>NC_092749.1:24124292-24437191 GCF_047496795.1 Chiloscyllium punctatum | reverse complement strand
CACTAGAACTGGCTTAATCATTGGTGAATGGGGCAAGAGGAGTATATGAATTACAAGGTATACCAATGGAAGTGGACACCCTAGCTAGGTCAAATGAGCTTGGAGAACACCACTTGACTGAAGGTAATTGCATAGCCTCACTCAGAACATATCCTGAACAGTGGGAATTTAGGTGAGCCCACAGCAAAACCCCAAAACAAAGCCAAGCCTTGGCCAAAGGGTTAAAATTTTCTTCAGGATCCAGGCTGGGAAGCCTTTGTAGTTGCTGTTGGACTCAAGACAGCAAAAGCGTCCTTCTAGATCTAAATTGAGTAAGAGAACTCATACGCTGGTATTCAGGAGAGTACACTGCCTGAAAAGTCCACGTACATCTGGTTTTGATTTGGAGATGCCGGTGTTGGACTGGGGTGTACAAAGTTAAAAATACACAAAACCAAGTTATAGTCCAACAGGTTTAATTGGAAGCACACTAGCTTTCGGAGCGTCGCTCCTTCATCAGGTGGTAGTGGAGGGCTCAATCCTAACACACAGAATTTATCGCAAAAATTTACAGTGTGATGTAACTGAAATTATACATTGAAAAATTGATTGTCTGTTAAGGCTTTCATTTGTTAGAATACCATGACAGTTTCACTTCTTTCATGTGTAAATCACAAAACCTTTTTTAAAAAACGTTGCATTTTCAGGTTAGCTGCTAAAAATGGTGATAGCTAGACAATATGTTGAAGGTGTTATCCCCCTATGTTCTCTGTCTATGCCATGATGTTTAGATTGATTCTAATCTAAAAAGTGAGATAACGGAGTTTACATGAATTCATGAAGTTTTTGAGCAAAGTACAATGTAACCCTGCAAGTATAAACTCATCCCACAAAGTATGTCTGTGCATGTGAGTCTTTGTCTGTGTGTGTGTCTGTCTGGGGTGGGGGTTGTGAGTGTGAGAAAGTGTATGTGTGTGTGTAGTGAGTGCAGAGTGTCTTTAGTCTGTGAGGGGGTGCATGTGTGAGTGTGGGAGTGTGCGTGTCTGTGAGGGTGTGTTTGGGTGTCTGTGTGCGTGTCTGTGTATATGTGTGTCCGTGTGTATGTGTGTATAGGAGTGCCTGTATGTGTGAGTGAGTGTGTGTATAGGAGTATCTGTGTGTGTGTATAGTGCAGTGGTGGTCACCTGTAATGTGACATGAACCCAAGGTCCCGGTTGAGGCCCTCCCTATGGGTATCGAACTTAGCTGTCAGCCTCTGCTCGGCCACTTTTCGCTGCTGCCTGACCCGAAGTCCACCTTGGAGGATGGTCACCCGAAGGTCCGAGGTCGAATGTCCTGGACCACTGAAGTGTTCCCCAACTGGGAGAGAACCCTCCTGTCTGTTGATTGTTGTGCGGTGCCCATTCATCCGTTGCCGTAGCCTTTGCTTGGTTTCCCCAATGTACCATGCCTTCAGCCATCCTTGCCTGCAACGTATAAGATAGACAACGTTGGCTGAGTCACATGCGTACCTGCCACGTGCAAGGTGGGAGGTGTCCCCACGCGTAATGGTGATATCTATGTCCACACTCTGACACGTCTTGCAGCGCCTACCATGACAGGGTTGTATGGAGTTGTCCTGAGAGCTGGGCAGCTTGCTACGAACAATGATCTGTTTGAGGTTTGGCGGTTGTTTAAAGGCAAGTAGTGGAGGTGTGGGGAAGATCTTGGTGAGGTGCTCATCCTCATTGACAATGTGCTGCAGGTCACGAAGAACATGGCGTAGTTTTTCAGCTCCTGGGAAATACTGAACAACGAAGGGTACCCTGTCAGTTGCAGCATGTGTCTGTCTCCTGAGGAGGTCATTACAGTTCCTTGTTGGTGAAATGAAACTTGTTGATGTCACTGTCTAGTTTTATCAGTGACTCCTCGCCATGGGTCCAGAGGAAGAAAATTTCGTCAATGTAGCTGGTGTATAATGTTGGTTGGAGATCCTGCATAGAGAAGAAGTCTTGTTCAAACCTGTGCACAGAGGCACTCCTGTACACACATATACACTGACACACATATACACAGACGTGCACACAGACACTCACACACGCCCTTACAGACACGCACACTCCCACACTCACACATGCACCCCCTCAGACTTCAGACACTCTGCACTCACTACACACATATACACTTTCTCAAACTCACAACCCCCAACACAGACAGACAGACAGACAGACACACACACACACACACACACACACACACACACACACAGACAAAGACCCACATGCACACATACTTTGTGGGGTGAGTTTGTACTTGCAGGGTTACATTGTACTTTGCTCAAAAACTGCATGAATTCATGTAAAACTCCGTTATCTCACCTTTTAGATTAGAATCAATCTAAACATCTTGGCATAGACAGAGAACACAGGGGGATAACACCTTCAACATATTGTCCATTGTTAGCAGCTAACCTGAGAATGCAACTTTTTTTAAAAAAGGTTTTGTGATTTACACATGAAAGAAGTGAAACTATCATGGTATTCAAACAGATGAAAGACTTAACAGACGATCAATTTTTTAATGTATAACTTCAGTTACATCACACTGTAAATTTTTGCGATAAATTCTGTGTTAGGATTGAGCCGTCCACTACCACCTGATGAAGGACAATAGACAATAGACAATAGGTGCAGGAATAGACCATTCTGCCCTTCGAGCCTGCACCACCATTCAATATGATCATGGCTGATCATCCTTATCCAGTATCCTGATGAAGGAGTGACGCTCCGAAAGCTAGTGTGCTTCCAATTAAACCTGTTGGACTATAACCTGGTGTTGTGTGATTTTTAACTTTGTACATGTGGTTTGGAACAGTTAAATTGTTTAGCAACATTCAAATTGAAACCAGTCACGATAAACATCTAGTTCAGGGGTGGGGAACCTGCGGCCTTAATGCTGCATGCAGCCTTCTTGGTCATTGTGTGTGGCCTTTTGAATGAATCCAAATTTTGTAGAACAAATTTTTTATCTTTTATTGATATGTTTTTTTCGTCATTTATTATTTTTATTTTAATCTTAAAATGAATGTATTTAAAATACCAGAGAGTAAAAGAAAATTCAATGAAATAATCCCCACTTATTGCTGCGAATCTACATTCTCCTATTTAACCAAAATCAAGACACCCTTAAGATCACAAATGACGGATACCCATCTAGAAGATCAGCTAAAACTGCAGACCTCCACGCTGCAACCAATTGTTCAAATGCTTTCCTACAAAAAGCAATCACAACAAAGTCGTTAAAAGGTTAGTTATCTTTAGAATTAACATTTTTTTCATTTTCTTTAGTTAGTTAGTATATAGTAGTTAGAGTTTTACAAAATAATGTGAATTTTGAAGAATATATCATTGAAGTTTCTTGGATGCAACCTTATTAGATTACAACTAACATAATGCGGACTTCCAACATGAAAAGGTTCCCCACCTCTGGTCTAGTTAAATGATTATCCAGTTCTAATTGAGGTTGATACCTATATGGCCACAGAACGAGTGATCACAGAACGAGTCTTTTACAAAATTTACTCTGGAATCCAACCCTGAAGTTTGTGCAAGATCTTGGCTAGATGAGAACCTATACTAGGCAACTTTACAGGTTAAAGGTACAACTTTAGTTCTAGTCTCTTATGAGAAGCAACTTGTTCAGTTACCACTGTTTGTAGTAAAAGACTCAGGCCCAAGCCTGATGAAGTGAAATTGGTTGAGAAAGATTCACCAAGATTGGTTCAACACTTTTTTTGATTGGAAAATGGCTGCCTGAGTGAAATACTGATACCTGGAGGTTTTCAAGAAGGTCCAGAGACTATCAGAGGAGCCAAGGCCAACTTGTATGTTGACCAGGAAGCAATTCCGTGATTTTGCAAGGCCCACCCAGTGCCATTTGCCTTACGTGCAAAAGTAGAGGCAGAAATCAAAAGGTTGGAAAGTGAAGGAATCATCAAAATAGTCCAGTTTGCAGAATGGGCAGCATTATTTGTACCAGTGTGAAGATGCCAGAAATACTTATCCCAACTGAAAGATGACTGTTGCGAATACATTTTTTCAGGAGCATGTTTTTCACTCGTTGCCACTGAAATAACTATACAGAGGCAAGGTTTGGATGTAGACATAGCTGCATTTGATGGGGCAGTGTCCAGTGCCAACCAGGTCAAAATTTGCCACCAGCATGGGAATGGTTGGATAAACACTGGGCTCGGGTACACGTTGACTATACAGATTCTTTCATGGGCTCAATATTCTTAGTCATTGTGGATGCCCAGTGAAAATGGCTGGACATGCATAGAGTTCATTTGTCAAACTCAGTGATGATGATAGAAAATCTGCACGCATCTTTTGCAATACACAGGCTCTCGGAAGTGTTGGTCACAGATTGTGGATCATGGTTTACCAGCAGGATATTTGAGTATTACCTATAGTCGAATGGTATTCGGGAAATAAGATCAGCTCCTTGCCATCCATCATCCAATGGTCTGGCAGAAAGAACAGGCCAAACTTTGAAGGCAGGCTTAAAGAAACAGCCAGGAGAAAGTGAGGACTGCAGATGCTGGCAATTAGAGTCAAGAGTGTGGTGCTGGAAAAGCACAGCAGATCAGGCAGCATCCGAGGAGCAAGGTAATCAATGTTTCGGGCATAAGCCCTTCATCAGCAATGAAGCTCTTCATCCTGATGAAGGGCTTATGCCTGAAAGATCGATTTCCCTGCTCCTCGGATGCTGCCTGACCTGCTGTGCTTTTCCAGCACCACACTCATTAAAGAAACAGCCTACAGCTTCCCTAAATACTGAATTGTCCCAATTCCTATTTGATTATAGGACTTTTCCTCATGCAAATACAGGCATAGCTCCAGCAGAGTTGCTAATGGGGAGAAGATTCCATACCAGGTTCTTGGACTTGGACTTAGTGGGGAGGATGAAAAAGCAACTGGAACATCAATGCTAGACTCGAGACTCTGTTAAGCAAGAGAGACAGTTTACTTCATGGGACAAAATTTGGTGTAGGAATTGCAGGAATGACGCTGCATAGGTAAAAGGCATGCACAATGCATGTAGATCCAGCAATGTATAAAGTTTGAATAGATGTGACGGTCATGAACAAGCATGTGGACCATATGAAAGCTGCAAGTTCACAAATGGTGCAGGAAAAAAAACCCAAGCTCCTTGACTGCCTTTCCAACTGTTCAGGAACCTGTGGGTTCTCCCTCTCCATCAAACCTGGAAGGTGCCTCAGAATCTGAGATGGACACAGCAGATGTCACTGATAAAATTCCCTCGCCGCCTGAAGAAAAGAATCAACTCCTTCTGAGATGCTCTAGGCACAAGAGTCAAGCTATTGTGTGTTACATCCCACTCATATCAGAGGCAGAGTTGGAGGAGCCTGACCGAGTGCTCAAATGCCCCAGGAGGAGCTGCTAAAAAAAAAACAGCCTATGTCCTGTGTCAGAGGAGGAGGAATGTAGTGATTGTAGTGAGATCAGCCAGCAAGGTTGACCTCTTAAAATTAATTTCCTGATTAGGGCTGTTAACCCGGTCCAATCAACAGAGCCCTGGCTGACAGATATAAACAGCAGTATCAGAGATCCCGTTCACTCTGAGAACTGGCTTTGAGGGAGCTGGGTTAGTGTGAAGGACTCTCCATGTGTAAGAACAGGGTGACTTGGTGGTGGGAAACCTGCCTCTGGGGAGTTATTGTGAAATCTGGGCCATAACTTTTATCATTTCTACCAGGAATGGCACACACTGACTCAAACCTAATAAAAGCAAGTACTTGCATTCAAGCTTAGTTAATAACCTCTCATGTATCATAGTCTGTGGGAAAGGGTTTGTCAACCGAAGAAAATGCCCTTTGGTACCAACGTGAAAAATGTATACTCTAACTGGGCATGTGCAGAGAAAAGCTTAAAGATATGTTGCTGGAAAAGCGCAGCAGGTCAGGCAGCATCAAAGGAGCAGAAGAATTGAGGTTTCGGGCATAAGGCCTTATTCAGGAATGAGGAGGGAATGCAGAGAAAACAAATGATCTTCTCATTCTACAACAATAATAATCATTCGGACAGCAAATAAACACAGTGCAACTGCTGAAAAAGGTGGCAGAAAACTGGAACAAAAAGGTCATAGAGAAATAGCTGCCAAAGTCTTGTTTTTTTCCTTAAAATAACTGATCCTGAGAGATTTACAATACACAGGATAGCCTGAAATGGCATAGAAAAGGTGTTCATGCCCCACTCAAGCCTCCTCCTATGTATTCCCATCCACCAGCATAATCGCTTATTTATTTGTCCCTCATATATTTGCCTATGTTCCCCAAATATGCATCAGCCATTCACTGAGCAAGTTCCACATTCTCACCACACTTTGGGTAAACAAGTTTCTCCTGAATTGAATTTCTTGGTAACTATCTCATAATCTTGCTCTTCTCCTCAAATAGAAACATTTTCTCTGCATCCATCCCAACCCTAGCCCTAGTCTTAACATCCTCTGTTAAGTGCCTCCTTACTCTTCTTTTGACATGAGATGCGGCCTATTTATCGTTTCCTGGTTGCTGGTGGGCATTACTAAGTCAGGAGGGATATTTTACCCCCATCCTTTTAAACACCTCTTGGTATATTTAAAAGAAAGTGGAGTTGTATTCTGTACTGAACCCAAGAAAAATAAGAAAAACCAACATCAAACATAGCCGCGCAAACACAAGAAATAAGTTTACGAAGAAAAAGGGACAGGTGTTTAGTATGGGCTAGAAAGCAAAGGCAAATACAGTTGAAAGTTTTTAGACTCCTTGAGTTGTGAGTGAAACCTGAATCCTAACAGTTTAGCTGCAGTTCTTATTCCTTGACAGAGGCAACATTTGTGAATAACCTTGAGCTCTTACTGCAGTGTTGTTGTTTCAAGTCATTTCTTTTCATTGGGCACTGACTTTTAAATTGATAACAGAAATAGCATGGTGTTTTCCAGCTTTTATTTACATATCAATATCTTGTTGTCTCTGCCTTGATGCTCACAAGAAATTGTTGGTGAAGTTCACTTTTATATTCCTGAATCTTTTATTTATTTTTCCAAGCTGTATATTCCACAAATAGACTTTCACCATATGGAGTAAGTTGCAGATCTGAGTTTCAGTGCCCATTTATAATTTCCACTCAGACTGATCCCTGTACTCTGATGGTCTCATGAGGTTGAGTCAACCTTGGTCAAGTGATCAGAGCAACCGTTTGCTTCAAATCCATTTTTAGTCCATGCACGTTCCTAGTATTACAACCACTTATAGAAGCTGAGTATTGTTAGTATATTTTTATTATGATTGTAAAATGGGTTATAGATCACTCAAGAGTTCCATGTTTTAATAACACAATGCATTTTTACATGCATGCTGTTGTCTGAAGCTATGGATAATGATGGTAGAGGTCCCACTGTTCTTTCCAGCACATGGATAAGAATCTCTCCACAATGATTTGGAGATGCTAGTGTTGGACTGGTGTGTACAAAGTTAAAAATCACACAACACCAGGTTATAGTCCGACAGGTTTAATTGGAAGCACTAGCTGTCGAAGTGCTGCCCCTTCATCTGGTGGTCCCTTTCTCTACCTGCCATTGATGTTTGTTAGAAGGATTTGCAAGTTGATATCTCAATCTGTTTGTCCTTGTTTTTAATGCTCTTCCTTGGTCATACTGTCCTCATGTAGAACTTAAGTTCAGAGTTTCTGACTCAAAAGCAAAGATAATAACCAACTTATGACAATATCTCTTTTTCAAATCTATCCCTCTAGAAAGAAAGCCTAGTCCTGGTTTGAAATTTTTTTTAATGATTCATGGACTTGTAACACAATGTTTAATGATTGGTGTATTTGTGTATGAGATCCCTATGTTTCTCTACTTTAATTTGACTTGTGCTTTCCAAATAATAAGGAACCTCCCTAGTCTACCTCCCAAAATATTCCACCTCACATCTGTGGTGCACTTCATTTGATAATTATTTGTCCATCAGCAAGTTTCAATAATATTTGCCTAGAATTTGTTATAGTTGTCCTCACTATTGACTACTCCACTCAATCACTACCCCCTACCAATTTACTCTCCTATTTAAATTTAGAAATTGTTTTTGATCCCAAAGTCCAATTGTTCATGCAAATTGTGATCCTTGGGAAACACCAATTCCCAAACTCTGCTACTTTGAACTACACTCTGTCTAGAAATCCACTCTTCCACTTGTAACAGGATTCCATAATATCTGACCTGATTCATGAATTTATAATGGACATCTTATCAAAGGCCTTTTGAAAATCCAAATTAATTACATTAGTTTCATTGCCATTGTTTAAATCCCTGTGTTACCTCCTTGGTCCAATAAGGTGGGTCAAGCAAATATTCCTCTGACTCCAGAAAAATAATGACCAGCTC
This sequence comes from Chiloscyllium punctatum, assembly GCF_047496795.1. Classification (NCBI taxonomy): domain Eukaryota; kingdom Metazoa; phylum Chordata; class Chondrichthyes; order Orectolobiformes; family Hemiscylliidae; genus Chiloscyllium; species Chiloscyllium punctatum. The sequence goes on along the minus strand of NC_092749.1, from coordinate 24,428,788 downwards.
CACCCACCACCATCCTGCAGCCTGCTCAGTTCCCCATGCTGCCATCCCTACATCACTCTGATAATGAAACCTGCGTCCCAAGAATGAGTCTCCTCACTTGGGTGAGCTAACTGTGAAGATGTGCCCAACAGTGCCAAGTATGCCAATTTAATGTTACCTCAAAGCATTTCCATTGAGGCCTGCACAAGCTGATGAGAGGGCTCCTGGAGCCAAATTTGACAACCGAATACCTGGAACTAGGGAAGGTTTCAGTAACAGAAAACCAACATCATCCATTCTAATAAGCACAATAATTCATTTAAAAAGCTAATGAGGTGATTCTAAGTTAAAAGTCACCCAAAACCAGGTTATAGTCCAACAGGTATAATTGGAAGCACTAGCTTTTGGAGCACCGCTCCTTTATCAGGTCCAACACCGGCAGCTCTAAATCAAGAGGTGATTCTAGGCATGAATTGTGTGTTTGCGCAGAACCTAGGGCAGCACGGTGGCTCAGTGGATAGCACTGCTGCCTCACAGAGTCATGGAGCCAGGTTCAATTCAACCCTTGGACATCTGTGTGAAGTTTACACCTTCTTTGTGTGTGCGTGGATTTCCTCCTGGTGCTCTGGTTTCTTCCCACCGTCCACAGTTGTGCAGGTTACATGGATTGGCAATGTTAAATTGCCCGTAATGTCCAGGGATGAGCAGGCTAGATGGATTTTCCATGAGAAATGTAGGGATAGGGTAGGGAGATGGGTCTGTGTGGGATGCTCTTCAGAGGAGTGCTGCGGACTTGAAGGGCCAAATTACCTATTTCCACATTGCAGGGATTCTATGATTTTTTAGCATTGTGTGAATATCAAATAACGCAATGCCAAGTGTGATAATGTTGTTCAAACTGTTTGAAACCGGCAAATACTCTGGAGACAAGTGGGCCATTGTTCCATGATTGGGCATCAAAGGCCTATATGGACATTGGAAGGTGAGCAGGCCTCTGTTAGGTGAATGGATTCCTGTCACATGTATCCACATTCCCGTTCTATTTAAATATACCCCAGCTTCTTGCATGGACCTCTATCTCCTGGATAGTTTCCTTAAATCTCAATCCCTGAATCTTCAGTTAGATTCAGAGGTACATTAGTAATATTTCCCTGTTCATATTTAAAGTACAAGAAACCAAACTAATTTCGGTCGAGTGGTTAGGTTTCACACCTGAGAGGTTGAATAATTCTGCGAATTTGCCTCACTGTGACTCCAAACCTCTCCATTGATTGGACACATTGATAATTAAGAAAGTATCTCTCTCTCTGACAGTGTGAAGAATATTAATGATCGATACATGGTGCAAGACGCATATGATTACCAAGTACCTTATTAAGTATTAATAGGCAGAAACTGCGGTTTGTTAAGCTGGGACCCACCAGTCATGATTTATTTTTCAATTGACTTTACATAAACATAATTCCTCCTGAGTCCAATCCCATTGGTAATCAGCCTCTTAACTTCACTTGAATCAAAATACTGAAAAGATAAGTCAGGTGAATTGACTTCTGGAAGTGGAAGGTTAATGTTTTAGACGGTCAAGACATTTATTTTAAGTCAGGTGCTGGCTGATCTGCTAAGTTTTTTTGCATTCTTCCATTACCAGTAATTTTTCTTTTCATTCTCATTTAATTGATCGCTGTGGGGATCCTGATCCACCCCTCAGGTTAAGGAAGGTGAGCAGAACCTCCAAATGTTAAATCAGGAGATGGATCATGTTGCATTCTTCTTATTATAAATGTACTGATTGTGCAAGAAGGGTTGTAATGATTTGCTCATGAGTCCTGTGTTGTTTGAATAATCACTCTTCAATCTGCAAGAAAAAAGAACTCTATTTGAATGAATGCTGCAAGCTATTGAAACCGGAGAAAGCCCCAGCTAAGACTACCCCTGACCCTAATTCAGCACATGCCTGTCATGTAGAGTAGTGCTGATGTTTTTGACCAAAATTGTCATGCAGAGCTTTAATTCCTAGCTGTCATATGCAACAATGTAGCTGTACAACTATTACACAATGAATAACAGGTATAACAATAATGTGGGTTCTCTATTTGAAGATAAAACTATATGCAACAATTGTAATGGGATGCTGTGCAGACTGTTGGAAAATTACTTTCTCCATGAAGTTATAGGTTTATATGTCAAATCGTTGATCAGACCACATTTGGAGTATTGTATTCCGCCCTGGGCACCTTCCTTGAGGAAGGATACTAAAGCCCTGGAGACGGTGCAAAGCAGATTTATTAGAAAGATACCAAGAATAAGGGATTTTAGATGCAAAGAAAGATTACAGGAATTGGGCTTATTCTCTTTGAGCAGAGATTAAGAGGTGACCTCACTGAGGTATTCACAATTATGAACAATTTTGACAATTCAAAGAAGGATATTTTGTTTCCACTGTTGGTATGTCATTAACTAGATTGTTGGCAAGAGCTAGGAGTGAGATGAGGAGAAACTTCTTTAGTCAGAAAGTTGTTAGGATTTGGGATGCACTGTCTGGGAGAGGTAGATTCCATGAGAGGCTTCAAAAGCCAGCTGGATATATATTTGAAAATGATGAATTGAGAGGTCTGTGGAGATAGGGCTGGAGAATGACACGAGGTGGGTAGCTCTTTCAGGAGCCAGTACAAACACAATGGATCAAAAGGCTTCCTGTACTGTAACTTTCCGTGATTCTATCCTGTTCTTGTGGTGGATAGTGAAGAACAGCAGTTTCAGATACACATCACCAGCTGCATGTTTGAGAATGTATAATAGGTAAAGATGAAATTTTTAAAATTTTTAAAAAATGAATCTGATATGCAGTAAGTTTCAGGATGGATGTTATGAGAATTTCTGCTCCTTCACTCCAGCATTGCCATACAGAGTGGGGTAAAAACAATGACTGCAGATGCTGAAAAGCAAATACTGGATTAGTGGTGCTGGAAGAGCACAGCAGTTCAGGCAGCATCCAACGAGCAGCGAAATCGACGTTTCAGGCAAAAGCCCTTCATCAGGAATAAAGGCAGTGAGCCTGAAGCGTGGAGAGATAAGCTAGAGGAGGGTGGGGGTGGGGTGAAAGTAGCATAGAGTACAATGGGTGAGTGGGGGAGGAGATGAAGGTGATAGGTCAAGGAGGAGAGGGTGGAGTGGATAGGTGGAAAAGAAGATAGGCAGGTCGGACAAGTCCGGACAAGTCAAGGAGACAGTTACTGAGCTGGAAGTTTGAAACTAGGATGAGGTGGGGGAAGGGGAAATGAGGAAGCTGTTGAAGTCCACATTGATGCCCTGGGGTTGAAGTGTTCCGAGGCGGAAGATGAGGCGTTCTTCCTCCAGGCGTCTGGTGGTGAGGGAGCGGCGTGAAGGAGGCCCAGGACCACCATGTCCTCGGCAGAGTGGGTGGGGGAGTTGAAATGTTGGGCCACGGGGCGGTTTGGTTGATTGGTGCGGGTGTCTCGGAGATGTTCCATAAAGCGGTCTGCTAGGAGGCGCCCAGTCTCCCCAGTGTAGAGGAGACCACATCGGGAGCAACGGATACAATAAATGATATTAGTGGATGTGCAGGTGAAACTTTGATGGATGTGGAAGGCTCCTTTAGGGCTTTGGATAGAGGTGAGGGAGGAGGTGTGGGCGCAGGTTTTACAGTTCCTGCGGTGGCAGGGGAAAGTGCCAGAATGGGAGGGTGGGTCGTAGGGGGGTGTGGACCTGACCAGGTAGTCACGGAGGGAACGGTCTTTGCGGAAGGCGGAAAGGGGTGGGGAGGGAAATATATCCCTGGTGGTGGGGTCTTTTTGGAGGTGGCGGAAATGTCAGCGGATGATTTGGTTGATGCGAAGGTTTGTAGGGTGGAAGGTGAGCACCAGGGGCGTTCTGTCCTTGTTACGGTTGGAGGGGTGGGGTCTGAGGGCGGAGGTGCGGGATGTGGACGAGATGCATTGGAGGGCATCTTTAACCACGTGGGAAGGGAAATTGTGGTCTCTAAAGAAGGAGGCCATCTGGTGTGTTCTATGGTGGAACTGGTCCTCCTGGGAGCGGATACGGCGGAGGCGGAGAAATTGGGAATACGGGATGGCATTTTTGCAAGAGATAGGGTGGGAAGAGGTGTAATCCAGGTAGCTATGGGAGTCAGTGGGTTTGTAAAAAATGTCAGTGTCAAGTCGGTCGTCACTAATGGAGATGGAGAGGTCCAGGAAGGGGAGCGAGGTGTCAGAGATAGTCCAGGTAAATTTAAGGTCAGGGTGGAATGTGTTGGTGAAGTTGATGAATTGCTCAACCTCCTCGCGGGAGCACGAGGTGGCGCCAATGCAGTCATCAATGTAGCGGAGGAAGAGGTGGGGAGTGGTGCCGGTGTAATTACGGAAGATCAACTGTTCTACATAGCCAACAAAGAGACAGGCATAGCTGGGGCCCATACATGTGCCCATGGCCACGTCTTTGGTCTGGAGGAAGTGGGAGGATTCAAAGGAGAAATTGTTAAGGGTGAGGACCAGTTCGGCCAAACGAACGAGAGTGTCAGTGGAAGGGTACTGTTGGGGACGTCTGGAGAGGAAAAAACGGAGGGCTTGGAGGCCCTGGTCATGACGAATGGAAATGTAGAGGGATTGGATATCCATGGTGAAGATAAGGCGTTGGGGGCCGGGGAAACGGAAGTCTTGGAGGAGGTGGAGGGCGTGGGTGGTGTCTCGAACGTATGTGGGGAGTTCCTGGACTAGGGGGGATAGGACAGTGTTAAGGTAGGTAGAGATAAGTTCAGTGGGGCAGGAGCATGCTGAGACAATGGGTCGGCCAGGGTGGTCAGGCTTGTGGATCTTGGGAAGGAGGTAGAACTGGGCAGTGCGGGGTTCCCGGACTATGAGGTTGGAAGCTGTGGGTGGGAGATCTCCTGAGGTGATGAGGTTCTGTATGGTCTGGGAGATGATGGTTTGGTGATTGGGGGTGGGGTCATGGTCGAGGGAGCAGTAGGAAGAGGTGTCCTCGAGTTGGCGTTTGGCTTCAGCGGTGTAGAGGTCAGTGCGCCAGACTACCACTGCGCCCCCTTTATCCGCTGGCTTAATGGTGAGGTTGGGATTAGAGCAGAGGGATTGGAGGGCTGCGCGTTGTGAGGGTGAGAGGTTGGAGTGGGGGAGGGGGGACGACAGGTTGAGGCGGTTAATGTCCAGGCGGCAGTTGGAAATGAAGAGGTCGAGGGCAGGTAATTGGCCAGCACAGGGTGTCCAGGTGGATGCAGTGTGTTGGAGGTGGGCGAAGGGGTCCTCGGAAGGTGGGCGGGAGTCCTGATTGTGAAAGTAAGCTCGGAGGCGGAGGCGACGGAAGAATTGTTCGATGTCACGTCGTGTATTAAATTCATTGATGCGTGGACGGAGGGGGATGAAGGTGAGTCCTTTGCTGAGGACTGATCATTCATCCTCAGTGAGTGGGAGGTCTGGAGGGATGGTGAAAACTCGGCAGGGCCGGGAGCTGGGATCTGGTGTGTGTGTGGAGCTGGGAGTGGGGTCGGAGCCAGTACCTGGAGTGGGTGTGATGGTGGGGGGAATGGGGGTGGAGGCATGAGCTGGGGTAATATTGCCCTCGGGGTTCTGGGGTGTGGGGATAGTGACAGTGGGGTCTGTGGGGGGCATGTCAGCAGAATGCAGGTGAGTGGCGCTGGTGGGGGCGGAAGTGGTGGTGATCATGGCAGTAGGGGTGGCGGAAGTCACTGAGCGTGTGGCATCAGCGATGATGTGAGGGCCGGAAGTGGCTGTGGGAGTGGCCATGATGTGGGCGGAAGTGACATCATCACTCAGCGTGGGGGTGGTAGCTGCGTCAGCCGCAATGCTAATGGCGTTACTGAGGCCAGGGGAATCTTCTGGAATGTTTGAGGAGTGCTGGTTATGGAGGTGGGTGGATAAAAGTTTGTTGTAATTACAGTTTTTGATGTTTGAGTTGGAATTGAAATACTGTTTGTTGAGAGTATGAATTCTCCTGAGGATGTAGTACAGAGTGGGTCCTTTGCAATTCTGAGAGAGTGTGGCCCTCAGCTGAGGCAGGGCTGACTGTAGAGAGGTTAGGTGCCAGCGCATTGCTGCAAGCGTGGAGCGGAGGATCTTGAAGGAGAACTGTTGCTGGTGTTTTTGAATCTGTAGTCTGTACTGTTTGTCCTGTTCGGGTCCGAACTCTGCTGGTTTAAAGGTGGTCTGGAGTCCGTGTGGGATGAGTTGGTTACGGAGGCATGCACTGAGGAATCAAATGTGGCTGTGGTACCGAGTTTATTTCACAACATGGTTGAAGAGCTTCAGAGCAGAGGAAATGACCTGGGAGTTGCAGTGGGAGAGGGACTCCCTGAGATTCTTGTAGAGAGAGGAGGAAAACTTCTTCAAGGCAGGCATCCTTGCAAGAGGATTTGCAGTAGGGTTAAAATCAACAAGGTAAAGACAATGACTGCAGATGCTGAAAAGCAAATACTGGATTAGTGGTGCTGGAAGAGCACAGCAGTTCAGGCAGCATCCAATGAGCAGCGAAATCGACATTTCGGGCAAAAGCCCTTCATCAGGAATAAAGGCAGTGAGCCTGAAGTGTGGAGAGATAAGCTAGAGGAGGGTAGGGGTGGGGAGAGAGTAGCATAGAGTACAATGGGTGAGTGGGGGAGGGGATGAAGGTGATAGGTACAGAGTGGGGTACTCTTTTGTGAATATTGCTGATGTGCACTCATACTAGTGTGGTCATTCTGGCAGACTGGTGCTTTGATGGGACGTTTGGTGGGATGGATGGAGGGACAGACACACAGACACACACTCTCTCTCTATACACATCAACCCCCACTCCCCCAACTCCTGCAATGGGAGCATATTGATTCCTCATATAATCAGGTGCTGTAGTGAAGATCTTGTTTATTCAGAGCTTCCATTGCACCTATGCTGCAGTTAAACTGGTGAAGTGGAAATTTCAGGCTTTAAACCATGTCCTTTGTTAAAGTCTGGTAATATTGGAACAGACTGCACTGCTTAAGCAGTTTTACTATGCTGGACGTTTTTTCCCCAACACAGACCAGACAGAATAATGTTTTATAATACATCACGCTGTGCACCTGTTAGTCTTTTTGTTTTTCAAATGCTGCCAGGCTTACATTTTAATTGAATTTTCAGAAGCCCAGAGGCCTCCTAATTTGTGCACCAGGGTCAGACTCCTCAGAATGCTGGAAATGCTCCGAATATGGCTGTATTGCAGTCCGAGTGCCAAATCAGGAGATGGGGGATCAAAGCTCTTGAATTCCAGTTTTCTTATTCCATTACAGTGACGGAAAAGGATCCAAACAGCGTACTTCTTGATGGCTGATTACGAAGGGGTCAGATGTAGGCACCATCATGCATATCTTATGGCTCTGAGATTGGCTCCAGCAGCTCATGTTCAAAAAATAAAATAACAGAAAAATAGTATATCAAGAAAAACGTGCCAGCTTAAGCTTGTTCTCCTAAAATTTTCTCATTCTTAAAAATCACACAATACCAGGTTATAGTCCAACAGGTCTATTTGGAATCATTAGCTTTAGGTGCGCCGAAGACTAGCGCTTCCAATTAAACCTGTTGGACTATAACCTGGTGTTGTGTGATTTTTAACTTTGTACACCCCAGTCCAACACTGGCTCCTCCACATCATGGCTTTCCTCATTCTGGTTTTCCTTTTGAGGAACAGAAACTTCTAGGGGTCTAAAAGTAGATCACAAAGGGTTTGTGACAGCACAGCCACAATGGAAAAGGTGCCAAATATTGTCAATGATGCAAAACACATAATATCCAAGTAATCATGAAGTGAACAAAGATTAAAAGTTGAAATTTTAAGGTGTCATATTTATTGAAATTGAGCAAAAATCATTTCCATCAAAAAAGGGAATGACCCATTCCCACTGCAGCCATATTGCCAATCCTTACAGTCTCTCTCATTTAAGGCTTTATAAATATGTCCACCTGAGCCCTTTTAGTGTTTAAATCGAGGGTTTCATGATGTACACAATACCCACTGCCATTTAAAGATGGCATTTAGTGGTGTATGAGCTGCACTCTAACCTGTGGGTGTCCAGCTCCAGCAGGTAAATTTCACTTTAATTATTTTGGGGAATGGGGGTAAGGTGTATGAGGAGTAAGAGCAAAACCAGCATGGGCTCCTGGGATTCCATTTCTCATTTTCAGTACCCTCCCCCTCCCCAAAGATTGTTCAGCCCCTCAAGAACATCTTGGCCGACAGGCTGTTGCAGAGATTCAGAGTAGGTGAGCAGTGGTGGAACTCTTTCTCTTTGTCTGTATCTCACTAACTGAATGCTAATGAGCCTTGTCCATCCCCTTAGCACGCCCCCCCCCCCCCCCCCCCCCCCCTCCAACCTCCCTCCATTTAACCTACTCTTGGAGCGAAGTCTGACCCAGAGCGAATTCCTGTTCTTTAAACCAACACTTTGTGTTAAGTAATCAAGCTCACACAAAACCAATTGAAGTTAAGGTCAATACAAATAAAGTGGTGGAATGCAGAAAATAAAACACTTTGATGTTCAGTTGCTGTCACACAGTGTCAGGCAATCACAGCTTGCTGCTTACCTAATCTCCCATTGTAACAGCACAGTGAGAAATGGAAGATTTCCACGGGGTTTGAGTATTAATGACCCTTTAGAGCTCAACTCTGTTTTCACCACAACTCCAACATTACCTCAGCAGTCCACATCGATGACTCCAAAAACTCCATTGATGCATGAATGGTCATTACAGATTGACTGTTTCTTGTTGCTGCATCGTTCTCATTGTTTTTTGATGCCAATTGTGGACTTTGATTTCAGGTCCAGCCATTCCACAACCAGCAAGTCCACATTAGAAATTTTATCTATTATGAATGGAGTCAACACTGAACTATCCTGGCCAGACTATCATCCCATTACATGGTAAACTGTGCAGTGTCAAATGATGCAGATTTTCTTGAAACTCACAACTACTTGGTACCCAACTCAAAGATAGTCAGAATTGCTGATCCATTTTATTATGTGAGTCACCAGGTTAACATTATATAAAATTGATGCACTCCCGCCTTTTACTTAAGACATTTTCTGCCCTGTCCCCAATGCATTCAATTTAAAATTGTCACATAATCACCATCAAAGTTCTCCTTAATCTCATCCACTTGCTTGTAAGTGTTCCCTCAGAATTTTGTTCAGTCCCAGTGCCTTTTTCACTTCATGCATTCATCTGGGAATTACTGTTTGAGCTATTTATAACTGATTATGCACTCCTGGTTGGTCTCCCACATTCTACATTCTATAAATTTTAGGTCACCCAAACTCTCCTGCCTGTGTCCTGTTTTGCAGCTGTGTTGTTCACCAATGACTCCATGCTCATTGATTCAGGATAAACAACGCCTTGATTTAACATTCTCATCCTTGCTTTCAAAAGTGTTCCTGGCCCCATCTTCCCATCTCAAATAATGCTCAAAAAAAACCCTCAAAAATGATTTGTGCACCTATCTATAACCTCCGTCAGCTCTGAAGACTTATGTGATTTTAAGGTTCCTCCAATTCTCTTGATTATCCACCATGCCAATCTTTCTACCATTGATAATGCAATGAAATGTGTGAGATTTATGACATTTTTGAAGTTGAAGGTATGAATATTCCAATTCGAATATATTTGGGACGGGGTAGCAATCTTCAACTGCCTAGGAACCAAATGTTGGAATTCCCTACTTAAACTCCTCCATTTCTTTACCTCCCTTTCCTCCTTTATATTAGGAACAGCTTAAAGAGAAACCATAAATTGTTTTAAACATTATACCTATTTGTTTAGTTTTTAAATGAACTTTGTTGGACAAAATTATGGCCACCTCTGATCAGATGATGCAAGGTGACTACAATTTTTGGCAAATTCTAAACAGGACAGAGTTTAGACCATCATGTAGGCATTTCAGTCAAATTGCCCAAAGAAACAGCTGACTTTGTCTCCCCACCAGAACCAGAGCAAAGGAGTGCTATTGAAACCCATCATGTCTGAAGTGGCACTAATGGGTCATCATTTGTCTCATGCAATGAACAGTGGGCTTTGGCATAGCACTTATTCTAATTATAAGTGTGGACGTGCTAATAGCCACATTTACCTTCTGAAATGAATACTGAACCTCTGCCGAAAGGGATGGGATTCAATTGTTAAATTGAAAACTGACTCAGCTAGGAAGAGTCAAAAGCCAAAAACCTTTTCCTGGCCTCTGCAGAAGTTAGCTGTAATCCCAAGACAACATTGTTTCAGTCTGGCAAGAATCTAGTTATTGTTAACATTAAGCTGCTAAGAATGTAAGACCAGCTCAACAAGCCAGACTCTAGGCTGAACTAAGACTCAATCTCTGTGAAACCTTGTTTCTAAGATGAATCTTATATTGATCTAAAAAGTGGATCAACCTCATGTGTGATTTCTTCAAACGCTGCAAAAAGTGTCATAGAATCCTGCCTTCAGTCAACTGCACCTGTCTGCATTCACATTCCAACAAAACAAAACCTCATCGGACATCACCTATCTGGAATCAGACATAAAACAAATTAATTAATGTCTACATCTTTGATTTTTAAGTAATTCATCATTTTAAAATCTTTCTTTTTTTCCCCCTTTTTTCCTTACGTGTTTGTGTACATGTGTGTGTTATGACAATTGTTCCATTGGGTTGAATGCATGAATAAACCGTACTTCTGCTTTAACGTCTGCATGCCATTTTAAAATTGGACTCAGTTTGGTTGGGGAGTTGGGATCACACCACAGCTTCTTTCAAAAGGGAAAATAAATAAGAACAAACAAGAATAAACCTACTTACAGACAAAGGTTGGAAACAAAACAATTCAATTTTTCTCTTTCTCCTGTCTATAACACTCTATTATACTTACCTCTTTGACCAAACATTTATCACTGCCCCAATATCTCCTTTTGTGGCTCAATCTCACATTTTCTTTCATAACACTCCTGTGAAACTCCTTGGGTCATTTAACTATATTAAGGACTCTGTATAAACTCAAACTGTTATTGTATGGCATTCCTTTGTTCACAATTTTAATGTAGACATTATCCTCTTTGTTTTAAATGAGTTAAAATAGCTACACAAAGGAATGTCTGATGAATGAATGCTAAACCCTTGACCATTAATAATGTGAACATTATTTCTAGACTGCAGTATTATCTGAAGGAAATACAAAGACTTATTAACCACCACAATTTGCTTACTTAATCTGTGTGATAACTACATCATGGACTCGCTTTGCTAACTGAACTTTGGAATATGCTCTGTAAGATGTGATTGTTGCATGAGAACCTTTTTTGGCAACACCAGTCCAGTCTATAACTAAATAAGGAATGCTTCCAATTCTGAGAAGGTTGCTCCTCTGTCTCCATTCAGTACAATATGCCTCTCATATTATGCATGAGCTACTGTATTACTGTCACATACCAGTGATGTTCCAGGCCACTGTGCTGTTTGTTAATTTCTTACTGATTTAGTGGAGATCTACAAGTGGAGAGGTCAATCTCCAGGTAATCCTGTACAGTGCCTACAGTTGCCAATAAATTACCCAGGTACTGTGCCAGCTGCTGCTTTTGCTTTATATTTTCCTATATATGAACTTACAAGGGAAAAAAATACAGCTGATTCTAATTGGATCTGACTACAATATTGGACGGAATTCAGGTTTTTTCAGACTACTTGGATTTTGATCCAATTTGTAGCATTTGGACTTAGATTTCAGATTTGGCACTTGGCCTTGCATTGTAAGACATTACAATTTACTATTCATCGATTGCCCAGCATCAATTGCAATGACGAAATTTGCACCACAGTTCTAACACTTACAATTTTGATTGCTTTCCCTTTTTTTCAAAGAGTTGTTTGTTATACCATGTCTTGCAACATCAAAGATAAAGAATCTACATGTTTTGTCACCAGGTTAATGTTGGTATCAGTTGGTGTTATCAAAGAAATCCATTAAACTGCATTCATAGGTAACTGGAGAAATGTTGTGAAAGCATCCATCCATACTTTGCAGTTGAATATTCCTCCAGCTCAGAAGGAATAACAGTGGATAGGAAGCAGTTTTGTTAGATTTTTAAATTTTTGTTTTGCTGCTTGAGGACTCTATTAATATTGGATATGCAGCTCATTTTTTTCTCTCCAAATCATTGTAAAGAAATTAATAAACCAATTGCATTTGACTCATGTGCCGGGCATACCAGGTCGGGATGGTAATTACAATTTTATTACAATTTTCCAGCAATCTCCAACCATAATTTTAATCAAAACCACTTGCAGTGTCTACATGCCTGGTGTTTCTCACCTTCACACTTTAGTTTGGTGCCATTATGTGATGCACCCAGTCAAAGATTCATTTGATGCTTCTTATGACCTCAAGGTTGGCAGAGGTGTGGAATGTATTTGGTTGAAGTCTTTCAATCCAGGACATGAAGAGATATTTGTCCAACCCCACCGAATTTATACAAAGAACCTCCTCCAGCTGTGCAACTCTTGTCGGGCACTTGGATTGTCTTATCAAAAAGCATTTGGCACACTTGCATTCACTGCTCAGTAGAGGAGTTGGGAATTCAGGTTGAGGTTGTACAGGACATTGGTGAGGCCTCTTCTGGAATACTGTGTCCAGTCTGGTGGCCCTGTTATCAAGCTGGAGAGGGTTCAGAAAAGATTTACCAAGATGTTGCTGGGTATGGAAGGTTTGAGTTATAAAAAGAGGTTGGATAGGCTGGAATCTTTTCTCTGGAGCTTAGGAGATTGAGAGGTGACCTCATAGAAGTTTATAAAACAATGAGGGGGGAGTATAGATAGAGTTAATGAAAATTGTCTTTTCCTAAGATATGGAAATTCAATACTGGAGGCACATTTTTGGATGAGAGAGAGATGTTTAAAAAAGACATGAGGGGCAATTTTTTTTACACAGAGAATGGTTTGCATGTGGAATGAACTTCCTAAGGAAATGGTTGATGTGGATACAATTACAGTGTTTAAAATACATTTGGATAAGTTTGAATAGGAAAGGTTTTGGTTTAGTTTGAGATTATGTTCGGCATGGACTGTTTCTATGCTGTATGAGTCTATAAACACAGGTACTGAGCTTTGCTAGCAAGAGGCTCTCCTGTACTGTGACCCTGAGAAATTAGAATTAGAACCAGAATCCCTACGGTTTGGGAACAGGCCCTTTGGTCCAACAAATCCAAACCAACCCTCCGAACAGTAACCCACCCAGACCCATTCCCCTACTCTATATTTGCCCCTGACTAATGCACCTAACCTATACATCACTACGGGCAATTTAGCATGGCCAATTGACCTAACCTGCACATCTTCAGACTGTGGGAGGAAATCGAAGCACCCGGAGGAATCCCATGCAGACACAGGAAGAACATGCAAACTCCACACAGACAGTCACCTGAGGCTGGAATTGAACCCAGGTCCCTAGCGCTGTGAGGCAGCAGAGCTAACCATTAAGCCACTGTGCTGCCCATTTTTTCCTAACGTAAAACATAGAACATTACAGCACAGCATCAACTGTGAGTCCACTGTGACTCAGTAGATAGTATTCAAGCTTGTGGTTCTAGGTTCATTTCACAGCCTAGGACTTAAGCACACACATCAAAGCTGATGTTCCAGTGCAGCAATAAGGTTATGCTGGACTGGTAGAGGTGCAATCTGTTCGATGAGGTGTTCATCTAAGGCCCTGGACGTATGACTATTTTAGTGGAATGTCAAAGATCCTGAGACAAGTTCTCAGGAAGACAAATAGAATGATCAACAGCATCTGTTACTGACCCGTTCCAGTGTCCCTCAATGTATTTATTGGTTTGCCTTCTTGATCAGAAACATACCTTTGAGATAAAATGGTCAGTGCCTGCAGTGATCTGTTTATTTTTAGCAATATTCAAGAAAAAATTAGTTTAAACTGTTGTAAGTTGTCTCTTTCTTCTTATTAAGTTCCAAGGGAACATGCTTTACCTGTACTACAGCTATAGTTTTCATATTGATTTCTATTCCTGATGCATGCCTTAGGTGTTCCTATGACTGCAGTTGGTGTCTCATTTAGCTTCCAGCAATTAGCTTAGTAAATCCAGTCTTGCAAGCATATTATATATCACTTTTAGGTTCTAGGCTTAAATGTTTTCCCAATTATTTGCTAAAACTAATATCGTCTTCATCCCCTATTCCTCTAATTTCATTGTTAAGTTGAATATGACCATTCCTCCACATGTAACAGTATGCATCAGGTATCATCGTTTTCTGCCAGAATCACTGATTCTCCAACTTTTAATAGCTGCTGCTCATCTAAGTCGGTCTTCAGGTTTCCTGAGTATCCCCTAAGGTGTAACACTCGCCCGTTTACTTCCTCCCTCTTCACGATCCAAGGTCTCAACACATCTTCCAGATGAAGCAGTGCTTTATCTGCACTTCACACAATCTAGCCTTCTGCATTCACTGCTCACAATGTGGACTCCTCTACATCAGCGAAACAAAGTGCAAACTGGGTAACCACTTCGCAGAGCACCTACATCTGTCCGCAGAAAGGACCCTAAGCTTCCACTTGCTTGCCAGTTCAACACACCAACATGTTTTCTGACCAACATCACTGTCCCAGGCTTGCTGCAGTGCTCTAGTGACGTTCAGTGCAAGCTGGAAGAACAGCATCTCATTATCAATTTGGGAACTGTGCAGCCTTCTGGATTCAATACTGAACTCAATAATTAGGGCTTGAGCAACTTTTCCCATGCCTTCTCCCAACTCCAGATGCCAGGCCTTATCATTACATGGATTATTATCACATACTACCCATTGTCAGCTACTAATGCTCCCCATTAGCAGTTATTCATTCCTCCAAACAGCAGCCCCCTCCCCCCCACCACATCCCCATATAAATACGATCTTTGTCCTAGCTTCCATCAGTTCTGAAGAAGGGTAAATGGATCCGAAATGTTAACTCTGATTTCTCTCCACAGACATTGCTGACATTTTCCAGCCATTTGGTTTTGTTCCTGAGATATTGGTATATTTATTTTATCACTCTTGGAATCCCCAGAAATGACAAAGGTAGCTTTACATTATATGGCCCCTATCCCTTGTGGATGTTTCTAGCCAAGATTCTGAGTCAGTCATGTCTCAACTCAGTCCATTACACAAAACCAGGGAGACAAAAAGCATTCAGCTGAGGTGTAGGGTTATGTGCAAAGACACACTTCTTTTTGCAACATTTTGGGAGTTAAGTGTCCAGGGCATATTGACAGTTGAAGGACATAAGTGCACAAAGTAAATGAGGAGATTTCAGGTATGTAAGAGAGTAGTGTGACAGGCGGATATATAAGCCTTGTGGGTGAGGTTGTTAGGTGTTAGGTTGTTAGGTTGTTAGGGTGAGCTGGTACTGGGCCCAGTACCATGTGGATAAGGGGGGGGTTGGGTAGCAGGTGCGTGAACGGGGTTGTGTGCCTGGTGAGTACAGTGCATTGTGGGCAAGTGGGCTAGGTAGCAAATGGGTGAAGGAGGTTTAA
Organism: Chiloscyllium punctatum; assembly: GCF_047496795.1. Classification (NCBI taxonomy): domain Eukaryota; kingdom Metazoa; phylum Chordata; class Chondrichthyes; order Orectolobiformes; family Hemiscylliidae; genus Chiloscyllium; species Chiloscyllium punctatum. Next base: position 24,413,267 of record NC_092749.1, on the reverse strand, counting down.
GTGCAAGGTGGGTCCTGAGGAAGAGCCAGGGATGCAGATTGGGTGACATCTGGAGGTGTAATCTTGAGTCCAACCGGACTGGATTGGGTTGGTTTGGTCTGGTGGGGATGGCGTCACCTCCAGCAAGGCTTTCCTGGGGTGCTATCGACTCCAACAGGATCTGTAGTGGGGGAAGGTGTGGGGGTGTGAGTTCCAGCTCGGCTGGACAAGGGTCATGTGAGGTTCATGGTCTTACTCCAGGCAGTGTGGGAAATGGAGATGCAGTTAAGGGAAGAATCAATGATGAATCAGTGGGTCAGTTTAATAGTTATCTAGGAGCTAGATTAGGTGTATAACATTTCTTGTATAACTACTCAATGTAAGTGAGTCAGAACTCTCCAAATTATCTGACTTTAATATATATTATGGAGGGTTCCAGAAGCAGGGAAAATTCAACAGAGAAGTCCCATGGAATGAGTCGCATCAGGGACCTGGTACACAACCCCAATCTACGCTGTGACCAATAACTCTTTAAGGTAAAAACAAGGACTGCAGATGCTGGAAACCAGATTCTGGATTCGTGGTGCTGGAAGAGCACAGCAGTTCAGGCAGCATCCAAGGAGCTTCGAAATCTTCATCAGGGCTTTTGCCCGAAATGTCGATTTCGAAGCTCCTTGGATGCTGCCTAAACTGCTGTGCTCTTCCAGCACCACTAATCCAATAACTCTTTGGCAATCAGAATATTTGGCCACTATTTTTGAATTCTTCTGTAATCATCATTTCCCTCAATTCTCAAAAATATTTCTCTGACTTCAGTGATCAAAACCACTGGTCACGTAACATTCCTTTTTGTTTTGCAAAGTCTGCAATTGTTTGATCTTAAAGTCATGAATTTTAATTAATAAGCTGCGGGAAAATGCTCGTGAGCGTTGAATACTGCTTTTTTAAAACTGTTTCATAGTCTGTAGATTGCTCTGCTAACAAACTGACACACAGATTCATAGCTACATTTGTCAATACACTCTGTAACATTAAGGCCCAAACACCTTTCAACCACTTTGTCTTCTCAGCTACCTTTTCAAATAAGGTGAGATATCTTTCCACTCCATCCATCCTTTGTACATTTAGGCATTCAATGTACATTTCTAGTTAATTCAAATGCTTCATTGGAATCAGAACTATCCACAGAAATACTCTCCCTGCTTTCTTTCTTGACTCTAAGCTTTTCCCTAGTCTGATTTCAGGTTTTTAAAATTCAATTCCTTTCTCTTTCTCTCTCACGCTCCTAATTCTCCAACTCAGACTTTCAATTCCCAAGTTCTCTTTTCCCTACTTTTCACAATATTTATTTTTGTAAAAATACACATGACAGTAAGTCGCTATTTTATTTTAGCCAGTTGGCTTTGGGCCTAAAACGCATACATGTACAGGTTAGGAGCAGGTGTATAGGCCATTTGGTCCCTCTAGCCTGCTTCACCATTCAATCTTTTGATTGTGATCATCACCCATTTTCTAAGTATTGCCTTTGACTCTCTTCTTGGTGAAGAATCTACCCACATCTGCCTTTAAACTATTCAATGACCTCACTTACTCTGCTCTCTGTGAACAAGGATTCCTCCTCAGTCAATTTAAATACAATGGCAGGCACAATAAGAGGTCTATAATGGAACTGAGGCAAATGTCTCAACAGGCAGCAGCAGCTTCTGACCCCGGTAGGCGATAGAATTCTTTGAATACTAAACTTGAGAGAATACATTGGTGATGTTAAAACATTTGCACAGCATTCTATTAAGAAAGACCGAAATTGTCACTGGGAAGAATACTCTTGATGATAATTCCGAGCTGGCAGGCAGCCTGTGAAGGTTACATTTGTTTTGGAATTTTAATTTGTGTCAGTTGGAGAAATAGAGAGGCAGCATTAAGTGATAATATCACACTGAAGTACAGCTCGTCTCTGTGTGTTGCTGGAGAGAGAGAAAGGCACCCAGCTGTTAAACAGATGGACGCAAAAGAAAAGTTATTTAAATTATCAGCACCAATGCATGGATTTCTAATGAAAATGATGGCTTTGAACTGCAGTGTAATCAATACAACAAAATTAATTGGATAGAATCTAGCACGCAGGGGGTGCTGCCCAGATAAAGACATGCAATGATTTCTACCAAACACTTCTTTATCATTTTAGGTCGAATAAATATACTTGAAGATTAAGGCAAGAGACAGGTAATTGTGATAACATTGCACTATGAATAATGGAAGGCAAATAACCAGCAGGGTCAAATTACACATCCCACTGTCATTTGTTCTTTTTATCACCTCTGCTCAAAGCCAGGAATTCCAGAATGTAAACAGACCTTCCCCTCAAACACTCCCCAATGATGGCCAGGAATTCATATAAAGCCACTGGGTCTTTAATATTTGCCTTAATGACTGGGTGTTGTTCTGACACGGTTGTGTCCTTGCAGCATTCTCACTGCTTGATAACATGTGGGACAGGTGCAAAGGGTTTATATTTTTCATTCTTGCCTTTAATAGTCTACTTCATTCTTGACATTTATTTCAGCAGCATCATGAATTTGGGGAAATTCATCATCTTGCTCAAAAGAATAATAGAGATTAACTACTACTGCTTGCAAAGGAAAAAGGTCAGGGTAAGTATAAAGCAGAAAAACCCACATAATACTCACCTCAAGCTTTACAAAGGGGGAAATTATATCCAACAACATTATAATAAAGTCCTGAGCAAACCTCTTCCCTTTCTTTACAAGTATCTAGCATTAATGAATACTCAATTCATTTGAGTGGGTTGAGGTGATATGTCTAAGTCTCCTGTCCAATGATTGAATTATTCTGTGTTTGATTACGAGTCTGTTTATATTTAATGCTCACTATGCTTGATTGATTAAACCTGAGTGTAGATTCAGAGTAAAACAAATCAACCGTGGAAAGAGGGTTGGTCAGAGCTGGAGCATGGAGCAAATATTTTAAAAATTGTGAACCAAACCTGGTGCATACACAGAAATTATAGTAATCTCTGCATCAATTGAGCTATAAAATATGTGATATTAAGTGGGAAAAATGATTTTAAAATTGATGACTTACATCATAGGCTGCATATGTTCACCCCACAAGTAAATAGGTGGTTCCTCTCAACGTAAAGTCTGGTCAAATGATCAAATTCTATTGAGGTTTGTCCAATTTTACACCAACTTAAAGACTAAAACAAAGCATGAGGCATCATGGTGGCTCTGTGCTTAGCACTGCTGCCTCATAGTGCCAGGGACCTGTGTTTGATTTCACTCTCTGGTGATTGTGTAGAGTTTGCAAGCTCTCCCTGTTTCTGCATGGGTTTCCTCTGGGTGCTCCAGTTTCCTCCCACAGTCCAAAGGTGTGCAGGATAGGTGAATTGACCATGCTAAATTGCCCATCATGCCCACGGATGTGCAGGCTAGGTGGGTTAACCATGGGGAATGCAGGGCTATTGAGATAGGGTGCGTATGAGTGGGAAGCTCTTCAGAGGGTTGGTATAGACTCAATGGGCCAAATGGCCTGCTTCCACACTGTAGGGATTCAATTATTCTAAAGTAGGACTGATTGATCAGGAAATATATTGGAGAGTGAACTTCAGACTATTGCTTCTTCCTGTATGGCTGACTCAGAGTACAAATGGCTGAGACCTGACCATAGTATGGCTGCCTCATCACATCTCATTTTCTGCTTGGGGACCCTGCAAGCTTTTGGATTCAATATCAAGCTCAATACTTTTAGCACCTTCTCTCATGTCCTTAACCCCACACATCAGGACTTGTCATTACATGGGCTGCTAGTACAAAAAAAAATGATTGTCAGCCACTAATGGTTCTCATTAACAGCTGCTGATTCTCCCAGGCTGACCCATATCCATGTCTGCCCAATCACTGTTCTCTCTGGGCTCTTTCTCCATTTATCGTTTACTCCTCCCCCTCCCCTCACCTCATCGTCAACGTATACTGTATATCACAACCCTTTCTTAGCTACAACCAAATCTGAAAAAGGGTCAGGACCCAAGTCATTAACTCTGCTTTCTCTCTACAGATTTTGCCAGACCTGTTGAGTTTTTCCAGTAATTTCTGCTTTTGTCCCTCATCGCCTACTTGCCTGCCAAAATCAGACAGTTGTCGAATAAGAACTGGATAACTGGGAAGACCTTGGAGAGATTTAAACATTTTCTTTGTAAATCCAACAAGTAGAATGCCAGTTTATTGCACAAATGGTCCCCAGATCCACAGAAGCAGGTCAGTTCTGCAGCACAGTTATGAGAATTATTAACAGTAATTTGAAGCTGGCCTGTGAGACCCAGTATCACATGGATGTCTGCTGGAGTTACTATTAATAACCGTGATTTTTTTTTTGTCGAAATGTCAGCACTTACATCACATCAATGCAGTATTTTTCTTCCAAAAAATACAATTTTCTGGAAGTTCTGAATTGTGAGAGCTCTTACCTCTGTAACGGAGAGGCAGGAGATGCTGATCATAATGTGCAAATACTTTCCAAAATGTAGTGATCAAGAGGCATCATTTGGCTTTGCTAAAGATGCTGAAACAGATCAATTTGAGTTATAGAGTCATACAGCATGGAAACAGACCCTTTGGTCCAACTCATCCATGCTGACCAAATTTGCCAAATTAAACTAGTCCCATTTATCTGCGTTTGACCCATATCCTTCTAATCCATTCCTATTCATGTACTTGTCCAAATGTCTTTTAAATGTTGTGATGTTCCTTCACTTCCTCTGGCAGTTCATTCCATAAGTGAACTACTCTTTATGTGAACAAGTTGCTCCTCAGGTCCCTTTTAAATCTTTCTCCTCTCACCTTAAAAATATGCTCTCTAGTTTTGAACTCCTCCAACTCAGAGAAAGCATCTTTGCTATTCACTCTATCCATGCCCCTCATGATTTTAGAAACCTCTATAAAGTCACCCCCTCTGAATCTCCAATGCTCCAGTGGCAGAAGTCCCAGCTGATCCTTGATAACTCAAACCCTCCAGTTCTGGCAACATCCTGGTAAATCTTTTCTGAACCGTCTCAAATTTTATAACACCCTTCCTATAGCTGGATGACCAGAACTGTAAACAGTACTCCAGAAGAGGCCTACCAATGTCCTGTTCAATGTCACCATGACATCCCAGCTCCTATACTCAGTGGTCTGTGCAATGAAGCAAGTATGCTAACTGCCTTCTCAACCACCCTGTCTACCTCTAACTTTCAAAGAACTATGTATCTGAAACCCTAGTTCTCTCATTTTGACAACCCTCCCCAGAGCCCTACCATTAACTGTATAGGTATGGCATTGAGTTCATTTCTGCCTTTGTTTTCTTACTTCACTCTCAGTTCTTTGTTTAAGGACATTATGTGTGCATGTGTATACATAAAACAGATGCCAGTTGATGGGATTCACTATCAGTAGCTGATCTCTTGCGCTCTATTTACCAGGTCAGAATGGGAAATAAAATCCTTCTACACCGGGGAATGACTGTAAACAGCCAGGACCCACATGACGTTCTGCAGCACGGCAGTAGCCTTCTGTCACAAAGCTGGTCCCTTTTTTTCTAAAATGCTGATACTTTTCTCAAGGATACTGTGTCTTTGATCTTTTTCAGAGGGGTCATAAAACCGAGGTGGCTTTTTTGGTACAGAAATGAAAGAGGCTTTTGAGAGGCCTTTTGTTTATATGTAAACATGAGACTTCAGGCCAAAGTGGTCATGTTTTAGAAGTGACCTGTATAATGAAAGGGGAGTGGTCCACTCTCTAACTGAGCAGTTCAGTCCTGAACTAATTAGGTGTTCAGCTGTGTGGAAACAGGCTACTTGACTCTCTCTCCTTCTGCTCTTCGAACTTCAACCTGTAAGCTTTTGTTTCATTTTTACTGTGTTTCAGGTGTTTGCTTATTGGGATTGTTGTGCGTATTCAGAACAGCATAACTAAGTTTAGTTTGGACAGACTGAGTTCTGTAGGGGTTCTTTATTCTGTTCTTTGTGTTTAATTGTGTAATTTTGTAAATAAGCTTTTGTCTGTTTAAAATCTGATAGTCAACCTAGCTAACTTACTCTGGGTAATTTTCACTGTACACTTACCAAAACAAACTGCAAAGTTATGGTCTGAGCTGCCCGCTTAGGAATGTTTTGAGTGGTCTGGCGTCATCCATAACACTTCTCATCCATGATGAGAAATCCTTCCCTATTGACCAGGTCCCACAAGTGAATAAATTTTGCCCCAGCCCATTTTATTCTCAGGATTTACCTCAGGGAGCTCAGGATCCCAACATCAGGCCTAATCGGAGGTCAGAGCCCCACACAGTCATTCATGCGACTTTCCCCTAAATTCCTGATGAAATGTTTATGCCCGAAATGTCACATCTCCTTCTCCTCAGACGCTGCCCAACCTGCTGTACTTTTTCCAGCATCAATCTTTTCAACTCTGACTCTCCAGCATCTGCAGTCTTCACTTTCTCCATCTTTCCCCTAAATTGACCAATTAGTGGCCAGAGAACAGTGAGGGAGCAAGTGCCTTCATTTTAAACCAAATTGTTGCCTTCCTATTGACCTTTTCACATCTCCATCTTACAACTTACTGTGTGCAATTTTCTGCTCATTCCTAATAGGCACTCTAATAATCATTCCTAATCAAGCATCTGAAAGGGTTAATACAGATGACTGCCTTAAGTATCACATATTATGATAATAGAGTATAGATTTGTAAGCAGAACACTTAGAGACATAGAAACTGGGAGCAGCAGGATGCCATTTAGCCCTTTTCAAGCCTGCCTGGCTATTCAATATAATTATGTCTGATCCTCTACTTCAATGTCATATTCTCGCTTTTTCCCGATAAATTTCTAGATTTTAAAGACAATAAGGGTTATCTATCTCTTCCTTGAATTAGCCACCACAGCCTTCTGTGGTAGAGAATTCCACAGGTTTACTCCACTTTGAGTGAAGAAAACTTGCTTCATCTCAATCCTAAATGGTCTACCCCATAACTTGAGACTGTATCTGCTGGTTCTCGACTCCCCACCTAGAGAAAACATTCTCCCTGCATCTAATCAGTCCAGCCTGTTAGAAGTTTTTACATTACATTTAGATTCCCTCACATCCTTCTGATCTCTACTAGATACAGACCAAGTTAAACCAATCTCTTCTTGTTGAACTGTCCTGACATCCCTGATATCAGCCCAGTGAATGTTTGCTGCACTCTTTCTATGGCAAGTATATCCTTTCATAATGAGACCAAACATTGCAGACAATACTCCAGGTGTGGCCTCAATAAGGCCCTGTATAACTTCAGAAAGACATCTCTATGTCTGAACTCAAGGACCTCAAAGGATTAAGACCTAACATCCGGATCTCCTCAAAAGCTTTCTAACAACACTCATTCAATGTTGGCCCTTATTTCAAGGGGGTTGGAGTATAAGAGTAAGGAAATCTTACTGCAGCTGTACAAGGTGCTGGAGACCACTTCTGGATGACTGAGAGAAGTTTTATCCTATAATTTAAGGAGATGTTATTTTGTTAGATTCAGTTCAGAGAACATTCACCGGCATGACCCTGGTATGGAGGGATTGCCTTTTGAGCAAAGCCTGAACAAGTTGTGATTCTAATCATTGGACTCTACTCAAGAGTGAGAGGTAATCTTACTGAAACATATACGATTCTTATCTAACTTGTCAGGGTAAATGCTAAGAGGATGTTTCCCCTCATGGGAGAGTCTAGGACCAGAGGGGATAGTCTCAGAATAAAGGGATGCCCATTTAAGATGGAGAAAAGGAGAATTTCTTCTCTCTTGCCACAGAGCACTGTGGGAGCAGAAACCTTGCATGTATTTAATGGTAAGATAGACAGATTCAATAGGGCAATCAAGAGTTACAGGGGAAATGCAGGAAAGCGGACATGAGGAATATCAGATCAGTCATGATCTTATTAAATGGTGGAGGAGTCTTGAGAGGCAGAATGGCCTACTCCTGTTCATATCTCTGATGGCCTTATGGTCTTGTCATATTAATGTTATCTGTAACTAGTTGCTCACATGAAGCTCATAAAGGTCTGGACAAGGCTATGGTGAGATATGTGACAATATCACTCAAGGTGTCCAGCGAGGCCATTGCAACATCATAATCATCTTGCTACATCTTTTATGCTTTTGACAAGAGGCATGGAGAGCTTCTTGCTAGGCAATGGTGAATTAAAGCCTCTTAAATGTCTTGTTAGCAGCCCTCCTCATCTCAGTAAGCTTCCAATCTTACCAAATGCTCCAAACTAACTAGACAGTAACAAATTATTATTTGGAATGAGGGTACCCAATGACCTCAGCTTGCTACTTGCTCCAAGGGACCTCCAGGTCGATATTGGCACTAACATCTCAGGGAATGTTCTATGGACACTAGCCATGTGCAACCAAATTCCAAGGACATTGGCATCCGACATGCGCCAATTTCCAAGAAACCTCATGGCAAGTCTCTAATCTGTAGTGATTGTAATGAGGTCGGCAGGTGGACCTCATGGAAATGAGTTTCCTGACTGGGGCTGTTAACCTGGCCCAAACAGGGAGCCCTGGCTGACAGATATAAACAGGAGGGTCAGAAGTTTTGTTCCTCTGAAAGCTGGCTGTAAGGGAACTGGATCAGTGTCAAGGACTCTCCACGTATAAAGAAAGGATGACTTGGTGACAGGATACTGGCCTCTGTGGAGTTATTTCAAATCCACTTGCAGGAAGCTTCTACACTTCAAAGCTTCATGTTGGAATGCACTAGCAACTACCATTGTAATGCTGCAGCAAGGGCACTGTGCACTTATGGACCAGACCAGGCTGCAATTCCAAATGATTCGCTTGCTGTTATAGTGCTCGCTCACTCTGTGCTTACCTGGATGTTTATAGCATCTCTGCCTTGCATTTACCTTATTGCATTTTGCCCCTCAGCCAGGGCTACCAGGCTCACATTACTGCTGCACTAAACAAAAACAGAAATTGCTGGAGAAACTCTGCAGGCCTGTCAGCATCTGTGGAGAGAAAGCACAGTTAATGTTTTGACTAATCCATGGTCCATCCTTCACCACAAACTACTAGAATGCACAGGATTGGTGGTACCTCTTGATGTGAGGTACCCAGGTCTTACCATCACTATTATTGCATGATGAGCAGTAATGTGGGTTTGAACAACACCACAAAGAGAAGAATCTGAAAGGAGAGGAACAGAGAAAATTCTGCAAAAGTATGTGTTACTAGAGTACGTGCATACACCTTTAAGAAAGGAGAAGCTACTCAGTAAGCAATTGAAAGTGTTTAAATGGACATCAGTGAACACAGGGACATCAGTGAGCACAAAAACATGTAACAGCTGGCAGCTGCACTCTGAAGCAAAACAGCAGCCAGTCCAGGGATGAGAACCCAGTTTCTGTTTGGAATAGTCACACCTGGGCAGTAAAAGTACAGCTCTGAGTCCCAATCTTGCAGAGAAGCTGATGATGTTGGACTCCAGCTCTAAGCTAAGTCTCTTAGGGAAAGGGTAGAGAACAATGATGGAATCTGGGGTTGAAATTTAACACAAGGGAGAAAGAAAGTACTTAACATTAAAAAGAATATTGTTACCACTGTAAATGATGCTAGAACAAGCAACAGAAACTTCTTAACCATGGTGCTATAATGTAAAATCTTATTCAAAGTGGCAGTATTGGATTTGAGAAGATTTAAACCAAACAAGTGATTTTGAAGAATTTTTTTTACAAAAATGAAAGATAGAACATGTAGTGCAAAAAAGAATGTGTGATGCCAGCAAAAGAGAAACCCTCCATTTTGTTCAAAATGGTTGGAATCTTACCAGGATGAAGCAAAAAGTGGGATTCCTAGAATCTGGAAGATTATTCTAATTGACCAAAACAAAGTAATTAATAGGCTTTACAAAGTTTGAAACACTTACAGGAGTCTTAAAAGCTTTATTAAAAGGATATTGCAACAGATAGTAATTTAAGGCTCTAAACAATTCTCAAAACACAGGTGCTTTCCAAGAAAAAGGATATGCTGGAATCAGTAAATTAATATAGAACAACAAGTAAATACAATTTAAAGCTTTATTAGAAAAATGTATCATATTCAACAGTGGGACAGAATTAACAAAGACTGTTTTTAGAAATAAAATGGAAATGAAAGTTTGAGTAGGCTGGGCCTGGACTTGTTGGCTTTGGAGAATAACAGGTGACCTTAATGAAACCTGTGAGATTCTTAGGGAACATGACAGAATGGATGCTGAGAGGTTGTTTCTTCTATGGGACCGCCTAGAACCAGAGGGTATAATCTCAGAGTAAGATGAGGGGGAATTACTTCCTTTAGAGGGTAGTAAATCTGTGGAATTCTTTACATTGGAGGGCTACACCATTGCATATAGTCAAAGCTGGCATGGATAGATTTTTAATGGCTAAGGAAATTGTGGAGTATGGAGAAAAGGCAGGAAAATGAAATTGAGGATTATCAGATAAATTATGATTTCACCGAATGGCAAAGCAGACTCAATGGACTGAATGGCCTACTTCTGCTCCTATGCCTTATTGAGTGAACTTTTTTAGATTAATGAACACTTTACTCAGTTAAATTTGATACGGGGTGAGTATAACTGCCTTATTGAATTGGAAACCTTATCTAAAACACATAAAGTTCCAGCCTATGAAGTTATAGGTACAGTCGTGCAGGTGAAAAGCTCCTCAGATTAAAGAAATGAGGGGAGTTTCACTCCAGCAAATAGAATACCATGGCTTTGAGAATGTATATGTCATCTAGAGCCAACAGAGCTAACTGGTGAGTAATGGTGTGTGCTTTGCCCTCCACAACCCGCAATTCATTGATATCATTCAACCACTTCATAAAAAGCAATCATCAATAGTCCTGGGAAATCACAACCAGGGGATGATTCCATAGGCTCTCCAAGACTAATAGCTGAACCTGAAAAGGAGACTGAACCTTCAGGAATCAATTATGTTGTTTCAAGCAGCAGAAATGCTTATCACTTTCACACAATCAGTCTGGAAGAAACCATTAATTTCACAGGGCTACAGAAAATGTTTCCCATCCCTCAAGCCACTGAATAATTCTCAGGGTATAAATATCAACAAAACCTGAGAGATGACAGCCAACCTGTGTTGCTAGAATTAAGCATGGCAGTCCAGTTGAGACTATTGAAGAACATTTAATTACATAAGACTTGACATCCCAACAATCTGCTATACATGGTGCTGATAAAGAACAGTCAATACCACTGAAGAAGAGCTTATGCCCGAAACGTCGATTCCCCTGCTCCTTGGATGCTGCCTGACCTGCTGCGCTTTTCCAGCAACATATTTTTCAGCTCTGATCTCCAGCATTTGCAGTCCTCACTTTCTCCCACTGAAGACACGAACGCTAAAGAAATCTTCTATACCAGGCAAAAAAACACAGACCATGATAGAGAATGTCAATAGCACCAGTCTCTTGAGAGGGATCAGTCTGGTACATGGTATTGAAGCTAAAAGCACTTCTTTCATCCATACAATTGTCTTCCATGAAGAACATTGATGAGATCAAACATCCTCCAGATAAGGTAGTAGACTGCCGGCAGCAACATCAATAATCAACCAACTCCTTAATGAAAGAGATTCATGTGATAAGGATTCTCCAAGGCAGGAATAAAAGAATGATAAACATCTTCCAGCCAATGACCTACTGGTCTTTCATGTCCAAAATGAACACATTCTGAAAGAACAGTCAGCCAAGTAAGGATGTTGTGCTTCAGTTATACAGAGCCACTTCATCGAAAGGAGAGGATGTGGAGAACAGTCATGAGGATATTGCCTGGGATGGAAAGTCTCAGTTATGGCAGAGGCTGGGTTTGTTTTGGTTAGAGTAGAGGAGGCTGAGAGGGGATCTAATTGAGGTATACAAAATTATGAGAGGCATAGATAGGGGACATTGTGAGAATCTGATCCGCGTGACAGATGTGTGTAAGACCAGAGGACGTGAGTTTAAGGTGAGGAGTAAATGGGTTAAGAGGAGATCTAGGAGTTTCTTTTACCCATGAGGTGGTAGAAATACAGAATGTGTTGCCAGAGAGAGTGATGGAGGCAGATACTCTCACATTTAAGAAGCATCTGGGTGAGCACTTAAAATGCAAGGGCAATAAGTGGACTATGGACCAAGTGCAGGTAAATGGGATTAGTGTAGTCTGGCGTTTGTTGGTTGGCAAAGACAGAGGGGCTAAATGGCCTGTTTCAATGCTCTATGACTCAATGGTGAGATGCCTTTTCAAGCACTATGTGCAGTTTTGGTCTTCTTATTTAAGGAAGGATGTAATTCTATTGGATGCAGTTCAGAAGAAGTTTCCCAGATTGATGCCTAGAGTGAATCGGTTGTCTTTTGGGGAAAAATTGTACAAGCTAGGAATGAGTCCACTAGACGTTAGAAAAGCAAGGGTCACTTGATTGAACTGCACAGGATCTTGAATGGTATTGACATTGGGACATGGAAAGGGTGCTCCCCATTTGGATCAGTTCAGAACTAGGGGCCACTGTTTGAAGTCTTTCAAGTCTGTGATGTGGATTTTTTTTCTCTCAACAGGTTGTGCGAACTTGGAATTCTCTGCCTCAGAAGACAATGGAGGCAAGCAGAATCATTAAATATTTTGAAGGTTGATAGATTCTCATTAGATAAAGGTATTAAAGGCTATCAGGGATACATAGGAATATGGAATATGAGTCATAAACAGATTAGCCATGATCTCAGGGAATGGCCAAATATCCTTGAGGGGCTGAATGGTTTACTTCTGTTCTTATTTGCTGTGTTTGTATGGTCTTAGGACCATTGACACAAAATAGATGGGTGAGGGGGTGGGGATGTACTTTTGATAGTAGCCATGTCTACTGTGTAGACCAAAAAGAGCCATTCGTGCAAAGAAAAACCAGCAACAAGATGAATGACAAATTAACCTTTCTATTAGTGGAGGACTCAATGCAATGCTTCCTTATTCTTGATGTTTCAATTTAAATTATAGAAACAAAAACTCAAAGAACTGAGGATGTTGCAACAATTGCAACATTTAAAAGGCATCTTGATGGGGATATGAATAGGAAGGGTTTGGAGGGATATGGGTTAGGTGCTGGTAGGTGGGACTAGATAGGGTTGGGATATCTGGCCGACATGGACGGGTTGGACCGAAGAGGATGTTCCCTTGCTGTCCACCTCAATGACTTTATGACTCTATGTTAGAAATCAGAAACAAAAACACGTTGTGGGAAAAATTCAGTAGGTCTGGCAGCATCTGTCGAGAGTTTACATTTCGGGTGACCTTTCTTCAGGATGGGTTTTCTAGCTATTTCCATGTAAATTATAAGTTTTTAATGGATCTTGAATGTACAGCTATCTGGAGTCTTGGAATAGAATTCGGTCAACTAAGCCAAATTGGGAGCTAATTGCAAGTGAAAATCTTCAATGTATATATATGGTGCCAGTACAAGTAGTAACCAGAGAAAAGATTGCATCCTAAACTGAACATTCTTTCAATGCGAACACTGACTGTGTGTTGAAGTAAATTTGTACAAGCATTAGTTTGCTTTCAGTTACCCTGTTGTAGCAGCTTCAAGCAGATGACTTTGCTCCATTAGTAATCATTTCTCATTTTCATTAATCGTCACGTCACTGTCTCTTACGTGAGATGACTAGATTGGGTGCCAAAATCATACTTGGTTGGCATCAGATTGACAATGTCAAAGTCTGATTCACTTTGAGACTTTGACAGGAGTCAGTGAGAGGAATCCTTTACCTCTGTGATTCAAACTTTTGCAGATGCGATTGAGACTCAAAAGCAGAGCCAGTCACTTCATTAAAGCAAGACTCAAGTTCTTATGATGCTGATGCATTCATGCACAGGAATTCAGAACAACTGATGAGCTATTGTCTTAACAGACTGAGCCTGACAACATGTTTCATAACTGGCTGTTACACAACAACAGAAGAGCCTTCATAAAGCCTCAGAAGCTGAGCACAGTTTGGACACATTTACTAAAGAAATTGAGTTTGCACATCCTCTGACTTCAAAAGCTATCCTGTCTTTGATGCCAGAAATATTGATTCTTTTTATGAACTTGAGCACAAGAAATTTGCAGCATTTGTCAAAGATTTAACTAAAGTTGCAGAGGACATCATTTTCTTCTGCAGCCCATCATATCTCTTGAAAATGTCACAAAGCATTTCACCCATGATGAATTATTCTGATATGTAGTGATATGCGCAAATATACAGTGGTGATACTGAAGCTATGTCTTAGTGCCTTTCTTCATTAAATTAATAGTTGACTAATATTCATTGAATGTATCACTTGAATCTTAGAGTATTCAACTTCAGACCTTAACTAATGCTACCTTTGTGCCTGTACCTGCCATTCACAGAAGCTTTTATAAAATCACCTTCTGGTTTTCCAACTTCACTACATGATCTTTGCACTAAACCCTTTTCAATCCTGACTACCATAAAAATCAAACCATTTTAAAGTCTGCCTTGTCCTTGTACTTATCCTGCAACCATCACCCACTTCCTCCCTGCCTCTTTCAATTGACTCACCAACTTTACTATCCCAGTACTTTTTAATTTAATTCTTTAAATGAGGTGGTAGTATTACTCATATGGCCACTATTTGTTGCCCATCCCTAACTGCCCTCAAGGAAATGTGGGAGAGATGCCCTCTTGATGTGCTTTGATTTATCTCTAAAGCCATTTGGTATAACTAATGGCTGCTTGGGCCATTCACAGGAGGTAGTTCAGAGTCAACCATATTGCCTGGAGTCACAAGTAAGTCAGGCCAGATAAGGATAGCAGATTTCTTTCTCCAGAAAAGACATTGGCGGACTAGATTGATTTAATTGATGACTGTTTCAATTACTCAAATCAAAATAAGAAAAGTCTCATTTTCCCATTAGAGACAGATGAATGGTGGTGAGTTATATCTGAGGGTCACCACACCTCAGATGAGGGGCCAGGTTGGGAAGACAGTACTTTCATGATCATTTTAGTCAGTATGAGAATTGTCACTGTCACTCTGTATTGTAAACCAGCTATCCAGCCAACTGAACTAACTGACCCCCAGGTAAAATCAAAAGAATGTTGTTTGACTCTATGGCTCTATGACATGATGCACCTCAGTCTCCAAGGTGCTCAGCAATTTCCAAAGGCCTATCATCCTTTTTAGTCTTTTCTGAAAAGAACTTTAACAGGTTAAGCAGTTCTTACAGAAACAAAATTAAACAGTTATTGGAAACTTACACAATTGGAACAGAATTGTGTTGATCTAAAGTCTGGAGTGATGATGCACTCCAACCTAACCTGTCTAGATATTTTCTAATAAACTTATGGAGCGGGTGGAACTTGAACCTAGGCCTCCTGGCCCAGATATTGGGGCACTACCACTGTGCCACAACAACCTTAATCTTTCTTTCCATGCTGAGTCGAAGGGCCTATCTAATTAGAGGACAGGCATGTATTGAGTCTTAATGTGAAAAAGCACTCAGCTTACATAACAAGATACATTTTCTTGCATGATAGCAATAGATAAAAGTTACATTGGCTCGCGAGGCACAATGACAAAAACTGTCTGGAGTCAATGATGAGATATCTTTCTCCATCTTCCCTGAAAGACTGTGTGATGTTATCAGATAGGATGGAGCTTAATGCAGCTTCAAAATTAACTCTTTCAGAACCATTGCCTTATAAAGCATCTCACCTTATTTATCATACAGAAAATCTCACATTTAAGCCAACTCCCTGTTTATGTTTAGCCAGCTGCCAATCTTCTATCCATGCCAGAATGGTACTCCAATGCCACAAGCTTTTATTTTCTAGAATTACCTTTGACCTACCACCTTAACAAATCCTGACTCAAAATCTAAGCACAATACCTTTACTGATTTCCCTTTAGTCACAGCACATGACTTCCTCAAAGAACTCCAATTAATTGGTTAAACACGATTACCCTTTCACAAAAACAAGTTCACTCTGCCTGACTTCCATGAATATTTTATGTGCCCTGCCATAATAACTTTGATAATAGATGCTTTCAAAATAGCTTCTAACATTTTTCTTATGACAGATGTTAAGCCAAGGAGCCTGCAGTTTCAATCTCTCTGTCTGATTTTCTCTTTGAATAAAGGAATTTTATTTGCTACTTCCCAATCTAATGGACCCTGATCTAAATCCAGGGCATTTTCGAAAATTAAAACCAATGCATCAATTATCTCACCAGCCACTTATTTTAAGAAGTTAGGCTGCCATCCATCAGGACCTATCAACTTGTCAAGTTGCAGTTCCAACAATTTAGTCAGTACCACCTCCTGGTCATTGTAATCTCCTTGCATTTGTCCCTCCCTGGTTTATGGCTATTACTGAGATATTACTTGTACCCTTTCCGGTAACAATTGAAACAAAATACCTGTTCAATTCTTCAGACTTCTCCTTATTTTCCATTATTAATTTCCCAGGACTGAATCCTGTGTTTTTATTGGCGAAATCAGAGTTGCGCATGTTTTTCCGGAGAGTTTCTCATTATCAGGCTCAGTAAGTTTTGTTGCTCTGTTTTATCAAACCTCTTACATTCATTGCCCCACCTTGCTCCATGGAATCTCTCATATTTGAATTCCCTATCAAATCCCGATTGAAAACCTAAGCACAGTACATTCACTGATTTCCTCCTTAGCCACACCACATGTTATTTCCTCAAAGAACTCCAACTAATTGGTTAAACATGATTTCTCTTTCACATAAACATTTTCACTCTGCCTAATTTCCATAAATTGTTTTTCTGCCCTGCTATAATGTCTTTGATAATAGAAGCTTTAAGAACAGCTTCTAACATTTTCCCTATGGCAGATGTGAAGTCTTTTCCACAACAATTTGCCACTCAGTGGATACGTTTTTCCACACTTTGCTGACATATCATACTCACTCTATCTCTGCTACTGCACCCACCTCCCGTCAAGGCTCTTGCTGTACCACTCTCACTATTGCCTGCGACACCTTCCGTCACTGTCTGTCACCCACCTCAATTCTTGGCACCACTAGCCTTGTATTCCCTCTACATTGCCTAGTCACTCACTTGGGACACCTCTCTACCTGCACCAACAGTAGCATTTGTGCCATCCATTTCATTTCCCATAATCCCTGCCTCTCTCTCACAATAGGAAGAAACACTCAGGGTGAATGGTGGGCTGCCTGCCATTTGACTCCTCACCTCTTCGAAGGCGAGGATCCTAATTCTGACCACCTCAAACAAAGCCTGGATGGGCATCAGAGACTGTCCTGACTTACTGTGCTAGGAACCTCTGAGTGAAGGCTATTCCCCTTAACTTAGCTGAAACCTGTTGTCAGCTGCAACAGGTGTGCTGACTTTATGTCTGTGCGAAATAGCAAGGCAAGACAGCAATAAATGATATCTCTCACTGAAGGGACAACATACATAAAGACAAGGCATTGCAAGGCAGGGATGCTGTGAGCATCTAGGTGGGCTCAGAGTGAGTGAGCACTATGACAGCATGTGATACAGCCTTGTCCAATCCATGACTGGGTCTTTGCCCCTGAGCACAGAGTTTCTTTGCAACAGTGTTGCAGTGCTAGTTATTGGTACAGCCTGTGGTACAGCACTGATGGGCAGAAGCGTCTAATTAGTAAATTGGAAATGTGTCAGGAGGGTTGTTAGAGCTAGCTTATGTCAGATCCCAATGCCTGTAGCTGTGAGGTGTGTGTGTGTATGGCTGATGTCCATGGTGAATGCTGTGAGGTTTTGATGCTCTGTGTCCAATGGGGACAATATTAGAGCAGGCGGTGAGCTGAGTCTGCCTGATGCTCACTCCGGTTTCCTTGTTGGGTCTTCCTGATGTCTAGCATATTTGGCAACTTTGGAAAGATGTGAGTCTGAATATTGATAAGGTGAGTTGTGGCATTAACAAAGTATTTGAAAAGCAGTAATACCGCCAATTGTCATCTTGTAGCTGCTTAGCAAGAATCTCACCACACTGCTTGTGAAAAGCTTAAAAGATGGACTGAGATGATCTTGATGTCAAGAATGGGTCTCACCGTGGTTGTTGACTGTTTCTGCCACACATCTCACAATAGCCCATGTCACCCAAAACCACTTTTCAGTTAAAAATCAGTGATAGTGGGTATTCCCATTAGAATTTTCCTTTATCATGGTAATGTCTATATTCGGTGTATTCTGAAAACATCATCTTAAACGCTTGTCCCTACATCTCTATTGACCTATTCCTTAACCTAGTTTTCCAACTCACTTTAGTTAGCTCTACTTTCATGCCAAAATAATTGTCCTTAATTAAGTTCAAAATATTTGTCTTTGGCTCACTCTTCTCTCCCTCAAACACATCTTCCCAAATTTGATCACTTATTCCCACTATGACTCTATTAATTCTATTAGAAACATCACCTTATAGATTATGTTGATCAGTTGGGCCCATGGGATGAAGAATCGCAGATAGAGTTTTATTTGGATAAATGCAAGGTATTGCATTTTGATAAAACAAGCAAAGGCATGACTTATACAATTACAAGCAGGACCTTGAGCAGTGTTATAGAACAGAAGAACCTGGGTTTCAGGTATGTAATTCTTTGAAGTTTGTGTCAATGTAGATAGGGTAGTTAAGAAGACTTTTAGCATGCTTGCCTTCATTGCTCAGACTTTTGGGTATAGAAATTGGGACATTATATTGAGGTCGTACAGGATATTGGTGAGGCCTCTTCTGGAATATTATGTCTAGTCTGGGTCACCCTGTTGTAGGGTTTGAGTTATAAGGAGAGGCTGTAATGGCTGTGACATTTTTCACTGGAGTGAAGGAGGTTGAGGGATGATCTTATAGAGGTTTATAAAATTACAAGGGGTATAGATAAGATGAGTGGCAGGTGTCCTTTCCCTAGGGTGGGGATTTCAAGACAGGGGGGACATGTTTTTAAGGTAAGAAAATTTTTTTAAAAACATGGGGACAATTTTTCTTTACACAGTTGTTCATGTATTGAATTAACTTCCAGAGGGAGTGGTGGATGCAGGTACAGTTACAATATTTAAAAGATATTTAGATAAGTATGTGCATAAGAAACGTTTGGAGGGATATGGCCTAAGTGCTGGTGGGTGGGACTAGTTTAGTTTGACATTATGGTCAGCATGACTGGTGGGACCAAAGGGTCTGTTTCCATGCTGTATGATGCTATGATGCTAATATCTCCCTTGAAGCTTTTCTCACAAGAGCTAACATTTATATATTCAGGTGTGTAACTGCATTTACACTGATCACAACCCCATTTCCCCAAAATCTCTGACTTAACATTTCAGGTTTCATTGTTCTTCCAAAAGGTGTTATTTTCAGAATTAGAGGACCGATGGGTTTGGGCTTAAGGACTGTGAACTTTGATTCTAACCAATTGTAAACTATTTATCTGCTGGAAGATCTTTTATCTTCGATCAGGATCTAATAGGTGAGGAACTGAGGACCCAGGGTAAAGAGGGAGTGAGACTGAGCATGAGGGTAAAGATGCCCTTCAAAAGGTATATTGTGTAGCTCTGACATGCAGGGGTGTTGACCACCCCAGGATATGTTAAACCCTCACCTCCCCCACCCCCCCACCAATCCATCATCACATTCACCTTGACCTTGATCACTGGCTTTTCACACTGCCAATTCTCATAGCCAGACAATTGTTTCCCATCAATGCACCAAACACTTTGGCTAAGAAGTAAGACAGCAGTATGCTAATAATCCTGCCTGAGGTAGACCCTCCTTAATCCACTTTCCCAGCTGAGAAACTAAAGTGCCTCTCAGTGTTGTGACGACATTAACCATGTCACGTCAAGGCTGTGTTTTCAAGATTTTCCAAAGAAAACATTGCCTTTGAATACAATGCCCAATTTGAAAAGGCAGCCATGGTTCAATCCAGAAATCTCCATTAAATTTATCCTTGATATCAATCATTCATAACTGAGAAACTTATGAAAAATAATTGTTACTGAAGTAGGAGATGGCACGGTGCACAGTGACACTAGGCACACGGACACACAAGGTGGCTGCTGAGTCATAAGTTGGCCACTTGACACACAAGAAGGCTGTCAGACCACAATATAGAGAGAGACAGCAGAGCAAACACAGACACTGCCTGGGGCCACCAGAATGCCAGCACAATGCACTCACAACCTAGTTGATTAGTTTGAGGCAGGTGGGGGAGACAATACCAACGAGTAATGTATATTGCCCGCCGAAGTGTCTGGATCCAGCCAACACCTTTGATAGAAATGCTAACAGTTTGATACGGACTCAACATAGAGTGCTAATAGCCAGGGCTGCAGTAATCGCCCTTCTCAGGAAGAGTGATTAGAGCCTATTACTACAGCAATGAAACTGACAATGTCTGCACTGAAACTGACAATGAGCACACTGAAATTAACAAAGGCTGCACTGGAACTGACAATGACTGCACTGTAAGTATTAATGATTCAGCAATGTTTACAATAAACAAGCCATGTTACAAAGACAATAACCTCATCACTGACCTATTATACCATAAAATGTATAAAAGTATATTGACATGTGCTCCGGGTTGAGAGAAGACTCGCAGCTGACCACTGTGCTGTTGGTGTCTTTCTCTTCCCAGAGCTCCAGTATTTCATTGAGCAATAAACTCTGTCATTGAACCCCGACTCTGACTCCGAGGCTAGTGATTTTCCCAGAACAGATACCAAAGGAAGGGATGAAGCAAATCGGTTTAATTTAGTCAGATGATTTTCTTTAAATGCATTTAATCAATCTGATGCTCTCTTAGTGGATTGAACATGTAACATATCAAACCAAATACTTGAACACATAATCTTGATTACTCAACTATCAACATTTCTGACACCACTTACGCCAAGTATCATGGGCTCAGTGCCGACAATCGCTGGGGGATATGTTTGCAAAAGGTAATCATTTCTGTGCCATACATGTTTCTGTTCAGCATTTGCTGTTGTTTACAATTCAGGTTGAATTGCTGAATGAAAGACAGAATGGGCTGTGGTACAAGTACTTTGAAAATTGGCTATTTTTAATCCGATCCAAGCAGAACATTTTTTTTTGGCAAGCTACAGATTCATTTGTCAGTCCTAAATTGCGTAAGAAACAAAAACACAGCAAGTTCCATCGAAAATGTATTCCTAGTCATGAAACCTTAGATATCTGTATGTCTTTGTGAGTATATGCAGGTATATAAGGAGTGAGATGGTGTAAATCCTTAAATTGGCAAGGATCTTTGCTGTCAGGCTTCATTTGAGAATTCCAGTTTCTTCACATCTCTACAATGAAGCATCTGGAAGCAGCTCTTGCTTTGTTAAGACTATGTATACAATAAAGATGAAAATACACTTGCATTTATATATTGTCTTATTAGATATTTCAATTATCCCAATTTGCCCTTCATTCAACACAGTCCTTTTGAAGTATGTTAATGATATGCAGGCAAACATACAGCAAGATCTCACAAACTCATGCGTTTATAATGGATAATTTAATTTCTCTCTCCCTCCCACTCAAAAGTTACTCCAGATAATTGCTTTGATTATTGCCCTCAGTAATGAAGTGAGACTTTAGAGTCTGCAGTTGTGCAAATCTGTTTTGTCATTGTCTTTGAAAATGAGTGCCATGCTAGTTTTCAATTCAATCCAACATGACCTGTTCAGCATTCTGCAGTTCATTCATTCTTACAGAGTTTACAACTCAGAAACAGATCATTCAGCATTTTATTTTATAGGAATACTACATCATAATTGCCACTCAATAAAAGTAAGCATTGCAAGTATCCAGTTGATGTTTATTTTCCACATGAGCCTCTTCCCACCTTGCCTTATCCAATCCTATAGCATATCCTTCAATTCCTGCATTACTCTGTTTATCAACACCTCACAAAACCCACCCTCATTTTCCATAGTATGACAGGGATCAGAAGGAATCATTTTGGAGGACAGACAGGATGGAAATATACTATTGTTGAGAAAGAACTTGATGTGTCAAACAAAAATAAAAAAAACTGAAGCATCTATGATTTGTAAATTGGATTTTAGGTTACCAATTTATCAAAATAGACCTCAGTGGCTTATAATAATCTGTGGAATGTAACTTATTTCAGTAAATGGTTCCTCGCATTTCAGAAAACAATTATAATTCACTGTTAAGCTATGGTAAACAAAGAAAATGTGGTGAAGCAGGTATAAAGCTGAAAATGTATCTAGTGACATAGTACTGTATGGAAATTCCACTAAGTTATTCTGAGGTAGTAATTTAATATTTATTGGACAACGATTTTGCAGCATGTTCTTGGTCACCACAAAAAACAAATGCAAGAGGCTCTGTATCCTTTAATACCCCTGGCTCATGCACAGCAATCTAGGTATAGTCTGAGCAAAGCCATATACAATGTTAGCAAAAAGATTCTTAACTCTTGTACTCTAAACCCCTCGCAAGAAAAAAACATGCCATTTGCCTTCTTAATGTTGTGCCCACATGTCTACTTTGGTGCATGCATGTTTAAATATCAACATGCCTTTCCAGAAACTTATTTTCTATTCTTACAATCAAAATCAATAACCTTAGATTGTTTTACCATTATATTCTGTTTTCCACTTGCTGCTCACACATTTAACTTCTCTGTATCTCATTGCAGTTTCTTTACGTCCTCCTCACAACTTATGTTTGTGCCTGGTTTTGTTTCATCAGTGAACTTTAACGCTTTAATCTTGCTCATTTCATTTATGTCTTTATGTAATTTAAAATTACATATTAACCTTTTAATGGCACCTTATTGAAAGCCTTTTTGGAATCCAAGCACACTACATCCACTGGCTGCCCTTACTAATGAAGTGGAGGTGCCATTGTTGGACAGGGGTGGACAAGGTCAGATGTCACCTAACAAAGGAACAGCGCTCCAAAGGATAGTGATTCCAAATAAACCCATTGGGCTATAACCTGGTGTTGTCTGACTTATGACTTTGTTAATGAAAGCGAAATACAGGGAATGCTGGAAGTCTGAAAATACAAACAAAGCTGAAAAGTTTCAGGAGGTCTAAGTCTTTGAATGTTAACTGGAGAATGAGACTGGAAAGGTGCATGCCTTTGTTACATGCTCCTCTTGACTTTGATTTTTCCACAGGGGTGGAATTTTCCTTCCCAGCAAGAGGTAAGGCCTGTAGAATTGACAATCAGGTTTCAGGCCCAACAAGGAAAAAACTCGCAAAGACCCATGGGAAAGTTGTGGCTACCCAGCAACAATTAAGTAAAATAAAATCTAAATTAAAACATTGATGAGAAACAAGAAATGGTCAAAGTGTTTGGGTTGACATTGTGACTATTGATAGATTCATAAAATCCACATCTACATCCTGGGAAAGTCTTCTTGCTGTAGGTGATTAGTAAAAATATGTCTCAGGACATATTTCCAACGTATAAATATGTTTGGTAATGGTCACAATAATGCAGAAGGAGGCCATTCAGTCCATCATATAGGCTTTCGGCGAGAGCAACTCGGCTAGTATCACTCCTGACATTTTCCTTATCATCCTGCGAAACTCCACAAACAATTATCAAACTCTCTTCTGAAAGCCTTGATTCAATCTGCCTTCACTACATACTCAGGTAGTTAATTTCTGATCCTAACCACTTTCATTTAAAAAGGTTTTACATCATGTCAGCTCTGGTTCTTTCGTTAACTACCATAAGTGCTTTCTCAGTCTAAACAAAAATGTCAAAGAACTGCAGATGCTGGAAATCAGACACAAAACCAAAAATTGCTGGAAAAGCTCAGCAGGTCTGGCAGCATCTGTGGATAGAAAGCAGTCAATGTTTCAGGTCCAGTGATCTTTCTTCAGAACTGTCTCAGTGTACCCGACCATTAATGGGAACAGTTTCTTCCCAACTAGAGTTCTGATGGAGAGTCACCAGACTTGAAACATTAACGCAGCTTTCTCTCCACAGATGCTTCTAGACTAGCTGAGTTTCTAGTAGAGCTGTTTTTTGTTTCAGATCTCCAGCACCTGTAGTTCTTTGTTCTATTCTCCCTAACTATTTTATCCAGTTCCTCAAGGCTTTAAATGTCTTTATTAAATCAAATAATAAAAAGCCCTTGAAAACCTTCCGTGTAAAGAATTCTACAGATTCATTACCTTCTCAGAGAATACATTTCTCCTCATTTCTGTCTTAAATGGTTGACCTCTTACTCTGAAAATAAGATGATAGAAACAATCAAACACTATTAAACCTTATTTCAAAATGTAATATAAAAGAATATTTGAACATTAACACAACGTGTGTGTAGAGCAAAGAGCAGTTATCAAAATCTAATATGAGGGAAACAGTGAGGTAGGTGGGTATCCTATCTATAGTAATAGTTTGTATCAAATAATTTTCCACACTGTTTACAATGCTAACTTTTATTAGATGGCAATTATGATGTAGTATTCCTATAAAGTTAAGCCTTCATAATGTATGTATTGTACCAAATTCACTATTCAAAACCAATAATTTTTTTTGTATGTGCTTTTGGGGATTAAGAGTGCATTGTTCACTGTGAGGAAACTATTGAGCATGTACATCTCATTTTGAGCGTCAGTCCATGCATTAAATATTAAAAAGACAGATAAAGCAAATCTCAAATATCATTTTAAAGTAAGTCAGGATAATAATGTCTTATGTCATATATATAAATGATTGAAAATTAATTTAGAACACATAATAAGAAGAACTTTGCTATCAAATGGTGATAGATCTTTGCAATCATCTGCCTGGCAGAGTAGAGGGAACTATAGTTTTGGATTGAATCAAACACAGTTGAACGCTAGACTGAACATGTCTAATACTCACTCAAGTTCCTGTCCTTTCACATTTAATAGAAGAAAACTTGAAACTTTACATTGTCAGATTACATCCCTCAGAAATATCTTAAAATACTTCCCTTGTCAAAGCATTTCACATGCAAGTGAAGTGTGGTGACTGTTATGTTGTTGCCACAAAAAAACAGCAATAAGGCGAATGACCACATAGTCTGTTTCCCTGGGGATTGCTCAGTTGAAGAAGGAAAGCTGGTTTAATATCTCCTTTAGGGTAAAGCAGCTCTGACAATACAACATCCCTCAATTCCTCAATGGAGTGTCACCCTTGATTATGGGCAGAAATCTCTGCAATGGGACTTGAACCTTTAATTTCCTGACTCTGAAACATAAATATCAGTTCAGACAAATTGTCAGGGAATGTCATTAAAGTGTGAATCACAAAATAAATAGAAGGTTTTCTTTAACTCAATTTTTGTAAAACTTTTCATTGGCTTCTCCAGCAAATATGTTTGAATTTTATGAATCTATTATAAGTACAGCCACATATTTTATGTAAATCATTAAACGTTGAGAGTTTTCAATGTATGCAGTTGATCTGACATGATGAACTCCAGCACATACTCACAGGTTTAACTATCCGTATGCTGTCTTCTCACTGTGAGTCCTCCTGCCCACAAGATGTCAGCATTATACATAGTAAAATGTAGAAGTCCTTAATCTCTCATGGCGGCTCTTTTTTTCTCTCTTCTTTTGTTGCAGGAGTATCAAGAGTTCTGAGGAAAGTAAACCACTAATTAGGGGTCAATAAGCTGTGACCCACTGTTCAGTGCCCCAATAGATAGAAGAGATTTTAATCTAGTCAGCCTAGAATCTGTTCGGTCATTAATGACATCCTACAGGTGAAAAATCAATGTACTTACTCTAGCTTTATATACCAGGTTCTTCCTCATCAGAAAGAGGAGGCACTTAGACATTTATCTATGTCAAGATGAAACCTTAGTTCCTGAACAGGAAACATACTATGTTTACCTTATATTACTCATTAGACAATGAAAGGAGACTTTAAGTGAGCAGACTTGGCCTCAATCTTTGAAATGATCCATGAAGTATACAAAAGAATCATGCAAGAGGCAATCCTATACAGTGCAGCCTGCTGCATGATGCCCTTACAGCACTCTTACATACAATGATTCTACCCAGTGTACACTTACATGATTGTTGTAAAAACCTATCCTGTTCACAACTGTCCTTTTGGGGACACCTTGTCTGGCTTACATGTGACTCCAGACCCTGCCCTCTGCAGTGTCCGAGCAAGGTATTCAGTTGTATCAAACCACAGAAAGGACTCAAATGGGAATGAACTGACCAAATCACCTGGGCATTGACCTAGGCCCTGGAAGTGACAATGGCAAACTCAGTCTGCAAACTCCTCCTTATCTGAGAGCCATTGGCAAAATTGGGAGAGCTGCCTCACAGACTAGTTGAGCATCAGCCCAATATAGTCACATTCGTCTTTCAGATTCACATTTCTCAGTGTCCCAGTCAACACCATCACCGTTCCTAGATATGTCCTGTTCCACTGGTAGGACAGATCCCAGTAGAGGTGGCAGTACATTAGTATACAGTTGGGAGGGTTGTCCTTGGAGTTCACAGCATTGACCCCAGACTCCTTGAAGTCTCACGACATCAGAACAAATATAGGCAAGGAAACCTTGTGCTGATTGCCATGTGCTGCAAAATACCCTCACCCACCGAGTCCATCCCTCCATTCCACCCCATGCCCCTGCAATACCCTCCCCAACACTTTAGTTGATGAATTATTGTTTGCTTGTATCAAACAGCACTTGGAGGAAGCACTGAGGGTGGCAAAGGTTCAGACTGGGTGGAGGACTTCACTGTCCATCTTGTGATGATGCTGTGCCTTTTAAGAGGTGTGTTCTGTCTTGTTTCTCTTGCAGAGAGGTGTTGTCACAGTGATGCTGAGGTGTCTCCTCCCGGCAGGCGGTTTATAAATAGCTTTGGGTTTCTCCCTGGGTGTGTTTTTAGGGTAAGGCAAAAGAATAATTTGTGGCCAGATTCAGGCTCACGCAGATCCTGAGCACTTTGGTTTTGCTTTCAGGTTTTTTTCAGGTCCACTGAAGCGGACAGCGAGAGTTCTCTCAGTTGCTAGTTTGAAGACTAAGACAGGAAGCTTTCCTTTTAGAAATCAGATGGGCAAATTGTTTCTTTCAGTGTTGCTATCTACTGGACAGGAGAGACAGCATGTGAGAATAATAGCTGTTTTGCTGCATTGGAGTTTTGCTAAAGGGTGTGCTTATGGAATGCTGCCTATTTTGGAACAGTTAAGGATTAGTGGTTAAATAATATATTGTCTTGTTAAGTATGTCAATAGTGTAAAATTATACCTATTCTTTATTTTGTTGCATATTAATTTCGTTGTAGATATAAAGTATGGTTTGATTAAAGCTTAATGGTGGACCAATTAAAACATTTCTGTAACACAGCACCTTACACTTGCCTTTAAAATGAAATAACATTTGGGATCCAGGCTTTCTCCAGAATATATTTTGGTCCTTCTCTAACAATAACTAACAGTAGCTAAGTTCTAAATTCACAGCTTGCATAGTACCCAAAACACAGCTCATACAATGTTCACACCGGAGCCCCTAGCGATAACACCTCAATAGTTTTAAATTACTTGTGCTTTCAATGTTTGCACTGGAATTGAAGATAGCTTCTTCCTGAAGCTGCATGCACCTAAATGTAAATGCACTCAACTTTCATAACTTCTTCAGAATTTTATCCCAACACTTCTGATCTAGGACTAAAACTACCTCTTTACCCCACAGTAACATAGTTTGCTATATATATTTCCCTTCTATAAAGGCCACGTATTCCAAGGACTTCACAGGACTGCTGCAAACTCAAAATAAGAATCAAAAAGAAATCTGCCTGTCTAAGCTATGCATGTTTCCCTTAAGCATAAAAAAGAAAGTGGGACACTTCATTGGAGGCTCACTGATGATGTTACCTAGCATGGTGACTGAATGTCTGAGCACAAATCTTCCAGCTCAGTGAGCAAACTTACAACCTGAACCACAACCTGAGCTATAAATCTTCACAAAAATCACAAACACTGTATTATGCTCAAACTAGCCCAAAGATGGTAAACCAACGCCATCTGACTGAGCACCACCCGCGAACAGCTACACTTCCTACACGAATGCCTCAGGGAACAGGTATTACCACAATGCGTCAAATACAAACCAGCTCTCAACACTCCACAAGCCAGGAGAACAGCAGAGTACAACAGCTGCAGAATGCTATGAGCAATTATAACTGATGCCCACAACCGATTCCATAAATATGAACAGGAAACTTCGAGCCAAAAAACTCTGTATACCCACGCGACTGACCAAGAATGGACAAGTACTCTAGAATGAACCATCAACACTAAACAACAGCAGACCAAGACAAAGAAAATTCTGGATTAGTGGTGCTGGAAGAGCACAGCAGTCAGGCAGCATCCAAGTAGCTTCGAAATCGACGTTTCGGGCAAAAAGCCCTTCATCAGGAATAAATGAAGGGCTTTTGCCCAAAACGTCGATTTCGAAGCTACTTGGATGCTGCCTGAATTGCTGTGCTCTTCCAGCACCACTAATCCAGAATCTGGTTTCCAGCATCTGCAGTCATTGTTTTTACCAAGACAAAGAAAAGTCTAGCCCTACAAGAAAAACTGGACAAGCCACACACATCAATAACACAGACAATTCAGAAGTCGGACTGACCACTCAGACATGGGAAAAGTCGTCCTAGTACAAGGGATGAACTTCAACTACAGGAACGCAAATAAAAAAGGACTTCCTAATAGCACTGAAATCAACCCTGAAAGACAATGGGCTTACTGAAGAAATCCGGCAGGCCATCAGACAGACAGTAGCACCAATTCTGAGCTGAAGGAAAAAAGGGAACACTCTCAAAACACGGGAACGTAAGGCCCTTAAAAAAGAGACAAATATTGTAATCATACTGGTAGACAAAGGGCGTATGACAGTCATCCTGAACAGAATGCAATACATTGAAAAAGCAAACACACTACTCGCAGATACTAACACCTACCAACAGGTGGCGATTGTCCTGACTCCACAGCTAGAAAACCATAGTACAACTGAAAAAACTCCACAAGATAGGTGAAATTAATAAAACAGACCTCCAAAAAATGAAACCTGAAGGATCTAACACACCCCGTTTTTACAGATTACCAAAGGTGCACAAACCAGGGTGCTCCCCTCAGACCCATAGTCTCACTTCCCAGCACACTGATATGCAGACTAGCAAAGGAATGTCAGCGCCAACTGAAATACCTAGTAGAAGACTCAACCCACTCCATAAACTTCACCCAGGAATTCCTGAACATCATCAAAATTAGCAAGATAGAGGATGATGAGGTCATGGTTTCCTTGGTGTGACGGCCCTATTCACATCAATAAACATTACCTTGGCCAAAGAAACTCTGGCTGCACTACTAGACAAATCAAGGACACAAACACCAGACAGCACCAACTCCATCAGCAAGGACAGCATCCTCAAACGTGTAGATCTGTGCCTCACAACTCACTTCACCTTCAACGACAAGACCTACAAGCAAATCAACAGGACACCATGGGATCACCATCTGGATTCTTGGCAGAACTAGTTAGGCAGAGGTTGGAACAAACAGCCCTCCCCACGTTCCAGCCCAAACTTTGGATCTGCTATGTGGATGACACCTTTGTCATCATGAAATGGAACAAATTAGAAGAAACCCACAACCACATAAACAGCATCATTACTGGTATAAGGTCCCCCTTTCTGGATGTCACAGTAGATTGGAAAGCCAATGGATAACTGCGGACCAGCGTCTACAGGAAAATAACACATACAGACCAGATACTCAACTACAGGCGCAATGATCTCAACACCCATAAACAGAGATGCTTCAGGACATTATTTAAACAAGCCACAACACACTGCAGCACCAGGAACTATGATATGCCGAACAGAAAACCCATACAATATTCTCAAGAACAACAAGTATCCGATAAGCACAGTCCGCCAATTCTTACACAACAAACCTAAACAAGAAGAAATGACATGCCCAGAGACTCTTGCCACAATACCATACATTAAAGACAGCTCAGAGATGATGACCAGACTACTCCAGCTCCTTGGCATCATGGTAGCCCTCAAACCTACCAACACACTGAAACTGCTCTTGATGAATCTAAAGGACCCTATACTAACAACCAGCATGACTAACATCATATACATAATACCCTGCAAATATAATTCTGTTATTAATATAATACCATTCCTGAAGAAGGGCTTATGCCCAAAACGTCGATTCTCCTGCTCCTTTGATGCTGCCTGACCTGCTGCGCTTTTCCAGCAACACATTTTTCAGCATAATACCCTGCAAGGATTACAACAATCATTACATCAGATAGATTGGTAAGTAACTAGCCACCAGGATACACAAGCACCAAGTAACCACCAAAAGACATGACCAACTATCACTAGTATCCTTTCACACAGACGATGAGGGACACCAGTTCGACTGGGACAATCTATCCATCCTGGGACAGGCTAAAAAAATACACGCATAGAAATTCCTTGAGGCCTGGCATTCAAACCAGAACTCCATCAACAATACATAGCTTTGGACCTCATTTACCAACCTCTCAGAAAAAGAACCGGAAGTGAAATCACCCACCACAGTAGACCAAAACACATAAATAGAAAGTGGGTCACTAACACCAGCGCTTCAACAGAGGCTCACTGATTATATTACCTAGCATGGTGACAAAATGTCTGAGAACAAATCTTTCAGCTCAATGAGCAAACTTACGACATAAAAAGATCAAGTTCCAGAGGATGAGAACAAGTCTTAAGGCCTCATTATTTACTTTGCCAGGTAGCAAAGTGATTAAATTAACCAAGCGTCCATTTGTGGCTCTCACAAACGCTTTTACTTTAAAACCATGCCTCAGAATTGATTTTCAAAGAAATTACCATGGACACAGAAATACTTACAAGTTAATTATTATTCAGACCCATAAAAACACTCTTACTAATATATAATTCTGTTATTAATGTAATTCATTCATTAATATAAGTGCCAGAATATGACAACATAAACACTTTTCACTGTATTTTTCATAAAAATACAAGTGACAATAAATTACTATTCTATTAGAAAAAAGATATACATTAGAAAGCCAAATCCCAAGAACTCAAGCTTGCAACATCTATTATTAAAACATAGATATGTAAAAATCCCACCAGTTTAATCACAATTGCACAATGTTCAGCTTCATTTCTGACTCCTCAGATACTGAAGCAGACATGTAAAATACAGCAGAATCTAGACAATATCAAAGTTTGAACTGACAAGTGACAAGTAATGTTCCACACCATACATGTACCAGAAATTTACAATTCTCAATAAGAGTGAATCTAACCATTGCCTGTTGACATTCACTTACATTCCCATCTCTGTATCTCCCACTATCAACACCCTATAGAGTAGCCATTGATCAGAAATTAAACTGCACTCCTCATATAAATATTGTGGCTCCAAGAGCAGGTCAGAGGTTAGGAATCCTGACAAGCTCACCTCCTGACTTTTCAAGCCAATCCACCGTCTACAAGGCACAAGTTAGAAATGTGATGGAATACTCCCCACTTGCCTTGATCAGTGCAGCTCCAATAACACTCAAAAGGTCTATCTTATTTGAGTGACACCACATCCATAAACATCCACTCCCTGCAGCACCAACACTCAGGAGCAGCTGTATATATCATGTACAATTCGCATTGAGGAAATTTATCAAGATTTGTTAGGTAACAGCTTCTAAACCTACAAACAATACAAACTAGAAGTACAAAGGCAACAGATACATGGGTATGCCATCTTTTCCAAGTCCCCTTCCATCCTGACTTGGAAATAGACCATTCTTCTTTCAGTGTTGCTGCATCAACAGCGTTGTGGGTGTACCTACAACTCGTGAACTGCACAGTACCAGAAGGCAGCTCACCACCACCTTCCCGAGGGCAACTTGGATGGACAATAAGTGCTGACTTAGCCAGTAAAGCCCACATCCCATAAACGAATAAAGAAAGCAAGTCAAGATTGGAAATAAGAATAGGGTTCTATTTAACAGGGTACTCCTACACACGGCAATGCAATACACAGCAATCTTGCACATGGTTTTCTTACATGGTGCTCTTACAGGTGACACGCTTATACACAACACATGATCTTTGACACACAATTGCCTCGGCCCTGGTGGATAGATTAAAATGGACCTGGTGATTTCCTGTTTTCTTCTTATCTAATCAAAATAGTCTTCGTCTACTGCAATCTCGATGCACTAGCAAGCAGGCATTTTCCAAGTGCCCTGAAAATCAGTCTGCACCCTTAACATTACCTAAAATGTTTTAGAGGAGAGATCTCTACAGGCAGCCCATCAATTGAAAAGATTGTAAGAGTCTGGATACACTAGTTAAGTATCAGTGTGGATGCAAGGCTCTTCAAAAATGCACATGTTTCCACTTTATAAGGACAGTATGAAAAAGACTGATATTTCAGAGAGGAGGAATGAGATGGGGTCAAAGGTGGCATATTTATAGGCCATGATGTTATAATAAGATGCCATTTACATGTCCCTATAACAAGCCCCTTAGGATCCATGCATTTTGAATGTTTTAACAGGTTGCTGCTCCATGAATTATCTTTTAATAATTCACTAATTTTAATGCTACATGAAATTATAAAGTTGTTCCCATTACAATAGCGGAAGTCCTAATTTCAAAGGTTCCTGGTTCTCAATGCTATTGTAAGTGACTGACTCAGTCAATAAAGTAAGAAGTTATGAGTATTTGGCCATTGCATCTGTTTATTCTTTTTCGAGAAATCTGCCCATTTAAACTAACTCAGTGAGCAGCAGGGTGGCACAGTGGTTAGCACTGCTGCCTCACAGTGCCAGAGACCCGGGTTCAATTCCCACCTCAGGCAACTGTCTGTGTGGAGTCTGCACATTCTTCCCGTGTCTGTGTGGGTTTCCTCTGGGTGCTCCAATTTCCTCCCGCAGTCCAAAAATGTGCAGGTTAGGTGAATTGGCCATGCTAACTTGCCCGTAGTGTTAGGTGAAGGGATAAATGTTGGGGAATGGGTCTGGGTGGGTGCTCTTCAGAGGGTCGGTGTGGACTTGTTGGGCCGAAGGGCCTTTTTCCACACTGTAAGTAATCTAATAGATCATCCAGTAGAATCCATCTCAACGCATTTACAATGACTGGACTGGGACAGAATAAACTGTTTGGATTAAAACAATAAAGAAAGAAAAACTTGCATTTACATAACACCTCTCACATCGTTAACATGCTCCAAAATCCAAATTCAGCCACTTTGGAGTGTAGTCACTGTTGTCATGTAGGGAACACATCAATCAATAATGCACACAGCTACCTCCCATGAGGGCCACTGTGATAATGGTCAAATAATCTGTTTTGCAGTGATGTTGCTTAAAGGGTCCGCATTGGCAATGACACCAGGGCAATTTTGCTGACCCTTGTCAGAATTATGCAATGACAATATGAGAGACATAGATAAGGTGAATAACCGAGGTCTTTTCCCCAGGATAGAACAGTCCAAACTACAGGGCATAGTTTTAAGGTGAGAGGGGAAAGATTTAAAAGGAATGTGAGTGGGAAACCTTTTCACCAAGAGGTTGGTTCAAATGTGGAACGAGCTGCCAGAGGAAGTGGTAGAGGTGAGTACAATTCCAACATTTTCAAAACATTTGGATAGGTACATGGATAGGAAAGGTTAAGAGGGATATGGGCCAAATTGAGGCAAATGAGACTGAACAGTTTAGGAAACATGGTCGGCGTGGACGAGTTGGGCCAAAGGGTCTGTTTCCGTGCTTTACGACTCTATATCTGCCTGATATCTCAATTGGAAAAGTGGCGCCATGTAGTATTCTGGTCGTGTATTATGCTAGATTAAACATGGGTCAGGATATATCCTTCTTACTGGAAGAGATGAGTGGTTGGCTCACAGCTAAAATATCTACAGCTGTCTCGCAATGGCCACAAGAAGTTCACTGCGCATTATATTTAATTGCCAAACAAATCTGAGGGCTTGTCATGGAAATCCTCACCTTTCTTCAGGAAACAGGCTGGAGAGCACTACCCTGTCTGTATCATGGTTCTGAGGTGGAGATAGTCGACAGTGTCAAGTTCCTGGGAGTGATGACCACCAACAATCTGTCCTGGTCCACCCATCTCAATGTGACAGTCAAGGAAGTGCAACAACATCTCTACTTCCTCAGCAGGCTAAGGAAATTTGGCATGTCCACAAAGACTCTTACCAATTTTTATAGATGCATCGTAGAAAGCGTCCTATCTGGATGCATTATTGTGTGTACAGCAACTGCTCTTCCCAAGACTGCAAGAAACTACACAGAGTTGTGAACACAGCTCAGTCCATCAGGTAAACCAGCTTCCCATCCACTAACCCCATCTATACTTCTCACTGCCTTGGGAAAACAACCAACAAAATCAAAGACCTCTCCCTCATTGTTTATACTCTCTTCAACCATCTTTCATTGGGAAGAAGGTATAGAAGTTTGAATACGCGTATGAGTAGATTCAAGAACAGCTTCTTCCCTGCTGTTATCAGCCTTTTGAACAGGCCTCTCAAATGTTAATTCTGATCTCTGTCTGGACCTTCTTTGTGGCTGTAACATTCTGCACTCTGTTCTGTTATCCTGGCACACTTTGTATGGCACAATCTGCGATGTATAGTATGCAAAACAAAACTTTTCACTGTATCTCAGCACATGTGCCAACAATAAATCAACTCAAACCCTTATATCATGATTGTTTTAACACTGTAAGACCTATCCTTGGCCCTTCAGTGGGAACATTCAGAATATTTTGATTTCCTGAACACCCTGCTGGGAATACTTTAGTTTCAATCCTGCTCCGAAACGTGATCTTTACTTTCAAGGCCATGCTAAATAATGCTTCTGGAAGGAAAATGGATGGTACATTTTTTCTAAACTGGAGGGATCATAAAAAGACCGAATTAATTGGTTAAAGCAGGCTGCTAATCCAAACGATAAGCCTTAATAGCTTGAGTTTCTTTACAGGGTTTCAATGGTATCAGTTCCTTTTTATAATTGTTAGGGCTTTACTTGAGTCAATTTTAAAATGTAAAACAAGTGATGCTGCAGGGCGATAGAATAAACCTGAACAAAACAAATTAGAAGTGGTTTTTAATTAGCTGTGCAGACAGAATTGCTGCTGTCAGCTGTTCCCATCCTTAGTTCAAGCATGGTGTTTACTTAAGGGTGCATATTTCTGCCCTGGGTCTTTATGTGACATCACAGGCTGATTTTCCACACCCCCTCCAGATCTTTGGGCACCTGGTGCAGGAGCTCCCATTGGGTGTGGCAAGCAGAGAGCGCAATTTGCTTCCTTACCTTTCCTTCTTTGTTGCCAAGCTGGTCAGCGATACTGTGCTTTGACACTTCACTGAAGTATGGTCAATTTTCATAGACATACCTCACTATCAATACCACTAAATGTGTATCTCTGCCCACGCTAACCACCTTTTAGGCTGCTGTGTGCATGGAAAAGTAGGGATTCAAGCCAAACCACAGAAAATTACACTGGGAGTGCACTCAGCAAACAGGCAGGGAGAGAACACTTGCATTTGCATAACACCTTTTACTACCTCAGGACATCCTAAAAGCCCCTTACAATCAGTTAAGTAATTTTGAGATAGCCACAGGCACCGTGTTTCCAATGTAGAAAATTATGACAAGACAGAGAGATATTGACCCTCATGCTAACAGCAGCAACTCATAGGAATATCCCTGTAATAATTATCCTGAGGTCATTGAGGTGGACCTTATTGAATATGAGTCCCCTGTTTGGGGTTGTTTATCTAGCCCAATCAGGGAGCCCTGACTGACAGATATAAACAGGAGTGTCAGAGGTTCTGTTCACTGAGAGCTGGCTCTGAGGAGGCTAGACCAGTGTCACGTACTGCACATATGAATAAAGGGTGTCTTCATAGAATCCCTACAGCATGAAAGCAGGCCATTCAGTCCATCAAGTCCACAGCGACCCTCCAAAAAGCATTCCATCCAAACCCACCTCCCCAGCCACCCCCCACTTGCATCCCAGTAACTCACATTACCTGTGGTTAACCCATCTTGCCTGCATATCCCTGAACACTATGAGCAATTTAGCATGGCCAATCCACCTACCTGCACACCTTTTGACTGTGGGAGGAAACCCATGCAGACATGGGGAGAATGCACAAACCCCACAAAAACAGTCCCCGAGGGTGGAATCAGACCCAGTCGCTGGTGCTGTGAGGCCCCAGTGCTCAGCACTGAGCCACTTTACTGACTTGGTGATGGGATACTGACCCCTGTGGAGTTCTTTTAGTTCCCATTTTATATTTAATTGACCTTGAGTGGCTCTGGCAGGGCTGAACACAGCAAGTACCACAACAGTTAAGTAGGAATGAAAACATTAACAGTGGCCTTATGTACATGAGGAAACAGGTGTTTGGCTCTGAAATGGGGCCTGCAGTTCCACTTGAAGTCAGTATGAATCACCCTCCGGTGTGAATCAGATTTTTTATTTAACAAACTTATTCCCTCAAAGCAGACAGAAATCTTTTCCTGTCCTGATTAGGGCTGGCCTTATGTCAACAAGTACAAAGGAAATGAGCCAGCCCTAATCATTTTCCTGTAAAAATCTGTCTTTTTAAAAAAAACACAGATTTGTGTAGGAGTTCTTGGAATGATCTTTTGTTCAGACACAATAATACTCATTGAATTACCCTCTGCCATTGGACACAAACACAATCCATTCACTCTTTCATTTAATTTGTTGGCCTTGGAAGACCC
Organism: Chiloscyllium punctatum; assembly: GCF_047496795.1. Classification (NCBI taxonomy): domain Eukaryota; kingdom Metazoa; phylum Chordata; class Chondrichthyes; order Orectolobiformes; family Hemiscylliidae; genus Chiloscyllium; species Chiloscyllium punctatum. The sequence continues at coordinate 24,376,425 of NC_092749.1, read as the reverse complement.
TGGACATGGTCTCTGTTACTTTGATGGAGAACAAGCTCTTGAAAATCCTCAGGTTTTCCAGTCACACTTACAGGAGCCTGAAGGTCTGGTGAACACTATTGCCTCCAGTGGATGTGTCACTGAAGGTATCGACCTGCTGCCAACAACTTTGGTGAAGTGACATTGTCATTATTTGGCAGGGATGAGTGAGACCAAGTAGAATAAGGAAATAGGCGATAACTTTGCATTAAATAACAGATAATTGGGCGAGAAAGGAATATGTGTAAACCAGAAATAAAGTTCTGACTAGAGAAGTATATGACTGTGTAGCGGGCATTTAAAACCCCTTGTATTTAACAGGCACATCCATATATACAGCCATTTCATGCCAACCACACAGATGCAAAGACTCTTCATGGTCCAATCAAATGATTGACTATTATTCAAGAAACCATTTTAATTAATTTTCAATATTTTTAGAATAATCAACAGGTATGATAAAGAAATAAAAGTAAATTCAATTTCTTTGATGAATGACTTGACATCTCTTTAGGGTTTTAGCTCACACAAGGAGATGAACCTTCAATTCGAAGCTCTAGTTTGATATGTTTTCATGCTTGGCTGAAGTGATGAATTCAGGAGGAAGCCCACTGCATTATCTCCAAACTGTGATAATTCCACATGAAGAGAGCATTGTCCTCCTGATACAAAGTGCACCATCTTTTCAGATAGGGATGGATTGCTTAGTTGAGTCGAGGGGATGTAATTGTAGATTGGTGTAGGTCAAGAATGAAAGACTTCACACAATCACAAAATTGTTAAACAACAGAGACAGTTGGCCTATCTTGTCTGTACTGCCTTTCTAAACAAACAAAGAATGAAGTGAACAAAGAAAATTTACAGCCCAGGAACAGGCCCTTCAGCCCTACAAGCCTGAGCCGATCCAAATCCACTGTTTAAACCTATCGCCCAATTCTTAAGCATCTGTGTCCCTCCCACCTACTCATGCATCAGCACAGACACACTTTAAATGAATCCACCGTGCCTGCCTCTACTACCTCTGCTGGCAATGCGTTCCAGGCACCTACCACCTCTGTGTAAAGTACTTCCCACATGTATCCCCCTCAAACTTTTCACCTCTCACCTTAAACGCCTTTTGTTATTGAATTCCTCACCCTGGGAAAAAGCTTATCTCTATCTACCCTGTCTAGACCCTTCATGATTTTGTGGACCTTAATCAGGTCCCTCCTCAATCTCCTTTTTTCTAATGAAAATAATCCTAACCTACTCAACCTCTCTTCATAGCTAGTACCTTCCATACCAGGCAACATCCTCGTAAATCTTCTCTGCACCTTCTCCAAAGTGTTCACATCCTTTTGGTAATGTGGTGACCAGAACTATACACAGTATTCTAAATGCAGCCGAACCAATGTCTTGTACAATTTGAATAATGACATGCCAGCTCTTATAATCAATATCCCATCCGATGAAGGCAAGTATACCATATGCCTTCTTGACCATTCTATCCACCTGTGTAGCCACCTTCAGGGTACAATGGACCTGAACTCTCAGATCTCTCTGCTCATCAACTTTTCCCAAGGCTCTTCTGTCTACAATATAGTTCACTCTAGAATTAGATTTCCCAAAATGCATAACATCACATTTGTTTGGATTGAACTCCATCAGCCACTTCTCTGCCCAACTGTCCAGTCAATCTATATTCTCCTATATTCTTTGACAGTCCCCTATGCTTTCTGCTACTCCACCAATCTTCGTGTCATTTGCAAATTTATTGATTAGACCAACAATGCCCTCTTCCTGATCGTTTATGTATATCACAAACAACAATAGCCCCACCACTGATCCCTGTGGAACACCACAGGTCACCTTTCTCCATTTCGAGAAACTCTCTTCAACTACTACTCTCTGTCTCCTGTTGCTCAACCAGTTCTTTATCCACCTAGCTAGAACACCCTGCACACCATGTGACTTCACTTTCTCCATTAGTTTGCCATGGGGAACGCCTTACTAAAGTCCATGTATATGACATCTACAGCCCTTTCTTCATCTGTCAACTCGCTCACTTCCTCAAATAACTTTGTTAAATTGGTAAGGCACGATCTTCCCAGCACAAAACCATGTTGCCTATCACTGATAAACTCATTTTTTTTCTAAATATAAATAGATTTTATCCCTCAGTCCCTTCTCCAGCAACTTTCCCACCACTTGACATCAGGCTCACTGGTCTGGAGTTACTGGAATATCCTTACTGCCCTTCTTGTACAGGGGGACAACATGAGCAACCCTCCAGTCCTCAAACATCTCATTTGATTGAAAAAAGTCAAGATTTTCACCATCAAGAAAACTGTTTTCTTTCAAGCTGTCAATGGAGATGTCAAAATCTCACCATCAAAGAGATGACTACTTTATTTGCATGTACTTGCATCTTATTAAAACCCAAACTCACCTTATTTATACGCCACTTCCAATTCTCCTCTCCTTCCCCGTAGATTTGAATAGTGCAAATCCTATCATGTAAATCATGGTGGGTAACTGGAGGTTGCAGCTCATCAACATCTAATCCACTTGTCATACAACAGCTTCTTTGCAACAAAATTCCTGTCTGCTCCATGACCACCACCCTCTTTGGCCTCCTGTCCACTCATGTTTGCATCAGCAATCCACCAGACTGACAGCGCCATTGTGCCAGCTCACAGATTAACTCTGACAACACTCCATCCCTTCAACAAAGTTCTCTCTAAGCTGCATAGCTACGGGCATAGGCATTCCAAGGTTCCACACAGGGCAATTGATGTTGGCACACCAATTGTGGCATTGACTTCTAGTTACGGCTGTTGCTATCGCGTACAGAGCTCAGAGGACAATGCAATCAAAATAGAAGAAAATTAGAGGAAAACTTACCATTCAACACTTAATTTTGGGGCTTAGGGACACCTATGACACCCATGAAAGCATGGAATGCCCATTTTTGGCAGAATGAATAAAAAGAAAGCATGTTATCTAAATGCTCTGAGTTTGCAGAGCTCTGAGATGTATGAAGGTCTGAAAATCCTAGTGCATAAATTGCAGAAAGTTAGTGTACAGATACAGCAAGTAATCAGGAAAGCAAATAGAATGTTATGGGGGACGTTGACTGTAAGAGTAGGGAGATTATAGATATAGATATAGAAGGCATTGGTAGGACTGCACCTGGAATATTATACTGGTCAATGTATATTATGAAATATACATACCTGTAATCCCTTGGAAGTGGCTTAGGAAAGGATTATTTAATACCTGGAATGAGTGAATTGCCTTGTGAGGAAAGGCTAGACAAGTGAAGTTTGTATCCTCTGGAGTTTAGAATAGTCAAAGGTGACTTAATAAAATCATGAGGGGCCTTGACCAAGTGGCCTACTCTGGTTCTTTGTTTGTATGTTTGCATGACTTGTATGTTTCTCCCATGTTATTGTGTGTGCACCTTATCACTTGCATCTGCACTGGATCCAGCTTATGTCTCTTAGCTTGCTTTCTTAGAGCTCATACAGCTTACCGTTTACTTGGAGACTGCCAGTCTCTGCATGCTTCACCTTGCTTTCTCACCACTGACTCACTGACTTCAGCTGTGGCTTACAGGCTGCCAATCCCTGTGGGTCACATTGCTTTCTTAGTGAACGAGGTCTCTAGTACTGAGTTACATGTTGCCGACCTCTGTGGCTCAGATTGTGATTCAGCACAGGAAGAGAGAGAAAATGGCAGGCAGCTTGTGCTGATGGGAACACAGAACAAGGAATCTAGCAATGTCGCAGTATGGCACCATTCTATGTCAATGTCAGCAGTGTATGCGGCAAATACACTGTACATGCTTCAAGCAAATGGTGATGTGTGGAAGCCAAATGGAATAAGTCCTTAGAAATTTCAGTTGTTGGGTGTCACCAAAATCAATCAAGGGGCTCATCCAATTAAATGGCAGACCATTGGCCATAGTCAATCAGGTACTTGCTCCTGACAGATTCTGAAATTCTGTGGTCTTGCAGTCTGGGATCAATCCAACAGTTTATGTGCAAACAATCCAGGGATTACAGGTATGTCCTTGGGGTGGCCAACATTTCCTGTAATAAGACAAAGGGAAGGGTTGAGTATGATGGAAATGGGAAAGGACACTTGTGGTGTACTGGAAGTGTCCAAGAGTCCAATTGCATAATTAGTGAGCTGAGGAGTGGAAGACTGAGAAAGCAAGTTCCTCTGAGCACTATGAAACTCACTCTGCAAATGGGAAAGTGCTGCCACCAGATTTATAAAGCACCGTTCAAAACCACATGGTATCCCAAAGCACTTTACAGCCTTTTTAAAAATTACAAACTGTTGCCTTTGTGATTATACGAGGACTCGGCTGACAACTTGCATTCAGCAAATCAATCCCAGAACATCACTGCAGAAGTAACTCATCATCGTACTTCCCAGTGCCTGTCCACCATCTGCATGGCAAATCATTGAATATTGTCCATCTGCCTGGATGGGTGCAGGTCCAATAAAGCTCAAGAAGCTCAGCCCATCCAGGATAAAACAGCTTGTTTGATTGGCATCCCACCTACAACCTTGAATACCCACTGTTTCTACCAACAATGCACAGTTGCAGGAGTGCACAGTATCTATGTAACCATCTCTCGACATGGCACCTTATGCCGTGGTTTTGATGCTACCTCCTTTCCACATTAATGCCAACTATCAACTCCTTTCATTTACTGCTCTTCTAAGGGTGATTAGTCTGGTGTCAAGTCAATGGAAACCAACTGAGCATTGAGACACTCAATCATTCTCCAACTACTGTATTCAGCTCAGGGCAGGAGACTATAAGATGAAAGACCCAGCCTGAACTCAGCTAATAACTACTTGTGGGCGTAGATTAGCAAAATCGCCCAAGCAATGAGCAGAGGTTCTCCACTACTTCAAGTGATATTGAGGCCAGTTCCCATGTTTATTCTGGTTGAAGCATGGGAACAGGGGTAGGCCATTCAGCCCATTCAGCCTGCTTCATTATTCAAATAGCTAACTGTTGATTATGAGAAATGATGGCATAGAATTAGGAGAAATCAAATCTTAAAGCTTCCTGTGCTCTCTAGTTGTGGACACAGACCCAGTTAAGGAAAGACTTTGTTTATGCAGTGCCATTCACCATCCCAGAATTACATAAAGTCAATGAAGTACTTTGGAAGTATAGCTATCTTTCTAATGTAGTCTGCTTGCATCCATATCATTAGAAAATCAATCTTCTGGTAACTATGTGCCTGAGCTGACTGAGATTCCTAACAGTTACAAACACACTGTTATAAAATCCTTGTATTATGTACATGATGCTGATTCTCCAATAATGAATGACAATCACTGGAACGGGTTATCTGACCTTTTACTGCACTGCTGTTTCTATCAGCTTGCTGTGCGCAAAATGGATGTCGCATTTCCCACAATGCAGCAGAACAAACTGATTCATCGGTGGGAATTGTGTTGGGAGGCATTCTGAGATCACAAAAGGTCAACTTGTTCTATCCTTCATGAAAAACATTTCCCACCATAATGGAGGTTTAGCTTCTGCTTTATTTTCCTAAGGGCTGGATCCTCAATACACATTCTTCTTCCTGACTGTGACTTCCATCTGGCTGACATCAAGAGGAACATACATGAGTATCCAGCATTTAATACAAAAAACCTTAGTGTGGAGAGGGGACTGCCAACCTTCTGTATCACTGCTACCTGGATGCACCTCAGTATTCATTCACCAGAAATATCTGAAACACAAGTCTAATTCTTTCTCTCCTTCTTTAGGATGTACCTCCACAGCATTGCTATATGTTCTGCCTTGTGTTGCCCTGAGGCATCAGTCTGCAAGCTTTGCATTGCCAGGGAAATATTAATAAGCTCTTTAAATAGGTTTTTGCTGCTTTTGCAGACGCAGAACCCTGGAGTGCTGTCTAGAAAGAAATAGCTTGGTAGGGCGTTACGCAAATGTCACTGCAAAAAATTTCCTCGCCTGGAGGCTCATTCTTTTTTTGCATGAAGCACGCATTAAAAAAAATGATCCTGTTGTAAAAGCGAAAAATTAAATATTTTCGAAAGGGAGCGGAAGTGCTTTTGTTTGGTGTTAAAATGTGTTTCACATCAGGTGACTAATGTGCACTGCAGGGGAACCGTAGCCTTCCATTCAATGTGGATTATCAGAGACACTTACCTCCTGCCACCTTATTCTCCTGGGGGCAATTTACACATAAATCCAGATAGTTGGGCTGAGATTTGGAAGGTAGGGAGTTGAGGGAAGAGTTTTCCAATACACGTGTCAGTTTTAGTGAAACAAAGTCTCCTAGCTTTAAATTTACAGATCAGATATTCAAAGGTGGGGACCTCCATAATCTAACTTGATATTTTCCACTGCAGAAAGCTACAAGTCTGCAACTTTTCAGCAGCAGTTAATATTTGCCCCCTTCTGTCAGCCAGGGACTCTTGTGAGATCTTCAGCCTGCCATCCCACATGCTGCTCCTTCCCAACCCCAAACAACTTTAGCCGAAGGGTTTCCAACCCTCAAGGATGGTCCTGGAATCTGCAGCAATTGAATGAAGATCCATCTCCAGCACCCTGCCATGTCAATGCAGGAGAAAAACCATAGAGACATTAAAAAAAATTATTTATTTTAAATTTTTCTTTCAACGTTTCTGCTTATTAGTTGTAAAAAGGTTGAAAACGGGAAAGAAAGTCAGTTTCACTAGCAGTCAAACTTCATTTAATTGGGTAGTGAGTCTTGCTGCTTTCCAATTGCTGTACAAAGGCAATGCATTACAAAGATGAATGTGTTTGCTGATTAATGGCTGGAGTGTAGGGCAAGACATTTGATAAAGCCTTCACGAATACATTTGATCTCCTCAGCTGGCCTGTGTCTCAGCTGCCTTGGCTGAGATGGGCGTCAAGATTAGAGTTATGCTGGAAATGCACAACAGGTCAGGCAGCATCTGAGGAACAGGAAAATCAACGTTTCAGGCAGGAGCCTTTCATCAGGAATGCAGCTGGAAGCCTCGGGGGTGGAGAGATAAATGGGAGGGGGTGGGGCTGGGGAGAAGGTAGCTGGGAGTGCAATAGGTGGATAGAGGAGGGGGTAAAGGTGATAGGTTGGAGGGGAGGGTGGAGCAGAGTGCTTCAGGGAACATTTCCGTGACACCCACACCAATCAACCCCACCTCCCCATGGCTGAACATTTCAACTCTCCCTCCCACTCTGCCAAGGACATGCAGGTCCTGGGCCTCCTCCACAGCCACTCCCTCACCACCCAACACCTGGAGGAAGAACACCTCATCTTCCGCCTCGGAACCCTTCAACCCCAGGGCATTAATGTGGACTTCACCAGTTTCCTCGTTTCCCCTCCTCCACCTTACCCCAATTCCAAACTTCCAGCTCAGCACCATCCTTATGACTAGCCCCACCTGTCAATCTTCCTTCCCACCTATCCACTCCACCTTCCTCTCTAACCTATCACCATTACCCCCACCTCCATCCACCTATTGCACTCCCAGCTACCTTCTCCCCAGCCTAACCACTCCCATTTATCTCTCCACCCCCCGAGGCTCCAGCCTCATTCCTGATGAAAGGCTTCTGCCCGAAACATTGATTTTCCTGCTCCTTGGATGCTGCCTGACCTGCTGTGCTTTTCCAGCACCACTCTAATCTCCAGCACCTGCAGTCCTCACTTTCGCCTTGGCTGAGATGACCTGCAGTTCAGTCATTGACAAACTCTCCAATCATTTTGCATATGTTAGCCTAATAAAAGGGTAAAGGGCAGGACCCTCCTCAATGGTAAAGTCAGGTTTAGCATTGGGGAAGGTGAACACTCTGAAGATATGGAGCTGATCATTCAGGCAAAAAGGAAAAATTATTTCACTCAAAGTGTTGTGAGTCTTTGGAATCCTGTAGCCCACGGGATAAGGCTGCATTGTTAAATATGTTTTAGGTTGGGTAGACAATTCTTTGGACCATCAAGTGAATATCTAAGAAATGGTGGGAAAGTGGATTTGAAGCCAAAGATTGGCAATGATCGTATTGAATGAAAGAGCAGTAAGCTGTGTGGTCTTCTTTTGCTCCTATTTATTGTGTTCTTATTTCTGTCACATTACAGCTTGCAGTATTTAAACGATGCCATTAATCTGAAAGCGTTTCCTAATAGTTCGCTTGATTGGTGCTTCAGCCAATCTGTGCTAATGCACTGCTCCCAATCGAGGAAGCTTTGGACATGCAGTAATTTACATTAATGCATCAAGCACTGCTGTGGTTTCTTAGGCATGGTTCAGTCAGGCTAATGCAATCGGGTGAGCTGAGCGTGAATTTAGTCACCATCTGTCACTGAGCCTCCAAGAACAGAGACTACATAAAGAAGACTAACATATCAATCTAAAGAGATTTTCTTTTACTTGTGTACTCTCTAATGAAATGAGGTGCACAAGGCATTGCTGTAAATCAAATCACTTTGCTGACTATAGTCAAACACTCATCCCTTGCTTTATTTGAAAGTAAGTACTGTTCATCTTGTACACAAATGGGCTAACATCAGTAGTCAGTAGAAAGGTTTACATATGGTCTGAGCTGTTCAGTTGACACGCACTACTTCAGGATTAATGGCACTTTAAATGCAGTCTGTATATATAATTGACTAAGCAGGCACTCAATTACATTTGCACCACATTGCCAGGGTGAAGTTCTCATGACATTCAACATTGAGCTCACCATGGATTCTGCTGATTCCTTTTCTTTCAGATTGCTTTGACAGTGCTGTCAGCAACAGTTCGCTGTCATCCTGCTCCTCTGCCAGGATCCAATCTGATCTTCCACCTTGCCAGAACTTGCTGTGATTTCCTCCATGCCCCTACCTCCAGCTCCTCCTTTCTCGCTTTGAATTCCTGTCACTCTATATGCCCATTTAAATGTCTCCCTTTACTGCTGTCCTGTGCATTAGAATATTAGTGACTTATGCCTCCTCATTTAATCCCAGCCTATCACAAATATTATCCACTCTGTCAACAAGTCTTGCTCACACCAGAATCTGTTGATACGTTTCTGGAGTATTAATAGAAGGGCTGTCAATTGGGGAACCCATTTGCCTGTTCAACACTCAAAAAACAAGAAATTAAAAAAAAAACAAGTCTTGCTTGTCAACATTAATTGGATCTAATTGGCTCAGTGTGTAGAAACTAGTGACACAAGAGGATAGATGTACCTCTTTCTATGAAAACAGAAAGTGCTGGACACACTCAGCAGATCTGGCAGATAAAAAAACATGTTTTGATATGACTCTTTTTCATAACTGGAGTCCTGCTGAGTTTCTCCAGCATTTTCTGTTTGTATTTCAGATTTCCAGCATCTGCGGCATCGTACTTTTGTTTCTGTACCTTTGCACGCCACCTCTCAGAACACTTCCAAACAACGATGGAGAGACTTGAAGTGCGGGTGCTTTCAGAGTGTACAAAATGAATTATTGACCACTGCAGCTGATCCTGGACTGTGTTCTCGGATCGCTGAAGGAACATGGAGTAGTTTCACACAGCACAGTGCTATGCATGCTGGTTAGTACTGGTGCATTGGAAGATCTGTGGGACACAAGATGCCACATGGTGCATTTGCCAAGACCCTGTACACAAGCAGATTCCACAGGACATCCCAATGGACATGTTAGTGCTGAAAGAGGGGTTTGGAAATGGGCCAGAGTTAGACAGCACTTACAACTGGTACAAGCATGAAGAGGTGAATAGCTGCATATTCTGTAGGATTTCTATGACGCCATATCACTGAATTCGTCCAGTGCAAAAAGAGGCCATTCAACCCATTGAGTCTATATCAACTCTCTGAAGAGCTTTTTGCACAGACCTAACCCTGATCCTATTACTGTAACTCTGCATTTACCATGGACAATCCACCTAACCTGCACAAGGGAGGAAACCAGGGCACCTAGTGGAAACCCACATAAACATGGAGAGAATGTGCAAACTCCACGCAGTTACCCAAGGATGGAATTGAACCCCGGCCCCTTGGCACTGTGAGGCATCAGTGCTAACTACTATGCTGCCAGAATATATATTGAGGTTGAGATTCTCACTATGATTACCTGTGCCCTATGTTTTTTTAAAGTTGCCTCTTGGTTAAACAATGGCAATATACATCAAGGACAAGTGCAGCAAATGTTGCATCCAACCACGTGCTCAAAGTTTGAGTCAAGGTTTTTTCTCAAGCTTTCAATCATGCTTATGTGACAAATGTACAGTGCCCTATTTGGAATCAGCTCAGGTTGGCTTACTGCCTACATAAATGCAGAAAATTCTTTGGCAGCCAAGTGGGAACAGCTAGGGGGATTTTTCAGTGGGAAATCACTGATTTTAATTGACTGCCCAACATGATATCTATTGTGAGGAAGAGGGGACAGTGCAGTGGGACATGGCTACAGAGAACCATTGTTGCTCCTGCTGGTGTTGGAACATTGAGGTCTACATTCCAGGGAAGATCAAGCATTGTTTTTGATACTCTTGTAAAATGTTTGTGAAGGAGCAGGTCACGGTTACTCCAACATGTGAGGATGGCAGCTCCATCAGGGAGATAAATGACTACAGTCAGGAAGAGTCCTGCACCCAGGAAAATGAATGTAAAAGCACAGGAAGTAAGCTAATAGCATTCATAGCTCTCCCGGTCTCTGCTCAGGGTCAGGCTCGGAGCAGTTACAAATATTAACCAGAATACAGATAAACTCAGCAAATTACTAGAAAACTGTAGCACTGCTGTCTCATTAGAGAGAGTGTCATCACATCTTGGGTGAGGGCCAAGATTGAGAAGGTGAGATCTTCATGGTAACCTAGGATACACTCCCCCCTACATTCTAGATAGAATAGCTCTTGATCATATAGTAATAGGGGGCAGTTTTTGACTTAGTGCTAAATGGGCAGTCACAGGTAAGCTTCCTGCCTTGCATCCCCAAACCACAACACCCCTTCAGCCCCCATCTATTTTTATTGATGTCAGTGAGAATTAGGGACAGGTATCCTCTGCTTGCATCAGCTCAGTTATATCATCACATTACATTAAAGAAATACCCCTCTTCCCACCCAGGTCCCATTTTTTAGCTCTTTGTCTGAGTCTCGGTGAGTTAAGGCACCTCAATCACACACTCCCGAGAAACAGTGACAAAAGCAGTTAGTGAATTTTATAAAGTTTACAGCAGATTTCTCATCTGGTGGCATTACTTTTCCCCACAGCAATATCACCAAAATAGATGATCCATTCCTTACTACAGTGATATTTGTGGCAACTTGGTATGCACTAATTGGCCCCCATAACAGCAGCGACTAGACTTAAAAATTACGTTTTATTAACTGTAAAAATACTTTGATGTCTTGAGATAATGAAAGTACATTGCTATATAAATGCAAATTCTTTACTACCCTTAGTCTGCTCCTAATGTGGTCAGATTAGATTCCCTACAGTGTGGAAACAGGCCCTTCGGCCCAACCAGTCCACACTGGTCCTCCGAAGAGTAACCCACCCAGACCTATTTTCCTCCGACTAATGCACCTAACACTGTGGGCAATTTAGCATGGCCAATTCACCAGACCTGCACGTCTTTGGACTGTGGGAAGAAACCCACAGAGACACAGGGAGAATGTGCAAACTCCACACATACAGTCGCCCAAGGCTGGAATTGAAGCTGGGACCCAGCTGTGAGGCTGTGAGGCAGCAGTGCTAACCACTGAGCCACTGTGCCACCCCTCAGTAGCCTGGTCCACTCAGCATTTTGAACAAAGATATCTGGCATACTATAGTATGCTGAACTGTGATTTATTTAAACTGATGGAGCACCAGCTACCTCCAAGACAAGGCTGAGTAATCTGAGTATATTTTCTACAAACGAGCTCAAAGTTAGATGGTGCATAGTCATGGTTGAGTAGAGATTGGGGTTTGTGTGGACAGCAGCACTTGCAAAGCTAGAGCAATTTCAGATAAAAGCAGCAGTCCCTTCTCACACATCACTATTATAAAATTACTATAGCTGAAAGAAAAAGGTCTTCAGTAATGCCTGTAAATGACCTTTTTGTACCAAATAAAGTTACACAGAATAATACTACTAGTCAGCAAGATCACAGCGCTGTATACTTTGATACTTTTTGCTCTGGTTTATCCATCATAAGCAACCTTGGAAACACCACAGAATTCCCCATAAAATATTCTAGAGCAAAGCAGGTTGCTAGGCAACTGTTGATGGAGGAATAAAATCAACAATGGTTCTCAATCTTTCACGTTGTTCTCCCATTATGGCAACAGGAAAGCCAGAGTAATTTCACAGGACTAGTATTCAAATGCTATCATGGCAGTTGGCAATACTTAAATTAAATTAATTAATTTGAAAAATCTGAAACTGAAACCTTGTCTCAGGTGACTATGAAACTGTGATTATAATCTACTTTCATAAAACCTCAATTTGGATTACTGAGATCATTTAAGGATGATAATCTGCTGTCCTTATCCAATCTGGCCGACATGTGATTCCAGACCCACACTCACATGGCTGACTCTTAGCTGTGCTCTGAAATGGCTGAGTTGTTGCAATTAGAGATAAATTGCAGAAGCTGGCCTTGACAGTGACATTCACATCCCACAAAAAGAATAAAAAAACTCAACTGAATGATGTTGAATCTTACCTCCATTGTGTGCTGAGGAAGTGATTCTCAAGCTGTGGTTCACTGAATCGTCCACAGATTGTTCCAAAACACAACCCATTGAAGTTGATATTCAGCATGGATACTTTAACTTAACTTTGGCCCCATACACAATTCAAGTATCCTGGAATGGGCAATGAAGCTCTGAAGCACTACTATCATTCCCAATAACATAGAACAGAGGGATTGGCTTTTCAATACTTGTGAGGTTGCAAACAGAAAAGAGGAACTGACTGAATGTGAAGCCCGATAGCCCGATGAATATCACCAGCTTGGGACCGGACCTTACCTCATTGGCACTGCATTGAAAATGGCATCAGTGATTCTGATGAGTATTTTTGAGGTGCCGAGTGAGGTCAAGTTGAGATAGAGCCAGGGGAGGGGGGGGGGCGTGTTCTTCAGGGGTATTTGTGCTACCTCAGTGATTTGTGGGTGGAAATTTTTGAGAAGCACCAAGGGATTAACTTTGCTATCTCTGTGTTAGGGGGAACCTGGTGTGCTCAGAAGACCCACTTTGTTAATATTAAGGCATTAGAGCTGTTCTCAATAATATGTAAAAATGCAGACATGTGATTTATTTTGATACATCTCTCCGAGTAATAGCATGGGTCTGCTGTGCTAAGTGCAGAGAAACACAAAGAGCACTTCCCTGGAGAATAGCTCTGGGAGTTGTCATGTCTCAGAATATTGTAGGGAAGGTGTATTTCTGTAGACATCACGCTGTGCTAACTCTTATGCTGGATGGCCCCTGAGAAGGCTTTGGAATTCACTCAGGATTACACCGAGGACACTGTTGTGTAAACACATCAAAACTAAGTATCACATCATGTTGTCTCTGTGAATGGTTATCTCAGTTGAAGAACTAAATTGTTGCTATATTTATGGTCCTGCACATAGCATGATAATACCAATAACAGATTCAATATAATTCAATTCAATACAATTCAAAAGACAATTGGAGAAATATGTGAAAAAATTACAGAACTTTGGGGGCAGAGCAAGGCAATAGGATTAGTTTAATAGCTCCATCAAATCACTAGTATAGGCACGTTGGGCTGAATGGCCTCCAACTGTGCTGTAATGTTCTATAATTACTTGCCTATCCCACTTTCTACTTGTTGGAAGTATTTGTTAAAAATGATCCAGCAAACATCCAGTTGGTTTTACAACAACAATGAGTTGCATTTTAACAGCTCATTTGTCATGCAATAAAGTCCCAAATCACTTCGCAGGAATGTTATCAAGCAGACCTTAATCCTGAGGTATGTAAGGACAGAGCTGAAAATGTGTTGCTGGAAAAGCACAGCAGGTCAGGCAGCATCCAAGGAACAGGAGAATCGACGTTTCATCGATTCTCCTGCTCCTTGGATGCTGCGTGACCTGCTGCGCTTTTCCAGCAACACATTTTCAGCTCTGATCTCCAGCATCTGCAGTCCTCACTTTCTCCTATGTAAGGACAGAGCAGCACACTTGATTGAAACAAAAGCAGGAGTTGCTGGAAAAGCTCAGCAGGTCTGGCAGTATCCATGAAGAGAAATCAGAGTTAATATTGCGGGTCTGGTGATCCTTCCTCAGAATTTCACATATGTTGTCAGACCTGCCGAGCTTTTGCAGCAACTCCTGATTTTGTTTCTGATTTACAGCATCTGCAATTCATTTGATTTTTACACTTGATTGAAAGCTTGGCTAAAGTGGTGGAAACTAGGAACATCTTAACAGAAAAGAGAGTAGATAAGATGGGAGATTTGGAAAGGAATTTCAGAACTTCGAAACAAAGCAACTGAAGGCATCTTTACCATTGGCAGATCCGATTAAAGCTAGAGAAAATGTAAAAGGCTGTAATTGGAAGAGTGCAGGCTTCTTTAAGGATCAGAGGCCTGGAAGAGATTGTGCAAAATTGGGAGTGACAAGGCCACAGAAGGAGTTGATCATAGGAATGACAACTTTAACTTTGAGCAGGCAGACGGAACCAGCTTAATTTGGCAACATGGTCAGTATGGACTGGTTGGGCTGAAGGGTCTGTTTCCATGTTGTATGATACTATGACTCTACGACTATGACTCTATGAGTTAGTATTTGATTAGGAGCCAATGCGGATAAGCAATTACAAAAATGATCAGTGAGTGGGCTGTGGTGTAGTCCAGGATACAGGCATCAGGGGGATGAGCGGAGGCAACACATATGAGTCCGGCCAAGGAAACATTTGAATATCTGAGTCTGAATGTAAGTGAGGGCTTTGGTCTCTCAAGCTATTAGTTGGGCCTTTCCTTGTGTGGCAGGCAGTGACTCGTGAGGTACCACAAGGACCCCAGCTATTCATATATATATATATAAATGTTTGGACAATGGAACCAGATGCAACTTACCCAGATGCAACTTTGCTAACGACCAAGAACTGAGTGGAATTGTGAGTTGTGAAGAGGGTGTAAGGAGGCTTCAAGGTGACTCAGCCCAGGTTAAGTGAATGGGCAAATACATGGAAGATGCAGTACAGCATGGCTACATATGAAGTTATTATTTAGAATGAAATCTAACAGTTGCTCAAATAAATTAGTGAGTTAGTCATTATTCCTTAGACTCTAGGGCCTAGCTTAAACCAACCCAAATGATGAAAGTCTCCTTGATTTGATATTTGCCTAAGCTGACACTCCCCCACAACCCTACACAACCCAACCCCACTCTACCCACCGCTTTTCCTCCAAGAGATCATTTTTGATCGTCTGTGACCCAGCTCCTGGTCCAACTAGATCCATTACCAACGCTGGCACTAAATTAATGGCCAGACTCAGACAGCGCTGAAGAGACATGGAGTCATTTTCATTTTGTCCCAGGACCTAAAGTGGGTTTTTAGAGCAAAAAAAAAGGAAGCTTCACCGAGCAGCCAGCTGTGTTACACCTGATCCCAGAACGCCAGGAATTACAAATTACAAACTGGCATCTGCTTTCTTAAATGTGCACAAAAATTCATAAAATTAAAAACAACAAGCAGGAATGCCACCAGCCACCAATTTAATGATTAGGCAGGAATATCGGAGAACTATTTTATGTAGCTGAAGACCAACTCCAAAGACTAAAGGATTTCTCGACTAAGGAAGACATGATTCTTTCTTTCCTGTTACAGTATCAGGAATGAACTGCCTGCTTAGAACACACTTACATACCCAGTCAAGAGTAAATGTGGATCAGCTCTCTCCCAACGGCATCATTTGTTTCACCATCAACCAGATGAGCACAGCAGCTTCTTTCCCATAGGACCCAAATATTAAAGCAGGAGAATGGGTCTAAGGCATGTAAAAATACACAAACTTCTGAAACCCCATGAGACAACACATTCATGTCCAAGACAAGAGACGAAGACCTAAGCAGAAGATCCTACAGGACTGTGTGGTGTTCAATATGACTGAACAACCAGAATAAAATAGTTGAGACATAAACATTAGGCAGCCTTGATCATGTGCAGAAAGTGACTAGCACGATGAAATGACTGGCACAATGAACAATTCTTAATGAGGGGCCAATTTGCATACACTTATCTTCAAAGAAATCTAAATTAACCACCATTTCTACAACAACAATTGTTTTAGGGTGCCAGTTGACCCTTTAACATACTGATAAATAGAGATTAGAGACCATGAATTCTCCAACAACACTCTCATGACAGCATGAGGGCTGAGTGGCTGGTGTAGGTTGGGCGTAAGGACCACTGCATTAAAATGCTTTGTCAGAATTGTGCCTCTGGAACTCATACATCATAGCAGAGGAGGACTTTCAGGTGGGGAGGCTCGTAGGAGCTTTTTGACTTCTTCTAAATCCACTATTGATATAGAATAGTGAATAGTCATGATCCCAACACTGACCCCTGATGACTAGTGGGTTTCTGCATAGGTCAGTGTTGAGAATACATATCTTCATTCACACTATATTTTAACAATTAGGATGAAGGAACTGAGGGCCTTGTTGCTAAGTTTTGACATGGCACAAAGATAGGTGAAAGGATATGTTGTGTTAGGAGACTACAGAAGGGCTTGGACAGACTGGGAGAATGGGCAAAGAAGTGGCAGATGGAGTACAGTGTGGGTATGTGTGAGATTTTGCACTTTGAGGGAAAGAATAAAGACAAAGACGACTTTTTAAATGGGGAAATGCTTCAGAAATCTGAAGCACAAAGGGACTTAGGAGTCCTAGTTCAGGATGCTCTGAAGGTAAACATTCAGGTTCCCATTGACAATTAGGAAGGCAATTGCAATGGAAGCATTCATTTCAAGAAGACGAGGATACAAGAGCGGGAATGTTCTGCTGAGGCTGCATAAAACTCTGGTCAGACCGTATTTGGAATACCAAGAGCAGTTTTGGGCCCCACATCTAAGGAAGAATGTGCTGATGTTGGAGGGAATCCAGAAGAGATTTACAAGAATGACCACGGGGATGAAGGGCTTGTCACATGAGGCGCATTTGAGGACCTTAATTATGGAGTTTATAAGATTGGGGGGCATCTGATTGAAACTTACAGAATACTGAGAGGCCTGGATAGTGGACATAAAGATGTCTCCACTAGTAGGAGAGACTAGGACCCAAGGGTACAGCCTCCAAATGAAGAAACAAACCATTAGAACTGAGATGAAAAGGAATTTCTTCAGCCAAAGGGTGGTAATTTCCACAGAGGGCTGTGGAAGCCAAGTCATTGTGTGTATTTAAGACAGAGATGGATAGGTTCTTGATTAGAAAGGGGATCTAGGGTTACCGGGAAAAGGCAGGAGAATGGGATTGAGAAGACAATCACACATGATTGAATGGTGGAGCAGACTTGATGGGCCAAATCATTTACTTCTGTTCATATTTCTCATGGTCTTATGACATTATGGTTATCTTATGGTTCCTTCCAGTGACGTTACAAAAAGGAAATAAGGAGTATAGATGTACCATTGTCTGAAAATACAAATGGTCAAAATAACCAAGGTTTTCCCAAAATAAAGCAATGCAATATTCTGGGTTTGATGATGGAGACATAATTGACTTAGAGTATTTTGACTTCACTATGGAAGGCTGCAGTCAGGACAGTGGCTTCCTGGTGGAAAGCAGAATTTTTAAAATAAAATATGAATAATTCCATAATGTGATGACTTGAGAGGGTGGGATAGGAACCTTCCAGATTTTTTTTCTGTGTTTGTTTTGCGTCCTTCAGCGGTTTGCACATCTGTGTGTGGGTAAAGGGAGAGGGAGTAGTTGGGCAGAGGGAGGAAGAAATGAAATGTCATTGTGATGGTGAAGGGGAGAGCCCTGGTGATTTAGTTGGTCTTCAATTTAATATGTTCAGATTTTCCTACATTATACCTCATTTACCACTCACTTAACATATCTATATTCCTTTGTTGACTCCTGATATCCTCTTCACAACCTACTTTCCTACCTATCTTTGTGATATGAGTAAATTTAGCTCCCTTTGATCCCTTTAGCCAAATTTTTTGTCCAAGTTATAAAGGGTTGAGGCCTAGCACTGACCCCTGTGGCATGCAAATGTAAATATGTCTTGTTGTAGTAAATCAATGATTTTGTGGTTTACTGAAGAAACTTAGTTGATGGAACTTTTTATTCACAACCTAGTATAGACATTGTATATCATTGGTTATATCAGTAACTAGGTAAAAATTGGGCTTGGAGGAGAAATTGCAGGCAGTGGTGTTCCCATGTATCTGCTGTCCTTGTCCTTCTAGATGGAAGTGGTTGGGGGTTTGGAAGGTGCTGTCTAAGAACCTCTGGTGAATTTCTGCAGTGCATCTTGTAGTTAGTACACACTGCTACTACTGAACATCAGTGATGGAGAGAGTGAAGGCTTATGGATGTGGTGGCAATCAAATGAGCTACATTGTCCTGGATGGTGTCAAGTTTCTTGAATGTTGGATCTGCATCCATCCAAGCAGGTGGGGAGTGTTCCATCACACTCCTGATTTGTGTCTTGTAGATAGTAGACAAGCTTTAGGGAGTCAGGAGGTGAGTTACTCACTACAGAATTCCTTATAGCCATTGCATTTATATGGCAAGTCCAATTCAGTTTCTGGTCAATGATAACCTCCAGGATGTTGATAGTGGGGGTTTCAGTGATGCCATTACCACTGAATATAAGGAGCGCTGATTAGATTGTATTATTGGAAATGACCATTCACCATCTATTGCATGGTGTAAATGTCATTTGCCATTTCTCAATACAAACCTGAATATTGCCAAGATCTTGTTGTATTTAGGCATGTGTCGCGAATGGTGCTGAATATTATGCAATCATTGGTGAACATCCCTATGTCTGACATAATAATGGTGGCAAGATCATCCATGAAGTAGCTGAAGATGTTAGCCTGCAGATATTACCCTGAAGACCTCCTGAGAGATGTCCTGAAGCTGAGATGACCGATGTCCAACAACCACAGCCATCTTCCTACACATCATCTCCAAACATCATAGATTTTCCTCTGATATCCATTGACTCCGGTTTTGCTAGGGCTCCTTGATGCAACACTCGGTCAAGTCATAGAGTCATAGAGTCATAGAGATGTACAGCAGGGAAACAGACCCTTCAGTCCAACACGTCCATGCCAACCAGATATCCCAACCCAATCTAATCCCATCTGCCAGTACCCGGCACATATCCCTCCAAACCCTTCCTATTCATATGCCCATCCAGATGCCTCTTAAATGTTGTAATTACAAAAGCCTCCACCACTTCCTCTGGTAGCTAATTCCGTACCACCCTCTGTGTGAAAAAGTTGCCCCTTAGGTCTCTTTTAGATCTTTCCCCTCTCACCCTAAACCTAGGCTCTCTAGTTCTGGACTTCCTGACCCCAGGGAAAATACTTTGTCTATTTACCCTATCCATGCCCCTCATAAGTTTGTAAACATCTATAAGGTCACCCCTCAGCCTCTGACGCTCCAGGAAAAACAGCCCCAGCCTGTTCAGCCTCTCCCTATAGTTCAGATCCTCCAACATCCTTGTACATCTTTTCTGAACCCTTTCATGTTTCACAACATCTTTCCGATAGGAAGGAGACCAAAATTGCATGCAATATTCCAACAGTGGCCTAACCAATGTTCTGTACAGCCGCAACATGACCTCCCAACTCCTGTACTCAATACTCTGACCAGTAAAGGAAAGCATACCAAACGCCTTCTTCACTATCCTATCTACCTGTGACTCCACTTACAAGGAGCTATGAACCTGCACTCCAAGGTCTCTTTGTTCAGCAACACTCTCTAAGACCTTAACTTTAAGTGTATAAGTCCTGCTAAGATTTGCTTTCCCAAAATGCAGCACCTCGCATTTATCTGACTTAAACTCCATCTACCACTTCTCAGCCCATTGGCCCATCTGGTCCAGATCCTGTTGTAATCTGAGGTAACCCTCTTCACTGTCCACTAAACTTCAATTTTGGTGTCATCTGCAAACTTACTAACTGTATCTCTTATGCTCGCATCCAAATCATTTATGTAAATGACAAAAAGTAGAGGACCCAGCACCAATCCTTGTGGCACTCCACTGGTCACAGGCCTCCAGTCTGAAAAACACCCCTCCACAACCACCGTCTGTCTTCTACCTTTGAGCCAAATGGCGAGTTCTCCCTGTATTCCTTGAGATCTAACCTTGCCAAACAGCCTCCCATGGGGAACCTTGTCGAACGCCTTACTGAAGTCCATATAGATCACATCTGCCGCTCTGCCCTCATCAATTCTCTTTGTTACTTCATCAAAAAACTCAATCAAGTTTGTGAGACATGATTTCTCACGCACAAAGCCATGTTGACTATCCCTAATCAGTCCTTGCCTTTCCAAATACATGTACATCCTGTCCCTCAGGATTCCATCCAACAACTTGCCCACCACTGACATCAGACTCACTGATCTATAGTTCCCTGGCTTGTCCTTACCACCCTTCTTAAACAGTGGCACCACGTTAGCCAACCCCCAGTCTTCTAGCACCTCACCTGTGACTATCGATGATACAAGTATCTCAGCAAGAGTCCCAGCAATCACTTCTCTAGCTTCCCACAGAGTTCTAGGGTATACCTGATCAGGTCCTGGGGATCTATCCACCTTTATGCTTTTCAAGACATCCAGCACTTCCTCCTCTGTAATATGGACATTTTTCAAGATGCCACCATCTATTTCCCTGCAGTCTATATCTTCCATATCCTTTTCCACAGTAAATACTGATGCAAAATACTCGTTTAGTATCTTCCCCATTTTCTGCAGCTCCACACAAAGACCGCCTTGCTGATTTTTGAGGGGTCCTATTCTCTCCCTAGTTACCCTTTTGTCCTTAATGTATTTGTAAAAACTCTTTGGATTCTCCTTAATTCTATTTGACAAAGCTATCTCATGTCCCTGTTTTGCCCTCCTCATTTCCCTCTTAAGTATACTCCTACTTCCTTTATACTTTTCTAAGGGTTCACTCGATCTATCCTGTCTATACCTTATGTATGCTTCCTTCTTTTTCTTAACCAAACCTTCAATTTCTTTAGTCATCCAACATTCCCTATACCTACCAACCTTTCCTTTCACCCTAACAGGAATATACTTTCTCTGGATTCTCATGATCTCATTTCTGAAGGCTTCACATTTTCCAGCCGTCCCTTTACCTGTGAACATCTGCCCCCAATCAGCTTTCTAAAGATTTTTTTTGATAGATTACTTACAGTGTGGAAACAGTCCCTTCGGCCCAACAAGTCCACACCAACCCACCGAAGCGCAACCCACCCAGACCCATTCCCCTACATTTACCCCTTCACCTAACACTACGGGCAATTTAGCATGGCCAATTCACCTAACCTGCACATTTTTGGACTGTGGGAGGAAACCCACGCAGACACGGGGAGAATGTGCAAACTCCACACAGTCAGTCACCTGAGACGGGAATTGAATCCGGGTCTCTGGCACTGTGAGGCAGTAGTGCTAACCACTGTGCCACCGTGCCGCCCAAATTCTTGCCTAATACCGTCAAAATTGGCCTTCCTCCAATTTAGAACTTCAACTTTTAGTGAAGTCTTAATGGCAAGGGCTGTTACTGTCACCTCATCCCTCACATTTAGCTGTGCAGTGCATTAGGTTATGCAAACTCTAGAACAGGAATCACAGTCCATTAAAATAAAATCTCATAACATCTCCAGATAATGTCACCACTACAAGATCTGGATATTCCACCAAATTACATATACATTCATTATAGAGCTTCATAGGTTCACTTATAATTGTGATTAGTAAAACTTATTTTCAAAAGAAGGAGGCAGTTGTGTGTATACCCTGTCTTTAAGAGAATTAACCTTTAAGGACTGCATGCAGTGTGTGTATATAATGTTGTAACTCTGCCAATAGCCTGATTGGGGTTTGCAAGTACACAAGGAAACAAAAGTTGGTGTGCTGTATGGTTGCATCTTAACTGAAGAAGGGCTTATGCCCGAAACGTCGATTCTCCTGTTCCTTTGATGCTGCCTGACGTGCTGCGCTTTTCCAGCAACACATTTTTAAGCTCTGATCTCCAGCATCTGCAGTCCTCACTTTCTCCTCCTTGCATCTTAACTGTAATGTATTTTAGTGTTTTAATTAAAACAGAATAAGTCAGTCCCTGGCTGAATTACTTTTGATTATTAGAACCATTATCAAGGCAAAGATCAAGCCACCATCGTCTTACCAGATCCTAGGCTGCTCTGTCATTATAGAGGGATGACTTGGGGTGGTTTAACATGAGATTGTTCAGTTCTCAGGTGAGGGGACAGATTGCGAAGATCAGTCCTTCACTGTCAGCTCAGCTAGTGCAAGAATTGAAGCCACATTATTGGAGTCACTATGCACTGCAAACTAGCCATTTATATGACAGACACTGTGTATAGTTTTAGAGAGATTTTACATGGAATACCATGTGGTGCAGTAGTCCATGAACTGGAACTATCTGGTCCAAGGTGCAGAAGGATGGGTTTTGTGTGGCATAACAGATGTTAACAGAATAGATGAACTTGCTGGAGATAGTTGTTGTCATGTGTATATACCACAGCTAGTCTTCACCATACAGTTCTCCCTTTCCCAAGGTGGATTCTGAATCATCTGATCTAAGAAATGGTTTGATAATTTCCCTGACCCAGGTTTGAAGGACTTTGGGCAGCTTTTGGAGCTGGCTATTGTACCAAACTGCTTCATAAGGAGCTATACAATGAGGTTCAGTGTCACTGTGCCTACCTTCAGGTTATTTTGGAAGCCAACTTTTGAGGTAGATAGAGGATGCAAGTATTTGAAAATACATGCTGCACCCCTTATGGAAACAAGCTTTTCTTTATGCCTGGAGACAAATTACCATTTAAAAACTTCTAAATATTAACAATTTTAAATATTAAAAGTATTTAATTTACTCAGAACTGACTATTCTACGAATTATACTAGTAAATAGTTCCCCATGATTTCTTAAAGTTACATTCAATGATTTAAAATTAGTTCATTCACAAACAGAAGACAACACACTATTTAAAAACTGTGTATTTTTTGTGACAGAAAATGTTTTTTCACTGTGCTGATACAGTGCTGCAAAGAATTATTTTTAAACATTTCAATGCAGAATTTTTAAAAAGAATTATGTCAAAAGATAATTGCACTGGTTCATGGGATTTGACATTTTACTAAATAAAATACATTTAAGTAAAAATCTATGAAGAGCTTCAAATTTTGAAAATTAACAATGTTTAGAGAGGCATTTGTGCCCAGATTGTCAATTGTGCCCAAACCAGAATCCTTTGACCTTTGTACCTTTATGCATTTCTTACTGTCACAAGATTTTTTTTTCCCCATTGCAAATTCCTTTGTACAGATTTTTAATAGAAATTGTCACACTATAATTACATCCTCCTGACAGTGGTGGCAGCATAATGCAACAATTTTGCATTTCCATCTCATCAGCCTGCATTTCATGGCCTTAGGACTTTCAAGTTCCAGTTCTGTAACTTTCCATTAACCGATTGATTTATTCCAAGAGGGGATGTTTAACCTGATTAACGTTTTATTTGTAAAGATTTAAAACTCCAAGGAATGCCTTCAGCTTCCTTGCTCTGAACGCGGTGGTTTTTCAGGGGTGTGCAGGTTTATGGCCTAGACTGCGCCACCTGCCATATTTGTAGAGAAGCAGGGGTTGACTGTAGTAGTCCACCTCAGGCGCATTTCAAGCCCAGAGTAATTTAATTGAGGTTAAGGTTCAGTATGCTTGCAGGACATATTCACCATTTTCCAACACTCTGAAATCTTTCATGAGAGACGAGCATCACTGGCAACATCAGGCTTTGTTACCTATCCTCAATTATCCATGGGAAGGTGGTAGGCAATTAGCTCCTTGAATCACAGCAGTTCATCCAGTTCAACATGACTGTAGAGGATTGGTGCAACTACGTGGCTTTCTAAAGCATTACAAAGGACAATTAAGAGGAGAAAGTGAGTCAAAAAGTGCGGTGCTGGAAAAGCACAGCTGGTCAGGCATCATCCGAGGAACAGGAAAATCGATGTTTTGAGCATGAGTCCTTCATCAGGAATGTGGGACCCCCACGCCCAAATTCCTGATGAAGAGCTTTTGCTCAAAAAAACAACTCTCTTGCTCCTCAGATGATGCATGAACAGCTGTGCTTTTCCAGTGCCACACTTTTTGACTGTGTAAGAAAAGTTAAGAGACAACCAACTTGCGCTGAGTCTGGGTTAACATGTAGGCTAGACCATTTAAGGAGGGTAGTTCTCCTTCCCTCAAAGATATCAGTGAACCAGGTAATCAATAGTTTCTTTAAAGTTTTTTTTATCACCACTACTAAGGTTGAACCAATTGAATTTAAATTCCACTATTTGCCAGGGCGAGGTTTAAATTCAGATCCTAAGATTTTTGGATAACTCTTTGTCACTCCCCCACCATGTCCTTGTTTCACTCAGCACCAACTTGGTAATAACTGATAGGGCTCTCTCACATGTACTATTTATAAGGACCATGTAATCCTTCCGTTTTGGTTGTGTTTGCATCACAGTTTAACATCTGTGTTCCACCAGCATTTTTATAAATGTAGATAACATTGCGATAAGATCATCTGTTTGCTATTGTGATGTTGATTGAGAGATAGATATTGGCTAGATTCTCCTGGGATAACCCTCCTGGGATTACCCTCCTGCACCTCTTTGAAATAGTGATAAGGAATCTTCTGTAGCCACCTGAGGAAGCAGATGGGATGTGCCATGCAATGACCATGTGAGCTTCATCCTTTCTAACCACCTCAGGTGGCTGAAGCAAAAAAATTAAATTATGTTCAGCATGCAACTAATTCACAGCTCAATTAAAACACAGTATGAGATTTTATGGAAGAACCAATTGCAACGTTTACTTGAGGGGAAAAAAGAGAGGAATCTTTTTTATTTCCTAACTCCAAAAAAATACTACATTGAACATCCACATACACACACACACACATAATATTTAATGTACATTTAGTACAAAAGGAAGCTCAAGAATATGTAGTTTAGATAAAGTCAAGAGCCCTTGAGGTGATTTTTTTAGCTGAAACCATGATTGTTTAATGGATTCTTATATCTTCAATAGTGACAAAATTGGTAAATATCTGTTGGTTCTTGATGAATAAATATTTCTTCTAATTGCTTTATCATGGGGCATTTATTTTGAGAGGTTGAGGAAACTCAGAGGCAGAGAGAGAGAGACCCTATGGAAGAAGGGTCACTGGACTCAAAACATTAACTCTGCTTGAGTTCCTCCAGCACTTTTGGGTTTTTGTGTGAGAGTGACATAAGTTGTGACATACAATTCAGTTTTTCTTCTCTGCTCTGCTGAGAAGTTGTTTCTTCAAACTACAATTCTGCTGTGGGATTCCCATGACTGGCTTGTGTTCTTTCACGGTGGATATTCTATGGGCAGCTTATCCAATATGTGAAACTTCTAAAAAGCTGTAAATCAAAATAGGAAATGAAAGTGTTTTTCACGCAATATTAAGTTTCTTACTGGTTTTCAAAGATGGACCATAGAAAGCATCCCATCTGAATGCATCACAACTTGGTATGGCAACTGCTCTGCCCAAGACCACAAGAAATTGCAGAGCTGTGAATGCAGCCCAGTCCATTACGAAAACCAGCTTCCTTCTCTTGATTCTGTCTGCACTTTTTGCTACCTCAGGTAAACTGCCAAGATAATCAAAGGCCTCTCCCACGCCAGTTATACACTCTACCGCCCTCTTCCATTGGGCAAAAGATACAAAAGTTTAAAAACACATACCAACAGATTTAAGAACAGCTTCTTCCCTGCTGTTATCAGACTTATGAACAGACTTCTTGCACATTAGTTGATCTTTCTCTGCAGCTGTACCACTATATCCTGCATTCTGTTCTATTATGTTGTACTTATGTGAGGTATGATTTATCTGGATAGCAAGCAAAACAATACTTCTCAGTTTCTCAATGCATGTGACAATAATAAATCAAATCAAAAGTTTCAGTGCCTTTTGATACAATGTTAATTTTGACTCTGACTTGCTTGTTTCAATTGGTTTCATGAACTTGGCTCAATCTGTGGTCAGGTGATTTAGATCCATGTTACGGCATGGTGGCTCAGTGGTTAGCACTGCTGCCTCATAGTGCCAAAGACCTGGGTTCAATTCCAGCCTTGGGTGACTGTCTGTGTGGAATTTGCACATTCTCCCTGTGTCTGTGTGGGTGTCCTCCCACAATCCAAGCATGTTAAGTGAATTGGCCAAGCTAAATTGTCCACATTATTCAGGGATGTGTAGGTGAGGTGCATCGTTCAGGGGAAAACATAGGGTCTGGGTAGGATACTGTTCAGAAGGTTGGTATGGACTTTTTGGGCTGAAGGGCCTGTTTCCACACTGTAGGGATTCTAATTCTAAAAAATCATTTTTTAAAGCCATTTCAAATCGTAATGGTGGTATGTACTAAAATCAGATGATACAAGTTATTACTATATACTTTGCAACTCTCATGAAAGGTTTTAACATCACCCCTGTAATGGGACACCCTGACACTGCAGCACACTCTTTCATTACTGCACTGGAAATAATAACCTTGATTTCGTACCCAAGCCCTGGTGGAGGACTTGAGTGCAGCATCTTGTGATTCAGAAACATGAGTTCTGACAACGATTCATGACAAATATTCACAGGTCAGTTGTTAGTTTATCATATCATTCTGCATCTTAAATTATAGATGTGTTTTGCTTGCATGTTCTAGCACAGAGGAATGTTCTAAACAGAGGAAGATCTTGCTGGACCTATGATGCTGCTGTCTGCCTCCGAAATGGACTGTCTACAGGCATGGGAAGCTAATAGACACCTGGGGGAGGCAAGGAGAGAAGACATTGCATAATATATTAGCTAGGAAACTTAGGAACTATAAAGCCAGCATGAGTGGCAAATCTCCAGAACTTGCTGCCTTGTTGTTACAAACAAATGCACATCACCTTTTAGCCTCCCTATTTTTCCAAATGACTTTCTGGATTTGCACAGTAATTGGCCATTAAACTCACCACGGAAAGTTTGAGCTCATAATTAGCAACTAAATAACTCTTTTAACAATGCACTAATTGTTAATGTAATGTCAATCAGTCTCACTGATCCAAAAAGGAAACAAGTTAACCTGTTGAATTTCATTCCTGCATGCAGTGATTCTTTTTAAAGATTTAAAACATTACAAATTTAAAATGTTAATCTTTTGCTTGCTTCCATGTTCCAGTCAGTAGCATTCTCCTCTGAGTCACAAAGTTTAGGTTTAAGTCTCACTCCAGAGCTTGAACACAAAAACCAAGTTTCACACTGATTTTTACTGAGTGCTGCATTATTGGATGAGATATTAAGTCAAGGTCCCATCTGCTCAAATGAAAGTAAAGATCCAATGGCGCCAAGAAGAGCAGAGGAGTTGTTTCTGGTGTCATGGCCAATATTCATCCCTCAATCAACATGGCAAAACAGATTTCAAGAGTGCTAACTGTAAAAGTGCTTGAGATATTCTGTAACCTTTCATCCCCTTTCCTGTTTTTTTTTGCTCTTCTCACCACCCAATCTCCCTTTTCCTCACGTTTCATACCTGAGTTGCCACTGATTTCCAACCAACTAATTTACCCTTTTTCTTCAGCTGTTTCCAGTCCAAAGATGTGCAGGTCAGGTGAATTGGCTATGCCTACCTAATTGCCCGTAGTGTTAGGTAGGAGTAGATATAGGGGTATGGGTGTGTTGCGCTTTGGCGGGGCGGTGTGGACTTGTTGGGCCGAAGGGCCTGTTTCCACACTGTAAGTAATCTAATCTAATCTAATCTAATCTTCTAATTTTATTTTTCTCAATCGTTAAATCTGATCATTTAAGGAGATACACCTCTGATCCAGCCACTCACTTAAGTCTCAGACCCAGTTGTCCTCAACACTGTTATGAGCTCACCAATGCAACAGCTTTGGGTGCAACTCTATTCAGCCTTGATCTTTATGCTTTGCTTGAAATTGATTAAGTCCTTAAGTTTGAGATTACTGTATGTCCAAACACCGTGAATAGAAACAGTTTTTAAATATCAATGTATTCCAGATTCCATATTAACCTTAAAGCACGAGTAAACTGAGAAATAGAAAGTGAAATTTCAATAAATTGTATTTTTCAGTAATTATGATGTAAAGTTTCTCAATTTAACATGTGTACTACAAATAGGTAACCCCATTTTAGAACACTGGAAATTACAGGGATAATGTATCAAAACAATATGCTAGTAAAATCCAATTTACATAATTGACAGAGGCTTCATTAACAAAAAGATTTCTCCCTATAATTTAAAAATCTAAACAGCCATCTTTAGATTGCTTGGAGGGTATATTTGTTATGCCCCAAGATCTAACTTAATAATACGTTACACTAATTGGGTGAACTTTACATATACAAATTAGTTAAATTATAAAACCAACTTTTTCTACAACTCGGATAGTTTGAAATATCTTTCCTTACTTGGAGGCCATGTTTTGTTCCCTGTAACAGGACGTTAATGAATAATGCTAATTAGATTAATTTACATATAAATTGGGCTAATTAGAAAATTGACTTTCGAATGTAATTTAAATACTATAAATGCCTATTGCACAGATAAAGGACCACGCTATTCATTAATTTTAAATGTGTTTGTTCTACTGTTAAGAATTTGATTTTCTTTAGGTTCTGAGTGATTGTGAAAATGAATCTAAAAGCAGACTTCCGAACCCTTGGCAGAAATATTTACAATGTGGACTGCAACAGTAAAATGGCCTATTTCTTTAAAACTCACTTTTCTCATCAAGCATCGCCCAGGCTGACTGATTTAAGGCTTTCACTGACAGCAGAATCCTGAAAAGCAATTCCTCTGAACAAGGAGCAATTTTAGACATTCATGAATTAAAAGTGAAGTTTAAATGGTTCAGTCTTATAAATCAGTAGCTCTTGTTGATAAACAAAGCAACTGAGGAACGCAATCGATGCAAAACATTGGTAAACATCCCAGAATTCTATGTCATAAAAATGGAATTTTACTTCATCATTCACCGAAAATCATCAGTTCTGAAGATGTGCTGCATTTTCACAGGGCTTTTAGATAGGCTTTGAAACCGAAGCACCTTTTGGCCTCTCGTGTGGACTTAAAATTCCCATTTTTTTGCAGGCATAGGGGGACTCCTGGCCAATGATTATCCTTCAATCAATATCTGACCAATGCTTTATTGCTCCTTAATGTTTGTCAATTGGGTGAGGTGTTTCCTGCATTAAGATGATGCTGCACTTCAAATGCCCTTCACCGGCTATGAAAGCCTTTAGAATGGCTTCAAGACATGAAGGTGTTGGTTTAAAGTCGGTTCTTCATGGACTTGCACCTGAAACCAGCACAATATGGACCCTATGACATTCTTCAGACTTGAGTTCAGTGCCTGCAAGTTCACTGTCTGGTTGATACATTCCAAATGTTGGCATTTCCTCCTTATCAACTCCAAATCTTAATCCTAGTATTGTTCCCTCTGGCACTCTCAATCCCCAAGCGCCATACCTCTTTCAAATCTTGAATTGCTGACTAACTATCCTGCAGGTTTTCAGCTCCACTCTGCCTTAATTCATCTAGTCATGATTTGGAGATGCCGGTGTTGGACTGGGGTGTACAAAGTTAAAAATCACACAACACCAGGTTATAGTCCAACAGGTTTAACTGGAAGCACACTAGCTTTCGGAGCGATCCTCCGTCAGGTCACCTGACGGAGGATCGCTCCGAAAGCTAGTGTGCTTCCAATTAAACCTGTTGGACTATAACCTGGTGTTGTGTGATTTTTAACTTAATCCATCTAGACCTCACTCTCCGGAATTACAAAGCCAACCTTCGTCATCTCTTTATCAAACTTCTCCTTTCAGCTGCTCCGTAAAACCTACTTTTTGACCAAGATTCAGGCCACCCCTCCTGGTATCCTCCATACGATTTCAGTCAGTTGTTTGCCGATAACTCTCTCATGAAGTGTCTTGCACCTTTTGACAACACAAAAGCCAGTATGTTAATACAAGTCAGTGTTGCTGTGGATTCTGGGCAAGAGACAAGAGTTCCTGGGCAAGAGACAAGTGTGCAGCAGAGCTAAGCATGAAAGTGGATGCAGCCCTACTTCAGGATACTGTAACAACCTGCAGAATAGACCAAAAGCACCTGCTCTTCCAAACTTCAAAAGGCCATAGCTATCCTTGTCAAAGATAGCAAATAGCCTAGGGGTGAATGAAAAGCTATGGTAAGATGAAGATGCTGAAAGCCCATGGTGGTTGTTATTGACAGACAGCGCATGTTATTATTTCTCTTCTAAACTAATTAAGTTATTTCTGGATAACAAAGAACACAATGTATCTTTAAATAAAGAAAGCAAACGTGGTTTGTTCAAATGTCCAATTTGTTTCACAGTTCAAGTAAGAAGGTAACTGTTCACAGATTCTTTCTGAAATATTAAGCCTTTTTCTGTTAATCCAGGGGACCTGGGTTTCAGTGGCTGGACTATCCCAAATTGCCCTTGGGAGATGGTGGTGAGCTACGTCTTCGAACTGCTGCAGTCTGTGTGCTGTAAGTACAGCAATGATGCTGTTCGAGAGGGAGTTCCAGTTATGACCTGATGATACTGAAGGAACGATGATATATTTCTGAGGCAGGATGATGAGAAGCTGGGACAGCAACTTGCAGATGGTGGTTTTACCATCTATCTGCTGCCTTTATCCTTCTAGATGCTAGTGGTCATTGGTTTGGAAGGCACTGACTAAGGAATTTGGTGAATTTTTGCAGTACATTTCATAGATGGTGTGTACTGCTGCTACTGAGCATCAGTGATAAAGAGAGTGACTGTTTGTTGTTATCCAATACATAATTGAGTCCTTGAATATTTTTAAGGTAGAGACAGATAGATTCTTGTCAAGGAACAGAATGGAAGGTTGTTGGGATAGGCAGGAATGAGAATTTGAGATTGCAAGATGATAAACCATGAAATTACCGAGTGATGGAGCAGACTTAAGGGACTGAATTGCCTCTTCCTACTCCTTGATTATATGTTGGTTAAAAGTCTTTGTGTTGGGAGAGATTCCCCTCCACCCTGCACAATAGATTGGGAGTGGGTAGAGGGTTGGTGGTGGGGGAGATCAGACAATCTTTAGGAAATTCAGACATTGCGGCATATTGCCACCTCATCACCCTGACCAGAAACTTCCTTGCCCACACCCATGGCTATTTCCACCAGCCACACAATAAATGTAAAATGACAGAAGGAGCAGGTGTGCCAATCCCTGGCCGATATTACATTCCACTATTCTCTGGAGACTTTCTGGAATTGCTTATCAGGAATTCACCAATGAACATCCAACAATTATTTTGGCAAATTTTCCATGCGTTGTGAATCATCACATATTGCTGGGAGTTTCCTGTTCCACCAATATATTGCCAAACACGATGAGGCACCTTCAATTTCCATTTGAGTATCAAAGAATTGCTGTGTTCATTGACAACCAATCCTGCAACAGAAAGCACGTGTCTTCTTGTGAGGGAGACTAGAAATAAGATGTGTCCCATTTAAGATAGAATTGAGGAGAATTACTTCTGACAAAGGATCTTTAAACTGTGGACTTCTTTTCCTGAAAAAGCAGCAGAAGCTGGGTTATTGGACAAATTCAAGGCAGGACAAAATTGATTTCAATAGATAAGCACATTGGTCCAGTGGTTAGCACTGCTGCCTCAAAGCACCAGGGACCTGGGCTTAATTTCACCTGAGGGTGACTGTCAGTGTGATGCTTGCACATTCTCCCTGTGTCTGCGTGGGTTGGGTCCAGTTTTCTCTCACATACCACAGATGTGCAGGTTAGGTGGATTGATGGTGGTAAATTGCCCATTAGCAGCCAGGGGTTTGCAGGCTAGGTAGATTAGTAATGGTAAATGCAAGGATAGGGTAAGAGGGTTGGATCTGAGTAGGATGCTCTTTCGAGAGTTGCTGTGGACTTGATGGGCTGAACGTAGGGTTTCTATAAAGGCGGTGAATGATTACGTGGGGAATGTGAAGTTGAGACCACAATCAGATCACTGATGATTTTCATGACTGGTAGAAGAAACTCGAAGGGCTAAATACACTGCTTTTGCTCCCAGGTCCTCGTCATATGAATTAGGGCTGGTTCTAACGGCAGAAGGAGCATTTTGCTTATATTCCGACAACATTAGTTATTCCATCTTTTCCCTTACAGCACATGCAGCAGGACAAGACATCTCAGCAGATTTCACTGAAAGAGCAGTTTCAGGCAGGAAAGAGGGTATTTCTATGGGGGAGTTAGGGGTGGGATGTGCAGAGGTGGGGGTGGCCAGAGGTGGAAATAGCCTGTGATTGTAGCCTGCCACTTAAGCATCCCCTCCTTACGTTAGCCTGTAAATTACGGACCTGCCCCCATCTTCTCACTGGTGTCTGCCAGCCAGGCCTTATCAAAATGCTGGATTGTCTGAAGTTGGGAATTGATCACTCTTCTTCCTGCACTGTCTGTAATCACAGTAGTGACTACTACTTGATTCTGGATTGACACAGCTCCCGGCAAATGAGGTTGCAAATAAAATCCACCCTCTGACAGTATAAAGGATTATGTGTGTGTATACACAGTGTATATATATTATGTGTGTGTATATATATATTATATGCAGCAGGCTAGATGTTGGTGTGTAGTTAAAGACACAGCATAGGTTTGGTTCCCATTCCAGCTGAGGTAGATTTGGAACCTGTCTATTTGCCCCCCCAAAGGAAAAGTGTCATGGACAAAATCAACAAGATGAAGTATCAGCAGACAATGAGCCATGAATCTGTCTTCAAGCAGACTACACAAAATGAAAGGAAAGAAGGAAGGATTTACAATTTTCCACAATTTCCAACCCAACATGTGCAGGCTAAATGGTACACTTCTGTTCCTAATCTGGATGTTTCCATATTCACAAAGCAGTGACACCACTGGATATGTGCCTAGAAGTGACTGTTAGTGATACTACCATGTGTTGAATTTGCTTGACAGTCCTTTGCTATTTTGAGGCAAATGTGAGGCGTTTTATTTCAAGATATATACAGAAAAGTTTCAGGCATTCATCTATTAATGACGGCAGTAATTTCTATGTGTTAATTATTAATCCAGGGTGGGTGGCAAGGGGAAGATTGAAAGTTTCAACAAACTTTGAATTTCAATTACAAGTTGTTAATTCACTTCCGTCAAACCACACCACATTCTGCCAGCTTTGTCAGCACTTCAGATGAACTTCAGAGAATAATTAGTAGAGTCAAGCAGGAAGGAACTCTAAGTAGGATCAGAGACATTTAAAATTTGATAACACAGAGCTCCCCTACCCCCTTCTACAGGCATGAAGACATTCAAGATGATTGTAAAAATGATTTTCCAACCTATTTTGTTTCAATCTGCTTTGTATTGCGTTTTAATACTTGATTTTATGGACAGGGTACAAAATTTAAGACATTTGGAACATGCTTTGGGGATTGACATAAATTTGCATTTTCTAAATCTCTGGTTTATAGAGTTTAGTTCCCCTCCCTGGATATCGGTGCAGTGCCATGATGCAGCAACAAAGATGCTAAGCTCAGGGGTGATATGGTCCAATAATTCAATGCTCAAGGATTGTATCTTAGTACAGAATGGACGGTTATGTCCTCATCTATTCAGATGCAGGATGTTTGAGTCAAGACTGAAGGAGTCTCTCTGTTGGGGTATGCATTCTGCAGTGTGGGAAAGACTTCGGTCGCAACTTGGAAAGGAATTCCTCAGGAGACATTCTTCTGTAGAGCGTCTTAACCCTCAGAGGCCAGAATGAGGCTGCATTCTAAAATGCCTTACATTTTCATTCGTTCCAATGTGAGCTTCCACATTGCCTTATCTGGCATTAACATCAGAACTCACAACGAAAGGCACGATGAGGGATTGCGATCAAGTAAATTGGGAGAGAATGTTCCCACTGGCAGGCAGGTCACTGACCAGGGGATGTAAGTTTGATGTTTTTGGCAAAAAAAAACAGAGGCAAGAGGAGGAGATATTTTTTCTTACATGGCACGTTGTTGTGATTCGGAATGCATTGCCTAAAAATATATTCAATAAATACCTTTCACAAGGGGAAGGATAAATACTTAATGGAGGAGGCTTGTACGAGACGAAGGAGGGGAGTGGGACTAATGGGATAGCTCTTCCAGAGGCATGCTGAGCTGAGTGGCCTCCTTCTGTCGTGGTGATTCTGGGCGTCTGAGAAGTCTGACCACTCAGAAGGAGGTACTAATTTGCTGTTATTTCTCACTATGATGATTACATCTACATCACTGAAGTGCATAAAATTTACAATACAGAAATAGGCCATTTGGCACAACTGTTCAATGCACATCATATGAGCTTCCCCTCACCCTTCTTCATTTAATCCCATCAGCATAACTTTCAATCCTTTTTCTCTGTCTTGTACCTATCTAACCTCCCCTGACAGATGCCCAATGCCATTCAGCTCCCCTGCTTCCTTTTGTTACTGAGTTACACATTCTGTCATTCTCATGGTAAAAGTAGTTACCATCCTTTTATATCTTAGATCTATTCTCACCACCTGCATAAATCCTGCTTTTGTTTCCAGCTGCATATAGAATCTGATAAGTTCAAAGCTGCCAGAATCACTTTGGGGAAAACAAGATAACAAAAGAGGTCAGCTGTGCTGAAAATCTGAGATTGAAAGAGAAAAATGCTGCTTATTTACAGAAGTTGAGTTAAGATTTCATATTGGACATTTTGTCACTATCCGATTTTCGGTTTAAATTTTTCATTAACCAATTCCATATCCATGGGTGGCACAGTGGTTAGCACTGCTGCCTCACAGCGCCTAGCACTGCTGCCTCACAGCGCCAGAGACCCGGGTTCAATTCCCGCCTCAGGTGACTCTCTGTGTGGAGTTTGCACATTCTCTCAGTGTCTGCGTGGGTTTCCTCCAGGTGCTCCGGTTTCCTTCCACAATCCGAAAATGTGCAGGTTAGATGAATTGGCCATTCTAAATTGCTCCTAGTGTTAGATGAAGGGGTAAATGTAGGGGAATGGGTCTGGGTGGGTTGCGCTTCGGCGGGTCGGTATGGACTTGTTGGGCCAAAGGGCCTGTTTCCATACTGTAAGTATTCTAATCTAATTTCCCAGATTGGGGAATTTAGTGCACATGCTCTGGTGGTTCCGGGATCTCAAGAAAAAGCTTGATTACAAACAATTCCTTTCTGATCTTAAAGACATCTCAATGTATTTCACATCCAATCAGTCATCTCTATGGCACAGTCATTTCTATTTCTGCAGAGAATGAAACAGTGGATTTGCACATAGCATGATCCCATAGACACTGGCTGCTCTGTTGACTTTATTTCCGTGCTGGTGGTGGGTAATGGGGGGGTTGGTAGCCAGCTTTATCCAGATAGTCCAGAAAATTATCAGCCAAAAAACTGGCAGCATATTCCTGTTCCAAATAGCACCTTGGAGTCTTTGACTTGAGCAGGACAATGTGAGCATTGTTTTGACAGACGCTTCCTCCCGCACTGCAGCATTCCCTCAGTATTGCATAAATTCTCTGTGTAAGTTACCTGCACTTGGAGCTTGAACCCATGGCTTTCTGGGTTGAGGTGAATAGTGCTACCCTCTGAATTATAACACATACACTGGATCAGGATGAACAAATCTGTGTGACTGATCAAGTGAAGCTATGAGATGACATTACAGACTAGCTACAAAATTGAAAAGGCAAAATAGCTAAAGTCACCAAAATTGTTTTATAATAGGCATAAAGAATTGGAGACACATGAAAGCTTTTCATTCCTGACATCAACCTCAATGGCAGATGAATGTACGGTAGTGTTTTTGAAAGGCATAGAATAGGATAGGAAGATAACTGAAGAGATTTGAGGTAAAATAAAATCATTTAAATGGCTGATAGAATGCTCCTTCTCTCTGAGGGCTTGAATGCAAAGGAGTCAAAATTTTGTGACAGCTATACAAAGCTCTGACTAGTCCGCAATTCGAGTATTGTGTTCAATACTGTGCAAATTCAACAGAGTAATAGTTAGACTAAAAGGGGAGGCAATGGTAATTTATTAGATTAGAAATCCAGAAATCAGACCTGTGGTCTGAAGGCACAAGTTCAAATTCCACCATGCCTACTGAATTTATGTTCAAAAATAAACATAGAATTGAAAGCTAGTCTTAATAATGTTGACCTCATTCACTAACTCCTTTATAGGAAAAAAAGTCTGCCATCAGTCTGACTGACATGTGACTCCTGACTCTCAGCAATGTGTTTGGCTCCTAACTGCGATGTGAAATGTCTGGGCAAGCCAATCAGTTCAAGATCAATTTGCAATGAACTAATGCTGGCCTCTCCAGCGATCCCATGAGAGAAAAATGGATCAGATTATGAGAGCAGGTTGCATAAACTAGATTTATAATTCTTTTAACATGGAAAATTGAAGTACTTAAGACGAACAAAGGAAATGATAGGAGTGAAGCTATTTCCTCTGATGAATGGGTTCCAGAACAAAGCAGGGACATAAGTCTTAAGAGTAGAGATCAGCTAATCAGGGGAGATATCAGAAAGTACATCTTCACATAAAGGGCTCTGGAAATCTGCAACCCTTGGCCTTAAAATGCTGTTGGGATTGTGAGGAGTGGTGTCTTTTAAAATTGTGATTGCTAGTTTTTTGCTAAGCAAAGGTGTTAAGGACAACAAGATCATGATGAGTAAGGAATTAAGAAACATATTGTTCAATTAAAGCCAATAATCAGACTGAAAGGTTAAATAGCCTACTCCTGTATCTAGCCTCTGGGGCATCTATGAGTAGAGATAACTAATAATAAAGGGAAACATAACAGTTATCTGGAAACTACTACCTACCATTGGCACAATCTAAACAGGAAGCAGTTTGAGGAAACCTTGTTACAACTGCATTGGATGTTTCTGAGACTGTACCTGTAATGCTAATGCAGCTTTGGTGTTGTGGAAAAAGCTAACCATTAGCAGAGGTTCTTTGCTGCAATGCATCATTTATATGAGAGATGAAATATTTTTGTCATAATGGCATTTAAACTGGAATGTGAGTAATGTGTTTATGGTGGGAAGCTTTTAATAAGGGCATCTATATGACTAGTCCCAGAAATAGTTCACAGCTTCAGGCACCTAGCCTATTGAAAAACAATTTCTTTTGTTAATATTTCACCATCTGGCACAGTTTTTCTTTTGTTTGTTGTAAAACTTGCTGGCTGCTGTTAATCTCTGATTGCATGAAGACATTGTATCATAAGGACATTGGCCTGAGACATTATTTATTCCATATCTAGAGTCATATCATTGTGCAGAAAATTCCTGCATTGCTGGTTACCTACATTGGAATTAGTAATTGACTCAGATGATCGTCATGTCCTGTTGAAGGACCATTCACCAATAGGAACACAGGAACAGGAGTAGGCCATTCAGCCTCTCAAGCCTGCTATGCCATTCTTGATCATGGCTGATCATCTGTCTTTGTACCAATTGCCTGTGCTAACCCTATATCCTTCTCCACCATTAGTATCTGACTAATAGGAAGATGTTCATAAAGATCACTAATTTCTCATTGTAAGTACATTCAAGATACTAGCTACAACTGGAGAAAAAGAACAATTAATTCAGGGTGATTGTAATAATAGACTCTAGCATTTTTTAGCACCATATGAGCTCTGAACTGCA
Organism: Chiloscyllium punctatum; assembly: GCF_047496795.1. NCBI lineage: Eukaryota > Metazoa > Chordata > Chondrichthyes > Orectolobiformes > Hemiscylliidae > Chiloscyllium > Chiloscyllium punctatum. The sequence goes on along the minus strand of NC_092749.1, from coordinate 24,338,445 downwards.
AAGACATTGTTACTGTTTACTTTTCACAGATAATATGCAGAATGCACTCCATTGACAAAAACTACAGGTCAAATCATTGGGATGAAAGGGCAGGGGCATAAATTAGGTAGGGTCACGTTTGCTAACTATTGTGTAGCACACCTAACACTCGGTTCTATTAAAGAAGATGGATAAAGTCCTGCTTTTGTCCAACTTCAATGACACCCTCTCCATCTCAAGCTATTCGCATTTAACGGTCAAATATTGATTAAAAGAATTTTTTTAATGATTCCCAACCAGCCTGAAAACAGAGATTGCTCATTAGTGCATTATGCATCAGCAATGAAAGAGATAAGTGAGATCTCAGGTGTGAGGTGATGGAAATAAAGTGAAAGTAAAGAATGTGGTGGTGTGTTTTCTATTAAGTGTTGTCTCTGAGTATGATTGTTGTGTGAGTAGGGGAGATGTTGAAGATAGTGCCAAAGGCTACACACCTAAGCTGAGAAGGCAGTTTGGGGAACCTTATGAAAACTTTCAAGACTCCACAGGGAGACAGATACTGAATAAGTGAACTACACGAAATAGGTTGATACAATCACAGACTCTGCAAATGGGGAGGAGGGTGGATCACAGTATTGAACCCAGAGAGGTGTGCTGAACGATAGGTTCAGATTTAGTTATTTCATGGAAATGTTAAATGTTGAGAACAGTCAGCAGGTAAGAATGGGCTTTTAAAAGAAACAGTTGGGGGAAATGGAGGATAAAGTGTAGCATTTGATCCTTTAGGACAGATGGAATGGTCCACACAATTTTATTCCAATCCTAAGTGGTTTCATATTCTAAGACGGAAACCAAAAGTGCTGGAAATGCTCAGCAGGTCAGGCTATATTTAGGGAAATTTCATTATATAAACTACTAAGGGTTAACTTTGTCAACCACACACTGCCATTCATCAAGCTAAATATTGTTAAGTAACACTTCTCATTTGGCAATGTTCGCTGGCAGTGAGGTGATTTACAATCTTATAACTATAAGGGTGTTCGGTATAACAAATATCACATTTGAAATGGCAGAATAAACAAATCTGTTTTTATTAAACGGTAATCTGGGATTTTCACTGATACTGAGAAATGAATCCCAAAACTCCCTCTATTATTCTGCAGCATTCATAACTGAATGACCTTTAAGCATGTATGTAGGCATGTGTGTTTTTCTGTGAGATTGTGTGCAATTGTGTGTGTGCGCACAAATCTGTTTGTCAATGTGTTATGTATGAGCGCGTGTTTTTGTGTCATTTTTATTCTCACCAGTTTTAAAGTAAGTAGTGCAGTAGCTGGTGTATAAGATACTGAAACTGGTATGTGACAGCAGTGGGTAAAGGAAATTAGGTATCTGTGAGGTTTACCGTTTTGGCAAAGAGAGGAACAGTCACAGTTCACCTTTTTTAACATCCTCACGGCCAGTTGCAGAAAATGTTTGTATTTCTTTTTTCTCCTTGTTATGATCCCAGATGATGGTAACACACAGACAGAGGAAATCCTGGCTAGAAAGACCAAATGTTTTATTTTCTTTGTCTTTTCCAATGGAGATGATAGAACATATTCACAAGAGGCGTCTTTTCGATTAAAAAAAGCTCTGCATTAAAAAAACATGAGCTGTATTGTACTACATGAGAACTGTTGTAACAATCTCATTATATGTCAGAAAGAAAGGTTTACAACAGCAATAAGCTTACCAATACACAAACCTCAGGGAAGAGTCAACACTTCCTTCACACTAAAGCATCTTGCTCAATTGGTATGGCTGTAACTGATTTAACTTTGGCAAATTTCTGCATATTCTGTCAATGTTATTTTCCTCAATTAATGTCTCTCCCCAAGACCCTTAAAACAAACTGTTAATTCAGCTCACTTAACATCGGTTCCCATAACGTCCTGTCTTAAACAGGATATCTTCTCTGACACCTCCACAGTCATCTTCAGCTGTTAGGGATCTCTTTTCTCTGTATGAACATGCTTCTGGCCCCTTCTTTCTCTCTCAGGAGGTTATAAAACTTAAGTCATTAAATAGCTTCAGAATTATTTCCCAAAGTGGCTTGCTAGTCATTTAACTGAAATCAGTGTTCAAAGTAACTTCCTGACCGTTAAAAGAAACAGGTCAAACCTTCCCATAATTCCTAAATCTAAAACCATTTTTCACCCACCTTAAAACTAAAGTTCTCAAATAATAATAATAAGGTAGATCACTAATACAGAACTATAGCATTACTGCAAAAAATCATACATTTTGTCAAAGCTTTTCATCTTACACTCAACAGAACATTTTGCAAGAGTGTCAAATTAATAGGGAAACCAACATTTATACTTAATGAGAGGAGAGTGTTGATTGGGTAGGTAGACTCTAATCGATAGAGACATTGTCATGGAGAATTCATCCAATAATAGTGATTGATGGTTAACTGCCAGGTGTTTAAATTTTAAACCTGGAACGTTAACACAGATTTGTCAGGGCATTGTCCTTAGAATTGAACTATCAATTCTCTATCACCTATGTTGTTAAGTTGAAATGGGCACGATGTGGTAATGGTACTTTACATGTACATAGGATTATCCATCAAATGCCTATAACACAAATAGTCATGTAGTTTAGAACATATAGAACATAGAACATTACAGCGTAGTACAGACCCTTCAGCCCTTGATGTTGCGCTGACATGTCATACCAATCTGAAGACCATCTAACCTACACTATTCCATGGATGTCCATATGCTTGTCCAATTATGACTTAAATGTACTTAAAGTTAGCGAATCTGCTACCGTTGCAGGCAAAGCATTCCATACCCTTACTACTCTCTGAGTAAAGAAACTACCTCTGACATCTGTCCTATATCTATCACCCCTCAATTTAAAGCTATGCCCCCTTGTGCTCACCGTCACCATACTTGGAAAAAGGCACTCCCTGTCCACCCTATCTAACCCTCTGATTATCTTAAATGTCTCTATTAAGTCACCTCTCAATCTTCTTCTCTCTAACGAAAACAGCCTCAAGTCTCTCAGCCTTTCCTCGTAAGACCTTCCCCCCATACCAGGCAACATCCTAGTAAATCTCCTCTGCACCCTTTCCAAAGCTTCCACGTCCTTCTTATAATGCAGTGACCAGAACTGTACATAATACTCCAAGTGCGGCCGCACCAGAGGTTTGTACAGCTGTAGCATAACCTCATGGTTCCGGAACTCGATCCCTCTATTAATAAAAGCTAAAACACTGTATGCCTTCTTATCAAACCTGTCAACCTGGGTGGCAACTTTCAAGGAACTGTGTACCTGGACACCGAGATCTCTCTGCTCATCTACACTACCAAAGTTTATGAATGTCAGTGTCAATGTGATGCTAGGTATGCATGATAGTGTAGCAAATTGTATCAAACAGCATATCATTCAGCTATTCGTAACAAGCATGGTACTTACTATATCCAAATAGCCCCCACTTTCATCACAATGTCCACTGTTTCTGCAACTGAATATCTGTGTGAGTGTATGAAGAAATTATATTGCCACCACAGTGGCTCAGTGGTTAGTACCGCTGCCTCAGAGTACCAGGGACCTGGGTTCGATTCCACCTTCAGGGAGCTGTCTGTGTGGAATTTGCACATTCTCTCCTGCAGGTGATCCAGTTTCTTCCCACAGTCCAAAAGTGTGCAGGTTAGGTGGATTGGCTATGATAGATTGCCCATAATTGCAGGTTACGTCTATTGGCCATGGGAAATGCAGAGTTATAGGGAAGGGTGGTGGGTCTGTGTGGGATGCTATTCGCAGGGTTGGTGTGGACTTTATGTCCTGCTTTCACACTGTAGGTATTCTATTCTATAACCAATCAAGGATTGTCAGTTGAACTCCTTGTGGCGCACTTGCATGTGCCCGAAGCTACATATTTTAATATATATGACCTGTTCTTTGAAGAGAGAAAGAACATGTATATGAGTCTGTATCAATTATAGAGTCAGAGAGCTGTACAGTATGGAGACAGACCCTTCAGTCTAACTCATCCATGCCAACCAGATGCCCTAAATTAATCTAGTCCCATTTGCCAGCATTTCACCCATATCCTTTCAAACCCTTCCTATTCATATATCACTCCAGATACCTTTTAAATGTCATAATTATCCCAGCCGACACCATTTACTGTGGCAGCTCATTCCATCCACGCATCACCCTCTGTGTGAAAAAGTTGCCCCTTATGTTCATTTTAAATCTTTTCCCTCTCACCTTAAACCTATGCCCTCTAGTTTTGGACTCTCCTACTCTGAGAAAAAGCACTCTTTCATGCCCCTCATGATTTTATAAATCTCTATAAGGTCACCCCTCAGCCTCCGATGCTGCAGGGAAAACAGCCCCAGCCTATACAGCCTTTCCCCATCGCTTAAACCCTTCAACCCTGCAAAGTCCTTGTAAATCTTTTCTGAACGCTTTCAAGTTTCGCAGCGTCTTTCTGGAGACCAGAATTGAACACAGTATTCCAAAAGTGGCCTAACCAATGTCCTCTACAGACGCAACATGACATCCCAACTCCTATACTCAGTGCACTGACTAATAAAGGCAAGTGTACCAAATGCCTTCTTCACCACGCTGTCTACCTGTGACTCCATTTTCAAGGAACAATGAACCTGCAGCCCAAGGTCTTTTTTTTGGAGTATTGTCAAACTCAACAAAATAGTGGCGGATTCAATCGGAGTCAACCCACAAGATTTAAAGTCTAAACAGAGCCTACCAGTTAATTGTCTCCGTGACAACTTGTCTACCACAGTCCACTTGCTAACCAAACAGCACTTTCCTCACTTTTGTATAAATATTACTTCTCTCATTGATTTGGTATTCTTGTGACTTTTGCTGATGTGTTTAAAATGAAAATCTTTGACAAAATGTTCCATTTTTCAGCTGTGATAATATATTATGAACCTTCAAAACTCTTTTAGCACATATTTATCACACTTCAATTAACATTAGATAAACAGATGAAAGTGAAAGAAGGCTAATTCCAAGGCTTTCTACAGTGAAAGAGAATGGAGTTGAATGACAAGCACAGATGCAAAATACTGGTAATGAGCTTACAAAGAAGGTGTGGGAAGGTGGGATCTCCAGTAAAGACAGTTGCAGTTTACAATTCTAAGAGCCTTTCATTTATGAAAGTGAAAAATGAGTCCCAGTTGCTTAGCTGTTGTTGTCCTTCCTCAGGAGTGGCAGAACTTTCAGATACTCATGATCTCTCAGCCAACAGACGACCTTTACTTTCCCCAAACTGTTTCTTTTCACCAGCGATGGCTTGCTGAGACTGAGATTAAGAAAGAGGAGCTCGCTGTGTCCTTGTGTTCAGTCCATGTTGCATTCTCTTTCCTTTGGTATTCAAAGCAACCTGCGGAAATATGGCTGATTTGTATTTTTAAAAAATCTAGCTGCATTGTCTTTTCCAAACTGAGCATTCGGCAGGTAACCTTTCATCTTCAATATGTAAAATTATCACATGAGTGTCAGTAAAACAAGAGATGCAAATTTGTTCACACCTCACTGGGTTTCCATGCTTCCTGATTAAAATGGTAATTCTGAGGCAGCCACTTGTATATGTGGATTGTCTGGGCTTGTCAGATGTTCACAGCAGTTGCTTTTGGTATTTTTTAAAATAAAAATTCCATGGAAGTCTCAGGTTTTAAAACAAATGGTGAAAGTTGAATATTGATAGTTCATTTCCAATATGATTGTAACATTCAGACTCCAGTGCTTTAGCAGGCTGGGGGCGGGGTGATGCATTTGAGATTTGGCAGAAGGAGAGATAGCAAGCTTTGGGAGAACCTAGGGTTGTACATCACTTGGGATTCGGCTGTAGGGATGAGTGTTCTTGAGGTATCACTATCAAAGGTGGGACATGGAATTTGATAGTATGGGATAGAGTTGGGGATTGGTGGATAGAATGCTTATGGATGTGAAATTAAGGATTTGGTCAACATGTTCAGAGTAGGTTGTTGACATGTGCTAAGCTTCTAGAGACTCATATAACAATGTCATGTCAGTCAGTGGCCTTCGGGTAATCTTCTGGTTGGGGTGATTCTTGTGAGGATCAGGAAAGTGGAAGCAGGGTGGATCGGCAAGTCCACTTAACAGGCTACTGGGGGATTGCAGTGAAAATCATTATGAAGCTCTGTTCAAGTTAGATTGAATTGGGAGTTGGATCGATGTGGAACTGTGTGCAGCTACCAGTCTGCCATTATCAACTCCTCCTCTCAGGCTTATAAACAGGTAGCAAAAGTGGGGTTTCTGTGGGAAATGCAACAGGTCCTCACAACTGGCTTGTGGTTATTAATATGAGACTCGGGGGCCAAATTTGGGAAATTTTTGTTCTGGACTGAACCTGGAATGTCACATTTGCATGAGGGAAATTCAATGTCTTTTTCTAGCAGCATTAATTTTTGCAGGATTCTTCCAGGCCAAAGCAAGCATCATGCATGAAAAAGCACAACATCTTCATCTATTATTCCTGTCCTTACATTTGCAGGTTATTAAGATGAAGTCATTTCATTAGCGACTGCAGCTTTATCTATGAAGGTGAGTTATATGCATAGCATTGCTGGGGCAATTACCTGACATTTCTATAATAATCATTTTCCATACTGAAGGCTATTGTGTAAGTAATCTTTGTAGATTAATGAGCTGCAACATTTTCAACCTCCTGTTTAATTATTGTAATCCTACACAGCAAAATAGCAAACCAGTTTTTTTTTGCATCAGTGGTTTACACACACAAACAAACAGAAAACAGAGAGAGCAAACGTGAAGAAAATGCCAGTTAAAAAGTTGGATAGAGAAATGTATTTCCTGGGATGTCATCAAGCTTTAGTTGCTTTTGAAGTTTGTTAATGATGTGGACTTGACTATACCAGGCAGAGACAATGTGTTTCTGGATTAGTGGTGCTGGAAGAGCACAACAGTTCAGGCAGTATCCGAGGAGCAGTAAAATCGACATTTCGGACAAAAGCCCTTCATCAGGAATACAGGCAGAGAGCCTGACTTGGATGCTGCCTGAACTGCTGTGCTCTTCCAGCACCATTAATCCAGGATCTGGTTTCCAGCATCTGCAGTCATTGTTTTTACCTAGAGACAATGTGTTTGCAGATGGAAGAAAACTTGGAAATGTAGTAAACGTTGAGGAGAATAGTAAAAGACAATGGGAGGACATACAGAGACTGACTTGGAAAAAAGACAGATGTGTGAAAGATGAAGTTTTATTAACACAGAGAAATGTATGCATATTCATGGGAATAAGGAGGAGAGGAAATATGGTACTATTTTAAGAGGAATGCCGCAACTGAAATACCAAGATGTATGAAGTTGGCACCTCATATTGGAAAGGCTGTTTAAAACATGTCATATGGGTCCTTTTAGTACAACAGCAAGGAAGATATTCAGAAACCTGTATAAAACACTAGCAGGGCTCAGCAGAATTGTTGTGTCCAGTTCTGTATTTCAGACTCAAGGAAGGATACTCAGCCAAGAGACAAGTTTCAGTGGACATCAACTAGAAAGGTGCTAGGGTTAAGGCATTTAATTATGTTGAGAGACTGGAGAAACTGGGTCTGTTATCCTTAGAACAGAGAAGGTTAAGAGAACATTTGATAGAGATCTTCAAAAATATGATACTGCAAATAAAGAGAAACTGTTAACAGTGAATCAAGGGGCAGTAACTGAGAGGAACAGGTCTGAGAGGGCACAAGTGGAAACATTGCAGTACGCAGTGATCTGAAATGCACTGCTTGGAAGGATGGTGAAAGTTGATTCAATGCTAACATTCAAATGAGAGTTAAGTAACTACTTGGAAGGGAAAGAAATTAGAGCTATAGGGAATAAATAAGGCAATGTGATCTATTGACTAGCTCTACTGAAACACCATTGCAGATCCAATGGCTCAAACCATTTGCTCACCTTTCAGATTTAGCAGAAAACTAGAGCATGTCAAAGCTATCGTGCCGGACAATGGCTATCCTATCAGATCATTATTCACTCTGCATCACACAAACTCACAAATGAGCCACAGGCACAGTTTACTGCAAGTTATCTTGGACAGGCAAAAAAATCTCAAACATTTGAACAGCAGCTTGGGGAATGCACTGGATATGTGAGTGGTGTTTCTCAATAGCAGGATGTTACTGTCAGTTTACAAAGCCTTATTACACAATTGAGCAACACTGCACGTGAATTTCAGTGCCAGTATGATGCCAGCTACATAAAACTTACATCCCAGCAATTGGCTGAATGAATCAAATCAGCATTTTACAGTAGAATCTCAATTATCCGAACGAGATGGGCAGGGAGTATTTTGTTCGGATTTTTGATTGTTCGGATAATCAACCTGATCGTAAGTGACCAGTAGCTTATGAGTGCCGGTATTCCGAACATTTCTCGGTTATCCGGCAGTGCACGCCATAATGCTGTTTAACTGATAACTAAATGCTGGGTTGCTGTTTTTATGACACCTTGAGATCTTGTTCAGATAATCCGAAATTTGGATAATTGATTTCAGATGTTCAGATGTTTCTTTGGAGCAAAGTACAGGCCATACTCAAGTCGCATGTGCCTGCAAAATACAAAACAAAATGGCTGCTATTAGATGTGATTCATTGATGAGGCTGCACTTGTTGAACAATGGCGATTGTGCTAATAGCTGCAATGACAACCAATGTAATATAATCTGTTTATCTCATAATGTGGTACATTTATCCAAGCTAGAAGTGATGCAGAGGATCCAGGCTCTTCACATAAAAGGAACATGCTTAAGCCTTATATATATTCTTAATATCCCAGAGCTTGGGGAACTTATAGTTCACCATTGCTTTGACTATGCCAATTCATTGGCTAATCAGAATTAACTTGCCAATTCACCTGCCTCCTTTTCTCCAGTAGAATGAATTGTTGTGATTGTTTGAAATTCGACATTTGTGCATTGTTGTCCTGATGTGTACAAGATGAATAGGTTTAGCAATGTGTCTCTCTAATCAACAACATGGTTCTGCATTAGTAGGTGAATAGTTATGAGACTCTATGAAAGAAAGACCTTTCACAGAGTCCCTTTGGTACGGAAACAGGCCATTCGGCCCTCCAAATATCATCATCCCACCCAGGCCCATTATGTATCCCTGCATCTCCCATGGCTAATCCAACTACAGGGCAATTTAGCATGGCCAATCCAGCTAATGTGCACATCTTTGAACTGTGGGAGGAAACCGGAGCACCCAGAGGAAACCCACACAGACAAGTGGAGAATGTGCAAAACTCCACACAGACAGTCGTTTGAGTGTGGAATCAAATCTGGGTCACTGGCGCTGTGAGGCAGGAATGTTAGCCACTAAGTCACCCTGCTGCCCCCTTACACGTACAAAACAGTTTTCACACCTTCAGAACATCGTAGTATGCTTTACAGTCAATGAAATAGCTTTGAAGTTTAACTTGTGTCTTTTCATGGTCCTTTATTGAACAAGATTGTTGGAAATATGATCAGTTTGTAGATGGTTTAAAGGTTAAAACAATGAAGCAGTACAACGAAATGCAAGAAACTTTATATTCTAGTGGGCTAAGCAATGACAAATACCTTCGCTTGTTGGTCGGGCCAACAGAGAATACATTTTTCATTTGCAAGAGCCAAATTGAAGGAGTTGGAGAGAGAGGAAAGACATAGCTGCTACCGTGTATGAACAGCTGAAAGTAGAGTGTCTAGCTAAGTACAGCAGAACGTTATGATGTTTTAATAGAACTATTCTATCTGAAGCAAATGACACTATTTTGTCCCTCTAGATATTTTTAAGCCACCTGTTCAGGCATGTTATGACACATCCCTGGGGCAATTCAGATTTGAACCCAAACTATCTCACCCAGATGTAGGATCACCACCAATACACCACAGACCCTTTTCCATTTTGTCACTATGCAGTTTGCTGAACACTTTACATCGAGAAATTGAGCTCAGTCTGGTCATCCTACATATATAGATGAATAATGGTCTTGGAAAACCACAGCAGTAATTTAATGATCATTGGTTACTTAGAGAGTTTGATCTATTTATCTTGGAACAATGGAGATTTAGAAACAACCTGATAGGAGTCGAGATAGTTTTAGAAATGATTAATCAATCACTTAAGTTCTACTCCAGAACTGGAGGGCGGTTGCTCAGTGTTTTGGGCGGGGCGAGTTTCATTGAATTGAGTGGTATGGTAGCAGTACCATACCTATCAACTACCTGCCACCTCTGGGATTTTAACCATGACAAGGGAGGTTTTGGGTGACTCCTTCTTGCGTGGTCCATTTGTTACCATTGAGTGCTCAACTACTGGCCACTTAAGAGTCTCTGCCTACTGCTGCTGGGATTGGATGTATGGCAGTGGTGCTTTCTTTCCAAGGGAGCCCCAATAAATTCTTCCTTCTCAAGCCATTGCACGCCCAGCATTCTATTTACTGAGGACCAGAGGATTGATTTGCAGGACGGCTGGTTTGCAATGCAGAGCCTGGGTTCAGTTCAATACCTAAACTCTGGTTAGACACCACTTGGAGTACTGTGATCAGATCTGGGCCCACAATTTAGGAAGAATAGATTGGCTTTGGTTGGAGTACAACCTAAGTTTACAATAATGACAATAAGATATCTGGGACTTCCTGAGGAGAGACTATAGAAATAAGGCCTGTTTTCAATGGAGTTTAGAAGTATAAAGGGTGATCTAATCAAATTCTTCAAGGTAGCAATTGGAAAAGTCAGGGTAGATAAAAATAAACTATTTCAACCAGTTGGGAATTCTAGAATAGGGACATAGTCTTAGAATTAGGGACAGGCCATTCAGGAATGATGTAAGGCCTTTTCTTTCATAAATAGCAGTTGATGTTGGATGAGTTGTTAATTTTAAATCTGAAGTTGATAAATTTTTGTTAAGCAAAGGTATTTGGAAATGGAGTTATAGATCAGCCATGACCTCAATGAATGGTGGAACAGGCTTAAGGGATTAAATGGCCTATTCTTCTTGTTATGTTCCTACATTCCTAAGTCCCAATTCCCATATTGGTCGAGGTTACAATGAAGGACTCTCCTTCTCAACCTCTGCCCTCACCTGAGTCACGGTGACCCTCAAGTTAAACCACCACCAGTCAACTCTCTCTCGCTAATGAGTATCCAGCACTATGGTCCTCTGTGACTATGGCGACTGGACTTTTACCTTTTACAAAGGAGTATCAAGTTAGTTTCTATACTCAAAATTCTGCAGTGGAACTTGTAACATAGATGAGAGTGCTATGTACTGATTACCAATGCTGATCACATTAAGGTAGATTTTCCAGACATTGGTGTGTAGTGCAGCCAGGATTATCAGTGCCACATTCTGAGAACGTCAACCTTACAATTTGGGATATCTGTACCTGTGCATGTTTCTTCAATAAACGTTTGTTCCTATTAAAATATTTCAACTCCACTGATAAACGTTCACCTTTATGTATCCTTTCTTTACTGTAAATAATTACAGATTTCACATCTGGAGTGGCAGGTTGACAGGAATGAGATGACTTCATTTGGCTGCAAGCATGGGGGGGGGGGGGGGGGTGGTGTCTGCTTTACTTACATTTATTGTTTCACAGTGTTGCATTCTGTCCTTTTGTTTGACCTTACATCATGCCTGTTGTGTTTCTCTCTCTCTCGTCCTTTCAAATGCTCCATAAAATCCACTTTGTTGATCAAGCTTTTGCTTATTTGTCCTGATATTTCCTTCTGTGGCTCAATGTTGAAAATGTGACTGCACTCTTTAACGCACCTTCGGACGTTTTGCTCTGTTAAGGAAACTATATAAATGCAAGCTGCTATGAAGCCATTCCGAATCCAGTGAGATACAAAACAGGTTCTATTTTTTCATCTCAATCTTACCAGATTCTCTTTGAGCAAGTACGTCATTTCTAGTAGTGTTTGTTTTGTTTTCAGGGTACAGATTAATATGGCAGTGTCAAAGATTGGACTCAATCCTATGGCACAGAAGGTCTGCATCTAAATGTGATTATGGTCTGCTGATTTCTGATGTGATCTAACAGCCCCATCAATATGTGTTTTTGTACAATTAGGGATTTACCCTCCTGTGAGGAGTACCCATGGATTATTTCACTCAATTTTTATTGAATTAGCATCGACTGCTGTTTGAGGAAGAGAGTTCCAAATCTCCACTACTTTTTGTGAAGGCCACCATGGTGGCATAGTAGCTCAGTGATTAGCATTGCTGCCTAAGAATGCCCAGGACCTCGGTTCAATTCCAGCCTTGGGGAATTGTCTGTGTGGAGTTTGCACACTCTCCCCGTGTTTGTGTGGGTTTCCTCTCACAGTCCAAAGGTGTGAAGGTTAGGTGGATTAGCAGTGCTAAAGTGTCCATGGATGTGTAGGTTAGGTGCGCTAATCTGGGGGAAATGTCGGGTGATAAGGTAGGAGATCAGTCTGGGTGAGATCCTTTTTGGAGAGTTGATGTGGACTTGTTGGGTCAAGTGGCTTATTTCAATACTGTAGTGATTCTATGAATATTCCATTTGCTTTCCGGACTATATACTTTATCTGTTTATGGCATTTTAAAGAGTTATACATCGATCCCCAAATTATATTGGATACCATTTGTATTTAACTTTGTGCATTCTAAAAGACTACCCTGATCTATTCTTTTTTAGTCCAAAATGGGTAACCTTACACTTGCTAATATTGAACACCATCTGCCACAGCTTTGCCCATTCATCTAATCTATCAATATCCTGTTGTAATTTTATGCTGTGTCAACACTGTTTCCAATGCTGCCCAATTTTGTGTCATCAGCAAATTGCATATTTGACTTTTCAATGCCATTATCCAAGTAATAGAGTCATAGAGATGTACAGCATGAAAACAGACCCTTTGGTCCAACCTTTCCATACCGGCCAGATATCCCAACCCAATCTAGTCCCACCTGCCAGCACCCGGCCCATATCCCTCCAAACCCTTCCTATTCATATACCCATCCAAATGCCTCTTAAATGTTGCAATTGTACCAGCCTCCACCATTTCCTCTGGCAGCTCATTCCATACCTGTACCACCTTCTGTGTGAAAAAGTTGCCCCGTAGGTCTCTTTTATATAATTCTCCTCTCACCCTTAACCTATGCCCTCTAGTTCTGGACTCCCCAACCCCAGGGAAAATACTTTGCCTATTTACCCTATCCATGCCCCTCATAATTTTGTAAACCTCTATAAGGTCACCCCTCAGCCTCCAATGCTCCAGGGAAAACAGCCTCAGCCTGTTCAGCCTATCTGTATAGCTCAAATCCTCCAACCCGAGCAACATCCTTGTAAATCATTTCTGAACCCTTTCAAGTTTCACAACATCTTTCCGATAGGAAGGAGACCAAAATTGCATGCAATATTCCAACAATGGCCTAACCAATGTCCTGTACAGCTGCAACATAACCTCCCAACTCCTGTACTCAATACTCTGACCAATAAAGGAAAGCATACCAAATGCCTTCTTCACTATCCTATCTGCCTGCGACGCCACTTTCAAGGAGCTATGAACCTGCACTCTAAAGTCTCTTTGTTCAGCAACACTCCCTAGGACCTTACCATTAAGAGTATAAGTCCTGCTAAGACTTGCTTTCCCAAAATGCAGCACCTCGCATTTATCTGAATTAAACTCCATCTACCACTTCTCAGCCCATTGGCCCATCTGGTCAAGATCCTGTTATAATCTGAGGTAACCCTCTTCGCTGTCCACTACACTTCAAATTTTGGTGTCATCTGCAAACCTACTAACTGTACCTCTTATGCTCACATCCAAATCATTTATGTAAATAACAAAAAGTAGACGACCAAGCACTCCACTGGTCACAGGCCTCCAGTCTGAAAAACAACCCTTCACCACCACCCTCTGTCTTCTACCTTTGAGCCAGTTCTGTATCCAAATGGCTAGCTCTCCCTGTATTCCGTGAGATCTAACCTTGCTAATCAGTCTCCCATGGGGAACCTTGTCGAACGTATTACTGAAGTCAATATAGATCACATCTACCGGTCTGTCCTCATCAATCCTCTTTGTTACTTCTTCAAAAAACTCAATGAAGTTTGTGAGACATGATTTCTCACACACAAAGCCATGTTGACAATCCCTAATCAACCCTTGCCTTTTCAAATATATGTACATCCTGTCCCTCTGGAATCCCTCCAACAACTTGCCCACCACCGAGGTCAGGCTCAATAATGAATATTGTGAATAATTGAGGCCCCCAGACAGATTTCTGTAGGACACCACTGATCACATCCTGCCAATCTTCCCTTTCACATTCAAAGAGGTGCCATTGTCTCTGGCTGGTAAGTCAAATATTGGGTAAGATTGGGAGGTCCCTTGTCAATTTATATAGCACATTTAACAATCGTACAATACTGAAGAGTAGTTTATGGCCAACTGCAGTAGTCTAGTTGCTGTTGTTATGTGGCAATCACAGCAGAACGTTTCTATTGAGTAAAGTCCCACTATCACCAATGCACTAATGACTACATATTCTGCTTTTTCAGTAACATTGTTTCAGGACATCATGAGAAATCCACTGCTATCCTTCAAACTAGCGTTGTGGAATCTAAAGCCAGCACCTCTAACATTGTTGCACTCCCTCAGTACTGCCAGAAAGTGAGAGCCTGGTTATGTTCACAAGTACCTTTGCAAAATTTGAACTCACAACCTTCCACCTCAGAGGCAAGCTGCCATGAAGATGATAGTAAGCATTTGTCACTCGGGTCTATGTATTTGGGTCCTGGTATGGAGTCCATATAACTTTTAATGCTGTCTCTGCCTCGAGACGTTATACCTAACAGAAATGCCTGACAAGACTGCAAGTAAAACAATGTGTGATCTTTGAAACTGAGTGATCCAATCTTTCAGATCTTCCTCACCGATAGGCTGTAATCCCAATTACCAATCTCTATCTGGTTCCTCAGAAAACTATCATCACAACTCTTCTGTCGTCACTTTTTATGAAATCAAAATTTTCTTTGCCCATGCTCTGAATCCAAATGTCAAAATAGGAAGAGCTATTGTTCAAGGCTATATATAAGAAGCCAAAAAGTTATTTAAACTAAATCAATAAACCCTGGAACCCTGACAAATTCTCCATAGTGCGAGTGTTAATGTGAAGCCAGTACATCTAATGGCCACTGCCTCCCACTATCTATTGAGCTGTCAAAAACTGCAGCGAAGTCTAAATCTGAAGCATTAACTGATAGTGAGATAAGAGGGTACAATTTAAAGTGATTATGGGTGAATTCTAGACTGACATGAGGACAAACTTTTTCATAGAAAGCGTAATCTTTACCTGGAATAGAATCTGGGAAAGAGCAGTAACAGCAAAAACCTTATCATTAATGGGCCAGATGGATGTTTTGATAGGGGAATTGTAAATTCTTTCTGAATGCATGAGTTGAACTGGATTGTGTGTATTTCTGTTTCTTCCTTGGGATCTTTGATCTGATAGATGAGTTCAGCGACAATCACAATTACTTGACACTATACAATGAATGGTGGGAAGAGTACAGTAATGTTTATGATATCAAGTGAGTAATCCAGAGGCCTAGAGTAATAACAATTCAGAGAACACAGTGGCTGGTTAAATTGGCTCCTTTCAAACCTAAAAACATTTAGATTCAGAAGAACTTTCCACAAGGGAAGAGATTCTTTTTAGCTTACCCTTGTTGCAACCATCCATGAGAGGGGTTTAATTAAGAAGGCGAGTCAGTTTGTTTTTCCTAACCCAAGAGCTTAACCATTGTAATGCACTGGGGACGTGGTGCAGAGACTAATCGAAACAGCAACCTGTTTCTATGCTTGGGTAACACATGATAAATACCACAAATGGATGAGCTGATGGAGAGATTTGGTGCCATAATGCTGCAGACCATCTGCCAATTCATTGCTCTGGATGTTCCTCATATTTAACTCAAGACAGTGAAAGCCAACAGTACTGCAGATAAACAACATATGAGTCACCGTTGGCAAGACATTTATTGCATTGCATCTGCTTGTCCCCGAATAGCATTTTTGCACCAGGAATAATGGCAAAACTGACAGAACTCAGTCCAGCCTGGATTCATTCCCAAAATACCGACTGAAAACTATTGTGTTTGTTTTGTAGTTAGCATCCAAATTCTGTTTGCAAGGTTTGATTATTCCAAGCTGAATCCTGTTCTCCGCTGAATGAGCTCACAGTGGTAAATTCCCAGTGGGGCTTCACACTTCTATCATCAACAAATCAAGGTTCCAACTGCCTAGGCTGCTGCTATCTCCATAATGCTCAGTGCAGTCCTGGCTCTGTGATTGTCACATGAACAGATGAAATAGAAACAGAAGTAAACCATTTGACCTCTCAAGCCTCCTCTGCCATCCAATAATATCATGGCTGATCTGTTTTCATTTTGAATTCCATATTCTCATCTGTCCCCAATCACCCTTGATTCCCCTGTCTTGCAAGACTCTATCGACCTCTTTCTTAAAAATATTTAATGACTGCCACCTTCTGAGTTAGAGAATTCCAGTGTCAAGAATGACTTTGAGAGATAAAATTTCTCCTCACCACCGATGTGAAAGGGCAATCCCTAATCTTACAACTATTGCTCTGGACTGGCCCATAAGAGGGAACAGCCTTTGCATATCCGCTTTCTCAAGAATATTCTTACAAGCTTAAACCAAGTAACCCTCACTCATCTAAACTCCATTGGAAACAAACCCAGTCTGTCCAATCTACCCTCATAAGGCAATCCACTCATTTCAAGTATCAATCCAGTAAAGCTCCTCTGAACCGCCCCCAATACGTTTACATCCCTCCTCAAACAGGGAGATCAAAACTGCAGAGTATTCAGAATGTGATCTCACCAATGCTTTGTATAACTGAAGCATAGCATCTTTTCTATTATGTTCAATTCCTCTCATAATAAAGGATAACATCTCATTTGTCTTTTTATTTGTTGTACTTGCATATTAAGTTTTTGTGACTCACATTTCAGAATGACTAAATCCCTCTGTACCTGAGATTTCTGCGGTTGTTCTCCCTTTAAGTGTTACAATTTTTTTGTTGTTTTTGTCAAAATTAACAATTTTACATTTTTCTACATCTTACTCCATCTGTAAAATTGTACATATTTGTTCAATCTATCTGAACCAATCTATGTGCAGGTTAGGTGGATTGGCCATGCTAAATCGCCCATAGTGTTCAGGGATGTGCAGGCTAGGTGGATTAGAACATGGGAAATGCAGGGTTACATGGATAGCATAGCGGGGTGGATCTGGGTGGGATGCTGTTCGGAGGGTCAGTTTGGACCCGTTGGGCAGAATGGCCAGTTTCCACACTGTGGGGATTCTATGATAAACTGGTCTGCAATTTCTGTATGATGTACCACAACATTCTTTCCTGCCTATCTTGGTGCATTTAGGTATCTTCTTCCTTCATCTAAATCATTGCTAAACAATGTGAAAAGTAATGCCTCAGCACAGACCCTTGCAGGATTCCACATGTCATGACCCGCCAACCAGACAAGAGTCATTTATTCATATTCTTTGTTTTCTGCCGGCCAGCTAACTTCTATCCATGTTAATATGTTACCCCTGAACCATGAGCTTTTATTTTCTGAAGATGTGGCATCTTACCAAATGCCTCTCAAAATTCGAACTAAAGTAGGTCTACAGGCTCCTTTTTATCCACATGTTCCTTCAAAGAAATGCAGGATCTTGGGGAAATGTAATTTCCCTTTGACCAAATTGTGCTGACTCTTCCTGGTTGACTTGAGTCTTTTGAAATGCAGAGTGATAATCTCTTTACTGATCAATTCTAACACTTCTCCGATTACAGACATCAAGCTAATTGTCCTGTCGTTTCCTACTTTCTGTCTCCCTCCTTTCTTGAAAAGAGGGATTATATATTTTGCTATTTTCCAGCTGATAGAACCTTTCCTGAATCTAGGAATTCGGTAAAGCTAATACCAATGCGTTTACTATCTCATTAGCAATCTCTTTTGAAACTCTAGTGTGTACATCAATGCCTGAGCATAATGGTGAGATCTCAGAAACACTGCCCAGATTATACGGCTACAATCTAGACAATTTCAGTAGTCAGTAGCTATTTACTGTGCTTGGCTAACACATGAGGAATGCCACACATGGATGTTCTTTGTGTGTAGCCCAAAGTTCTGGAGAAGGCCTTGAAGCCAAGTGAGTGACCTCAATCTAAATAAGGGTCCTTGATTTGCTGTCTTGGGCGACACACAAGGAACATCCATGTGTGGCATTCCTCATGTGTTAGCCAAGCACAGTAAATTGCTACTGACTACTGAAACTGAGAGGATGAGAGTGAAGCTTGATTCATAATCTCATCCAATGTTGACACTTCTGAACAGAAAGAATTTTAGCTTTCTTTCAGAGTTGGTTAATATTAGCAAACAGACCAGGAAATTGAGGTGAGAAATTAGTTCCTTCTGACAATGACAATGGCACAAGAATCATCAAACTGGGAAGGAGAGCAGTTGGCCCATTATGACCATTCTGGCTCACTTAATAAAATTTCCCTGCTCTCTCCCCTCCCACCTCCCAGGGCTGCAAGTTTTCAAATATATGTCCAGTTCCCTGTGAACGTTGAATCTGCTTCTGCCTCCACCCTTTTCAGGCAATGCATTCCATGTCCTAATAAATCGTTGCTTAAATAAATGTTGCCTCCCCTTGTCAGTCAAGTGACATTGTTCAGCTTAACACTGTAATGAATGGTGCATCAACACAGTAACCTACGTTCTGTTATGTCCAATCTCATGTTCGCTCCTTATGAAAGTCTAAACCGTGCACCACCTCAGCACAAAACCTCAGGAACAACTGGGTTTAGGGATACAGCTTTACCCCCAGTACAGTTCTAGAAAAAACAGCTTTACCCCCCCAGTACAGTTCCAAAAAGAAAACAACTTTACCCCCCCAGTGCAGTTTTAGAAAAATCAGCTTTAGCCCCCCAGTACAGTTCTAGAAAAATCAGCTTTACCCTCACCCGTGCAGTTCTAGAACAATCAGCGGTACCTCCAGTACAGTTCTAGAAAAAACAGTTTCACCCCCCAGTGTAGTTCTAGAAAAACAACTTTACCCCCCAGTGCATTTCTATAAAAACAATCACAGGCAAAATGACAACAACCTATCTGTCTCTGCTGCAGCCAAGCTTGCTGTGTGGTTTCTTTCTCACCTCACATTTCCACTATTCACAGAAGTTCCTTGGACTGTGTGTGTTTTGCTTTCTCACTCACTGCCGAACCTGTTAGCCACAAGATTATGTCTAGAAGTAATTTATCTAATGAGACCAACTGGCAACAATATGAAAGTAACCTTATTTTAATTCATTCAGAGTATGTGGGCGCTGCTGGCACTTTATTGCCAATTCTTAACTGCATTTCTGTAGGTGCCAATGAGCTGGTTTCTTCAACTCCACAATGCTGTTAGGGAGGGAGTTCCAGGAGTTTGAACCAGCAACACAGAAGATTTCCAAGGTTTCCAAGTTGGAACTGAATTTGGAGGTGTTCCCAAGTGTTTGATGCTCTCATCCTTCTCGATGGTAGTGGTTGTGGCTTTGGAAGATGCTGTTGAAAGAACCTTGTTAAATTTTTATATAACTCAGGGTAACTATTAGGTGGCAGGGTACTTTTTATGGACCGAAGCCAGTATGGTGTACATTTGATGTGCAACTTGAATCCTGTAATTTGTTTGTTTTGTGTCACTACCTCTGTCTACAATCCTGTTTCAGTCTCAGCTTTCTCTCAGTTTAGGATGAAACAAAATAATCGTTTTGTAGATGGTTGCCTTTTGCGTTTTGGTTTAAATACAGATGTGGGTTTGCAATGGGAACATGCCAGCGGAATATAGATTGCACAGAACTTCACTTGGGTGTTGAGTTGCCAGAACATTTGGGATTGCCCTGCAGCCTTCTGGAATTAATCACTGCCAGTAACTAGAAAGAGAAATCATAAGGGTGATAAAACATTGTGTGCTTTTCCTGTTTAGAACACTTCTGTTTATTAGAATAAGAATTAGATTTTATTGACACATGTACTCAAGTATAGGAATACATGAGTACAATGAAAAGTGTATAAAGTCACCAGTCTCAGGCACCATCTTGTTACAAAACTAGAATTTTAAAACAAAACAACAGCAAAAATATAAGGAAGTCAAATGGTAAGAAAAATGTCCTGATCTTAAAGTCAAATGAAGTTTAAGTTTTATCTCCATAGAGGTGTTTGGAACTATTCATACAGACACTCAGGCCTAGCCAAGGCCTAGGGTTAGCCCCAGGTCTGGAGTCTCAGTCAGCATGTAGGTCTCTCATCGATCACCAGGAGGAGCCACATTTTTGCTGCCACTGCTGTTGCCACCAGCCACAAACACTGGGAGCATGACCTTGCTGCTGTCGCTGTCTCCAATTGCCACCAAAGCCACGTCCACCACCAACAACCAGGAGGCTGCTGCTATTCTGCTCACGGCCCCGTTGGCTGCTGATGTTGTGTTGTCACCATCTTCAATCAACGAGAGATGCCCCACCCACACCAAAAGTAACAACTGTGCCACCCACTTTCAATTCTCTTATTATCTACTTTGCCCTCTCATTCCAGGAGGAAAACACCCCAAATAGAGCAGAAAGTGTCAAGATGGGTGTTGGGTTACCTGACATTCAGCTCCTCAGGCTTTTCAGTGTTTAACATGCTATAATTCCCATTAATTGGCAACTTACCAATTCTTAATGAGAAACGCACCTTGCTGCTTTATGAAATGCACAAACCACACAGCAGGTTACTCATGACATTGCAGGAGGCCTTGAGTGACTTTTGATGTGATTCTGCCTTGGATTTCACCTTAGCCTGTCTTTTTCAGGCCCTTATAAGATTCCACACATTACATACTAGGTGGGTCTTGTCCATTGTCAGCTGTTTCATCAATGAGCTTCCTTCCATAAATGAAGTTAGAAGTGGGAATGTCCACTGATGATTGTGCAATGCTCAGCACCATTTGCAACTCCTCAGTCGCTGGCACAATATGGCAGCACTCCCTCAGTCCTGCCCCAAAGTGTACATCTAGATGCTGTGCTCATGTTCCTCCATGAAATTTGAACCTCCAACCTTGTGGCTTGGAAGCAAACAGCTACAAAGTAGACAGTCAACATTTGTCCCTCAAGTTTAGGGATTGGTATTTTGGAATGGATTCCTTGCATCTTTTTAATAGTCTCACTCTAAACTTAACACATAACAGAAATAACTCACAAGGCGTATCCTGCTGCAGGTAAAGCAGGTGATGATCTTGGGAAGCGAGTGATCAAAACTTTCTCACCTTCCTCACCGATGGGCTCTAAACCTGTTTCCTAACCTCTACACAGTTCTTCAGAAAACCAGCATCACAACTCTTTCGTTCTCATCTTTTCTGAGGACACAAATTTTGGTTTCTTTGTCAACTGCTCTGAATCCAGTTGTCAAAATAGGAAGCACTATTCTGTGAGGCTATGTACACAGAGCCAAATGTTATTTCAACTATGTCAATAAACCCTGGAACCTTGACAAATTCCTAAAAGTATGGATGTCAATGTGAAGCCAGTACATCTAATGGCCACTGCCTCCCACTATCTATTGAGCCGTCAAAAGCTGCAGCAAAATCTAAATCTGAAACATTAGCTGATAGTGAGATAAGAGGGTACAGTTTAAAGTGGCTATGTGTGAATGTTAGACTGACATGAGGACAAAACTTTTCATCGAAAGAGTAATCTGTACGTGGAATAGAATCTTGGAATGAATGATAGCAGTGAAGAATGAGTCAAATGGATATTTTGATGAGGGAACCATTGGCATTCCATCCACTACCTTAAATGTTCAGTCCCTCCCCCACCCAATGCACAATGGCAGCTGTATATACCATTTGTAAAATGCACTCCAGCAAGTTATTAAGCCTCCTTTAACAGGACTGTCCAAACCTATGAGCTTTAACATCCAGAAGGTGGGCAGCAGATTCAAGGAGCACCATCCCCTTCACATCCTGACTTGTGACTGTATCTCCATACATTCACTGTTGTCGGTACTCCCTGTCTAACAGGCCTATGTGTGCCACATACATTTCAGCAGTTCAAAGGGTGGCACGGTGGTTAGCACTGCTGCATTATAATGCCAGGGACCTGGGGTCCAATCCCAGCCTTGAGTGACTGTTTGTGTGGAGTTTGCATAGTCTCCCTCTGTCTACATGGGCTTTCTCTGAGTGCTCTGGTTTCCTCCCTCAATTCAAAGATGTGTAGGTCAGGTGGATTATCCATGGGAAATGCAGGGTTGCAGGGATAGGGTAGTGCGTGAGGCTGGGTGGGATGTTCTTTAGAGAGTTGGTATGGACTTATTGGGCCGAATGGCCTGTTTCCACACTGTGGGTATTCTAATCTAAGGAGGTAGTTCGCCACCACATTTCCGGAGCTAATTTGGAATAGGCAAGAATAATTCTCTAGCCAGCAGCATCCACATCCTTTGAAAAAAATATTGAAAATCTGTCAACATTTCAACACAATTTTGAGGGAGTGCTGCATTGCTTTTTAGGAACATAACAACTAGGAGCAGGAGGAGGCCGGCTGGCCCTTCGAGCCTGTCCCACCATTGAATATGATCATGGCTGATCTTTCCATTGCCTCATCCCCCTCACCAGCAATTCCTTTACTGTTCAAAACCGTATCTATTTTAGCTTTAAAATTATTTACTGAGGAAGCCTCAGTTCAAATCTAAATGTGCTCCCCCTCTTGTCCTAGTTTCACCTGCCAGTGGAAGCATCATCTCTACTTCTATTTTATCTACTCACTTCATAATTTTATATGTTTCTATAAAATCCCCCTTCAATCTTCTAAATTTCAATGATTATAATCCAAGTCTACTCTGTCTCTTCTCATAAGCCAACCTCCTCAACTCTGGAATGAACCTTGTGAACCTTCTCTGCGCTCCTTCTAGTGCCAATAAGTCCTTTCTCAAGTAAGGAGACCAAACCTGCACACAGTACTCCAGGTGTGGTGCCACCAGCAGCCTCCCTGCTCTTAAATTCAATCTGTTTAACAATGAAGGACAAAACTCCATTTGCCTTCTTAATTACCTGTTGTACCTGCAGACCAACCTTCTGTGATTCATGCACAAGGACACCCAGATCCCTCTGCACAGCAGCATGCTGCAATCTCTTACCATTCAAGTAATAGTCCTTTTCACTGTTATTCCTACTGCAATGGATGACTTCATATTGTATTCCATCTGCCAGACCTTTGCCCACTCACTTAAAGTATCCACGTTCCTCTGCAAAGTTTCCCAGTCCTCTGGACGCTTTGCTCTACTGATCATCTTAGTGTCATCTGCAAACTTTGACACAGTACATATGGTCCCCAATCCCAAATCATCGATATAAATTGTGAATAATTGCAGTCCCAACACTGATCCCTGAGGCACACCACTTATCACAGATTGCCAACCAGACTAACACTCATTTATCCCCATTCTTTGCTTCCTGTTGATTAACCAATCCCCTATCCATGCTAATACATTGCCCATAATGCCTTGCATCTTTATTTTATGCAGCAGCCTTTTGTGCAGCACCTTGGTGAATGTCTTTTGGAAATCTAGATACACAGAGTCAAAAACATTGAATCCCTACAATGTGAAAACAGACCATTCAGCCTAACAAGTCCACACCAACCCTCCAAAGAGTAACCCACCCAGACCCATTCCCCTACCCTATTACTCTACATTTATCCCTGACTAATGCTCCTAACCTACACATTGCTGAACACTGTGGGCAATTGAGCATGGCCAATTCACCTAACCTGCACATCTTTGGATCATGGGAGGAAACCACAGCAGCCAGAGGAAACCCAGGCAGACACGAGGAGAATGTGCAACTCCACACAGAGAGTTGCCCGAGGCTGGAATCAAACCTGGATCCCTGGCACTGTGAGGCAGCTGTGCTAACCACTGAGCACCTGTGCTGCCCATCCTCGTTGTTCACTGTATGTTGGTTGCCATATTTCTGTATTAGATATTAAACTGAGGTCCCGCCTGCCCTTTCAGATGATTATAAAAGAAGAGCAGGAAAGTTTTCTGTTCAGCTGCTGTGTTCATATCATCCTGACTGGCTGTCTTTACTGAAGAAACAGATTCTCCAACTCTGTCTATGTGCATGCACTTTTTATGGTATTTCAGGTCACTCACTTGCACCATGTATGATCGAGTTAACAACTGCTCTGTACAGGTCACAAATCACTACTTGGGCTGACTCTTGTTAAGAATGTTGAAGGTTTGTACCCTGACTGGTTGTCCAATGTTCAGTTCTGGTTAGTTTAACGGTTTGGTCAAAATGAAATTTAACCTTCTGTCATTTCACCTTATGATTGATAATAATTCTGACTTGAGTTGTTTTACTGTTAATGGAACAATAGTTTTGATGACAAGACTCTGTACTGGACTATGTTCCATGTTTTCAGTAGGTAATTCCTCTACTTAAGGTTTACTTTATGTATATCTTTGCTGTATTTTCTCAATGTCTTTTTGTTCCTTTGACCATAACAGGGAATTCAAAACAGCCTTTTCAAGAAAGCACGTGACCTAACTTAAATGACTAGCAATCTATTTGATGAGATAGTGAACACCGCAGAAACTAAGTAGAATTTTTTATGAACTTTTACAGAAAAAATAGAGATATCTGTGAATCACAAGCAAGTTGAGCTCAGAAGAAAATATCTATTCCAGCTAAAGGGCAATTTTATTTTTCAATTTGTGGAGATTGTCACGTCGTAGGAGCTGAAAATAATTCTTAAGTTTTTTTAGCAGCAGTTCAGTGAATTAGTCTGTGTCCGTATGCCTTGGGGAGAGACAATGTCACTTCTAGTGATTTATGTAGAAAGTCACTGAATGGAATTGTTTACTACTTTGTCAGTTACATTAGAAATTTTAAAACAAAGATGAGAATGTCACTTTTCTATGGTTGAATGTCCACAAAAAATATTGCTGGTAAAAAGGGTAGGTTTTTTTCTGTTTATGATAAGATTGTTCAATCATGTCATTCTGTGTACTTCACTTTTTTTTCTCTTTTTATCTAGTAAACTTCTGTTCTTTTGTTAAAAGTACATTGACAGCCTCGTGTGACTCAGTGATTCAGTGACTGAGCACCACAGTAACCAAATTGCAAAAATTAAACTTATGATCTGTCAAGCTGGGCTTTGCTCTGGAATCTGACTTGTCCAATATTACCATTAGCCGCAATCAGGATTGTAGGAACCTGAGAGAAATCAGAACTCGATGCAGAGGGAACTTGATATTCTGATTTATAAATCACAAAACACAACAGATGGTGGAACTCGAATTCAATAAACATCTAGAATAAAGAGTCTAATGATGACCAGGAATCCATTGTCAATTGTTGGAAGATCCCATCTTGTTCACTGATGTCCTTTAGAGAAAGAAATCCTTACCTGGTCCAGTCTATAAGTGACTCCAGATCTACAACAACATAGTTGACTCTTAAATGTCCTCTGGATAATTAGAAATGGTTAAAAATGCTGACTGCTCCAGGAACACCCTTATTCCATGAATTGTTTTTTAAAATGTACCAAAAAGGTATCAATAAGCATGTTCACAAGAAAAGACAATGACCAGCTATACTTTCCTGCTCTGATTGTATCATTATATCATTTGCATTAATGCTGTAGGTGCAAATGCAAGCAGTTGTTCTCGTTTCAATAGGACTGCAGCAAGACCTAGCACATTGGCATCATGCTGCTGAGTGTCTTCATCATTAGTACCACTGTAAATGTAGATTATCTCCATGCTTCAGTCTCACTGCCTTTATTCCTGATGAAGGGCTTTTGCCCGAAACGTTGATTTCGCTGCTCGTTGGACGCTGCCTGAACTGCTGTGCTCTTCCAGCACCACTAATCCAGAATGGTTCACACTCCAACAACAAATTAAGCATGAGTTTTGCTGGACGGTTGACAAATCCAACAAATCATTGCACTACGTTTTGGGATCCAGGCAGAGACTTTTTGTTATCAATACAACTGACTTCAGGCATTTTCAAGTGTAATCTTTTCTATTTCAGATTCAGATACATCTGGTGAACTCTTGTTTAATAGGCACATCAGATTTTGGCTGTTGTCAGCAATTCCTTTGTTTTGCTGCACATATGGGCTATTGAATCATCTGCTATGGCTTCCACTCCCAGAAAATCACTAAATATCTGATACTGTCTATGTTCATAATCTCTGGAGCCATGGAAATGCCAAAGACATATACAACCATCTGTATTTTCCAAATGTTGACAAGAACATAGCGAGAAATCTGTTACTTTCATGCAGCTTCACTTGCCAGTAACCAACCTTCATATCTTGGCTAGTGAGGACTGTTGCCCTTGCAAGTTGTAGCAAATTTCTTTTGATAGTTGGCATAAGGTAGTGCATTTTACTTACAATAGAGCTTTATTTAGATGCTGAATTTCATCCTCTGCACTGGAGCAATTATGCCATTCTGTGATCCCACAATCTTTTGTGGTTGAACTCGATTGTCACATTTTCTCTCACAAGTAGGCATCGATAAGAATATTTACGAGCAAAGATGGTGGCAAGGCATTTTATCTCAATCTGACTGTAACATCACACCATTTGTGTTACCAAAGCAGGAATTGCTGGAGAAACTCAGCAGATCTGGCAGAAACTGTGGAGAGAATGCAGAGCATTTTGTTTTCCCCTCATCAAATCGCCTGTGTTTTTTTTTCATCTATTAGCCACCTCCAATAAGCATCAGTGTTATCCAATGGAATAATTTATATGCAAAGCCCGTTAAGGGCAATACAAACTATGAGCAGTGAGGGAGAGATATGATGGAGGGTCAATTTGAATTTACGTATCTTCCTAATTAACCAGCTCAAAGTTGTTATGACACACCCCTGGAGGAGGTGGGTCTTGAACTCAGGCCCCCTGGCTCAAAGGTGGGGACCCTACCATTGTCACACAAGAGCCCCAGGAGTCAGCCTGAGCAGATCCAGGGTTGGCTGAGAGCAGGCATTACACACTAGACTTCTACATTAACTGTTTAATTTGTAAAATTGGTAATTTGGTATTTTCTTTGGAAAAAGTGCTGGGTTCTTCTCCACACTGCCTTTGTTTTTGTTGCTGTGGGCAGAGCTTAAAATTTATTAATTGCTTAATTTGCCAAAAGGTGGGTTTTCTAAAACATAAAAAAGCTTTTGGACAGGGAAAAGGTTCAGAAGGGAAAGATAGAAACTGGTGTTTGTGCTAAACTATAGATTTACAATAAAACCCTACTATTATGATTCCCAGCTGATGTCACTACCGAACAAATCAGATCCCAAAATGAAGTCTGGCTCGAAAGATGTTTAAAAAATTTAATGATGCAGTGTTTCACTAACATAGCCAGAAAAAGCTGCAGATTTGGTAAAAGTTTTTTACACACAATAAATAAAATTAAACCAAAACAGAGCAAGTTATTAAAATATAAGAATTTTAAAGATTACAAAATTAATGGCAAAACAAAATTCTGTGTACACTCCAACACTCTTACTTTATAGTTAATCAGAATCTGGAGAAACTTTCCTTCCCTATCAAATCTGTAGGTTTGGCTTAGCTGCTTCTTTTCAGTTCCAATCTTGTAAATTCCTGAGGCCATCCCCCTTGGCCATCACCCAACTGAGAATTTAGACTTCCTCAGTCTTAATCAGTTTTCTCAGTAATAATCTGACAAACACTCCTGGCCTGGAAATTTGCAAGAATAAACAATTTTATATGTGGTAACCTATTTCCTCAAATACTTGAACAATCTCCTTTTCTAGTAGTATCTTCTGACTCCTGTCAAAAAACTTTTTCAACTAAATTAAAACAAAACTTGCTCATTTTGGTTTCTGCTAAGCTAATGGCGTAAGGTTCTCCCTCTCTCTGGTTCTAAACACTCATAGTATGTAAATAAACTTTCCTTAACACCAAAGTATTGCGTGTTTTTTTAAATTCTTCCATGGGCTGTGGGTGTCATCAGCTGGGCCAGCATTTATTTCCATATCTTGCCGCTCTTGAGAAGGTGGAGTTGATCTGCCTTCTTCAACTACTGTAGTCCATTTGGTATAGGTCCACCTAAGATCAGGCTCACTGCCTTTATTCCTGATGAAGGGCTTTTGCCTGAAAAGTCGATTTCGAAGCTACTTGGATGCTGCCTGAACTGCTGTGCTCTTCCAGCACCACTAATCCAGAATCTGGTTTCCAGCATCTGCAGTCATTGTTTTTACCTCGTTGATTTTAACCCTACTGCGAATCCTCTTGCAAGGATGCCTCTACAAGAATCTCAGGGAGTCCCTCTCCCACTGCAACTCCCAGGTCATTTCCTCTGCCCTGAAGCCTACCTGCCTATCTTCTTTTCCACCTATCCACTCCACCCTCTCCTCCTTGACCTATCACCTTCATCCCCTCCCCCATTCACCCATTTTCCTCTATGCTACTTTCTCCCCACCCCCACCCTCCTCTAGCTTACCTCTCCACGCTTCAGGCTCACTGCCTTTATTCCTGATGAAGGGCTTTTGCCCGAAACGTCGATTTCGAAGCTAGTTGGATGCTGCCTGAACTGCTGTGCTCTTCCAGCACCACTAATCCAGAATCCACCCAAAATGCTGTTAGAGGGATAGTTCCAGGAAATTTATCCAGCAACACTGAAGAAGTGGCAATATGTTTCCAAATCAGGATGGTGAGTGGCTAGAAAGAAACATGCAGAGGGGGTGGTGTTCCCATGTATCTGCTGACCTTGTCCTGTGTAGTGTGATTCGTCAGAATCTTCAGCTGTTATCTCTCCAATGGCCCTCTGTACCTATTTGATGTGCTTTTCTCTCGATAGACATGTGTATGCAAAATTATTCTGTTTCTCAGTAAGAACACTGCTTTCCCCATTTTGGACATGCCTACCTTTCCTTTTTATGATGTCCTGTGCATATTTGCATCTTGCCTTTTGTCGTAAATTTTTTTGCTGTTTGAAACTGGAATGTCTATCAGCATAATGCAAGGGTCAGTGTGTTCTGCATGAATATGCTCCAGATTAACAACCTCTGTGCTTCTGGCTATGTTGACCCCTACCCTGGGAGCGAGTTTCTGTTCTCTCAGTGGATTTGCTCTCACTGTAAGACTTCTTATGCTAAATATAAACTTGGTTTAAGTAGATCATCTTTTAGTTGAGCAAATTCACAGGATTCTGCAACCTTTATTAATGCAGTCAGACATTGATTCTATTTCTCTTTTACCTCTTTTTCACCTTGGAGCCACATATAGTTCATAAGTTACATTCACTTGGGTTTCAAAACATGCTTTGAAGGCTTTTAAAATTACTGCAATTTTTCTGTCTTGGTAAGTTGAGGATGCAGTGCTCTTTTTATCAGTTTCTCTCCAACAGTTGTAAAAGTGTAGCTATTTGTAGCTTCTCTGGCTTGATCATTCAATCTATCACAATTCCTTAATTTTGCCCATGTGAATGGAAAATAACTACACTTCCGTTTCATATAACCTTCTATTTCAATAGGGGTTAGGACAAGAAAGGTTATAGCCAGTGCTTTTAGCTGCGTTCTGCTTCTTTATTCTTTTTCTGTGGCTTCTAGTAGTTTTCAGTAGCTCTAAATATTACTGCCTTTCTCTTTTAGTAGGTGTGCTTTTTTCAGTCCTTCCATATTCAACCTTCGCTCCACTCCAAAACCATG
The DNA here is from genome assembly GCF_047496795.1 of Chiloscyllium punctatum. Classification (NCBI taxonomy): domain Eukaryota; kingdom Metazoa; phylum Chordata; class Chondrichthyes; order Orectolobiformes; family Hemiscylliidae; genus Chiloscyllium; species Chiloscyllium punctatum. Next base: position 24,308,660 of record NC_092749.1, on the reverse strand, counting down.
TTGTCTTGTGTGCATCATGCCCATTTTTAGAATTGCCTTAAGATGGATATTTTTCGTGAGTGCCTCACGAACACACGACTACAGCAAACCAGGTGGCACATCAGTTCAGGGTTAGATTTCGATCTCAAAAAACTGAGAATTAGACATTCCTCTGCCTGATGTGTCTGAACTTAAATGCGTTTGTGTGTGTTTGCAATCAAGTGAGATTCAGTGCCAAGGCAGAGCAAGTTAGATTAAGGGGAGGTGGGGCAAAGAACCAGAGCAGTAACTATTTGAGGTCTTTAATTAGGCCGTAGTTGGCAAGATCATTTTTTTTTCTCTATAAGCTCTGTGTAGTTTTGCTTTGGTAATGGGACAACATTTAAAAGCGGGCAATGTATCACACTGTCACTGGTTTAAATGCAACAGGAGCGTCTTCACAATTCCCCCAGCACAGGAGCAATATTAATTTGTTGCTTTCAGCAATAATTAACACTGGTCTTCACTCCAGTTGATTACTTAGGCTAATGAGCTAGTGCCTGGTTTCCCTATGAGACCAAATAAGGTGCAAGGCTAAACCTTTACTGTCAGCACACTGTTGGTTATAAAGGTTTGAATGGTCTTGTCTTGTGTTATGCTTGAAGTATTTATATTTATGAGAGCTATCAGAGTGAAATTAGTGCTCACCAAGTCATTTTCTGTGTCACTCTAACACCCAGGCAGCAGGAGAAGGAAAACCTGGAATAGAAAGAAGAAAGAAGCCAAAGTCAAATGATTTTTTTTTAACTGTTTAATTTAAAATTGAATATGCCAAGATAGCACTGCTGCTGTTGGGAAAGTAGCGATGCGCAACAAATTTTCAAAATAGGAAAGGAGGGAGAAACAGTTAGATTTGTAAAACCCCTTTTACCATCTCAAGGAAAACCCATCCATCACCCCTCAGCTCACATCTTGCTACCTGTCCCCCTTCCAAAGCACTTTATTGTCTAGCCATTCATCAGAAATGCAGCACCCCTGACAATATCAACATGATCCAAAATGCTGGCACTGGCTGGATAGTCAGCGTTAGGACTTATGGGCCCATTTGCTTCATGCCAGCCACTTCCTCCCTTCTTTCCTTACCCTTGTTGTCTTCTTTCTTGTTCTTTTACTTTTCCTTCATCTTTTTCCTGCTGGCGGCAGTAGAGAAGATGACATCGTGGAGGAGGGCAGCCAGAGCAGGGCTCTGAGAGAGGCAACAGCCTGGCCTGGAGCAGAGTCAGGGACTCCAGGTTGTGGTAGACCGATGTGGGGACTCCAGGTCTCAGCGAGGCAGAGGCTGACCTGGCAGTGGTGTGGTATGGGTTAGAGTGGTGCTGGAAAAGCACAGCAGGTCAGGCAGAATCCGAGGAGCAGGAAAATCAACATTTCGGGCAAAAGCCTTTCATCAGGAATGGGCTGCCAGGCGCGGGGATTCCAGGGTGTTTTCAAGGCAGTGGTGGCAGCAAAGTCAGCAGCTCTTGGTTGTGGTAGGCCCAGAGCAGGGTCTCCTGATTATCAGGGAGGCGGTGTTGGCAGCAGCTCCTGTTTGTGGTAGGCCCAGAGCAGGGTCTCCTGATTATCAGGGAGGCGGTGTTGGCAGCAGCTCCTGTTTGTGGTAGGCCCAGAGCAGGGTCTCCTGATTATCAGGGAGGCGGTGTTGGCAGCTGAGCCGGGGGTCTCCTGTCTCCAAGTGTGGGTGGAGCCCTGGACCCTCAGCAGCTTGTCAGGAAGGTGGGCCTGGTGACAAACAGATGGCACCTGAAGAGTGGCAACTCCAACATTGGGAGGGGTGGTGGCACAGGTGTCTTTGGTGAGCCAGCTCAGATCTCATGGTGGAGGCGACGGAGCGGAGATGGAGTTCCGAGGAAGGGACACTTAACCTAAAATGTTAACCGCGATTTATCCCACAGATGCTGCCAGCCCTGTTAAACTTTTCCAACAACATCTATTTTTTGTTTCTGATTTACAGCATCCACGGTTTATTTTCATTTTTCTCTTTTAGTTATATCTTTTTTGTTCTTAAACTTTTCAAAGTGGTGCTGGATTGTGGCGACAGTTGAAGCTTTACACTGTATTTTACTGTGTTGCTCATTGTAGAGTACGAGTGACAATAAATCATCATTCATTCATCATTCATCAATACCGGTTTTGAGCACAGGCCTTCCTGGAGTGATTGAACCCATCATTGAGACAGTAACAGGAGTCCTATCATTGAGCTACAGCTGATTGCACAACAATATTCAAATCATAAATGGTTAGGGGTGCTAACAATGCTTGTAGTGTCACACTAATGAGGATGTGCTTGTCCATAGTCTATTGATGAAACTATAGGACACCGACATGCTTCATTACACTTTAATAGAAATCACAGGTTACAACTATCAGTAATGTTGCTAGTGACACAACCGACAGCACAGTTACTCAGTAACGGTTTAAAATTCTTGTTTACTGATAATTCATCACATGTGTCCCAGCTTTTAACACATTGTACTTGACGCTAGATCACCTCTGTCAACATCGTCCTGCCTGAAGATCTGGAGAAACATGGTCTGGACTGAGTTTGCCACGCAACCTGAAGTATCAGGTAGCAAGTGGCAACCATCCCCTCACTGAGAGGCTCTTACGGGAGAGAACTGAACAGGGAGCAAGAAATCAGCTTGCAATGTTACAATATGCAGTAACAGATGGTGCTGCTTGCGATACAAAGGTGTACATGGTCCCAAATTAGTTTTGGCACTGTTCACGAACATACTTAGTACAGGGCCCGAAGCTTGCTTCTTCATCTCTTGGACATCTGTTATTCTTTTATATGAATGTGCTGCATGTTTTTTCACTTACCATACTCACTTTCAAGAACTGGCCAGCACCTTGCTATGCTACAAACGACCACAGGTGCATTGACACATTTATAGGGGGCAGCAGCAGAAATAAAGGCTAAGTTTAAATGGATTTGTAACAGTAATATGCAGAAACAAAAGACCGCTCTCCAGTCTATTCTGTGGCAGCTTTCTATTACATGTGATGATACCTTTCACCATTATGGTCAACTCTGTGATGAGCATCACAGAGTCTGACTCAGGGCCCCCACTCTGGTCAGAAGCCCCTCTCTGGTACAGCTGCCTGGACAGAGAAGGACAGCAGACCCAGAAGGTGCGTAGTTCATTGGCCTTTTCCAATGACATTCCAAAGCACTCAGCCACTGTTGTCACCATCAGTAACTGGGTAAAAACAATGACTGCAGATGCTGGAAACCAGATTCTGGATTAGTGGTGCTGGAAGAGCACAGCAGTTCAGGCAGCATCCGAGGAACAGTAAAATCGACGTAAAAGCCCTTCCTGATGAAGGGCTTTTGCCCGAAATGTCGATTTTACTGCTCCTCGGATGCTGCCTGACCTGCTGTGTTCTTCCAGCACCACTAATCTAGAACCATCAGTAACTGTCCTCCAGCTGTCATTGTCAACATCCACATTGTCAGTTTTCACTTGCACATTTTCTCCCAGGATGTCATTGTCTAGTGGCCAATTCATTGTACACAAGGTCTTTGGATATGTGGTCTGCCAATGCAGATATGACTAGCTAATGGAATTAGTACCTTCCAGGATCTCCAACATGGTGACGTTGTCCTGTCAAGAGAGTCCAAGGATAGAGTCAGAGGCAGAAAAGGCAGACCTTTCTATTTTCTCTGGCATAATTATATACTGTCCTGGTCTCACCACCACAGACTTGACAATTTAGCATTTTCCAGTCAGTTTGTTGCTGCTCCACACCTTCACTCAGCTTGGGCATAACAGCTACAAAAACTTTGCTAATATTGCAACATGAAAATAATTGATATATTAAAAAAAGGAATATACAGAGGTATAGAATAGAATAGAATCCCTATAGGGTGGAAACAGGCATTTGGCCCAACAAGTCCACATCGACTGTCTGAAGAGTAACCCACCCAGACCCTCTCCCCTATCCTATTACTCTACATTTCCTCTGATTAATACACCTAACCTATACATCCCTGAACACTATGGAAATTTAGCATGTCCAATTCACCTAGCCTGCCTATCTTTGGACAATGAGAGGAAACCGGAGCACCCGGAGGAAACTCACACAGGCATGGGGAGAATGTGTAAACTCCACACAGACAGTTGAGGCTGGAATTGAACCTGCGTTTCTGGCGCTGTAAGCCAATGAGATCCATCATCAATTCTACAGATTAAAGTTTTTTTTAATTCACTCACGGGATGTGTGCTTCGCTGGCGAGGCCAGCATTTATTGCCCGTCCCTAGTTGCTTTTGAGAAGGTGGTGGTGAGCTGCCTTCTTGAATTGTTGCTGCAATCCACATGCTGTGGATAGACCCACAATGCACACAGAGAGGTTTAGGACAACTTTTTGTTGCTAATTTTAACTTTCTTCATTCATACAATGGTTAAAATCTTCAAGTATCCAATTCAGCAGCATCGCGATCACACAGAATTGAAAAGGCTGTTTGACACGGGTATATTTTCTGGCTTCTGAATCCAATGCTAGTGACTGTCATTCACTAACCATTTGAAGCAAACAATTCCCAAGACTATCTCAGCTATTATAGGGCTGCTGCAAGAAAGTGATATACTAATAAAGTGTTTTTACTGCAGCAATCACCAAGATTTCTTGCACAGCACGTTCCAAAACTGTGACCCCTCTCATCTGGGGCAGTAGACATATAGAACTGCTGCTAACTGCAAGGTTCCTTCTAAACTACTCACAGTCCTGACTTCAAACTATACCACTATTCTTCATTGTCATTGAGTAATCAGGAAACTTGCTCCCTAACCGCACTGCGTGTTTCCCTGCACCACATGGACTGCAGTGGTTCAAGAAGGCAGCTCATCATTACCTTCTCGAGGGCAACTAGGGACGGGCAATAAATGCTGGCCCAGCCAGTTACACCCATATCCCTTGAAGCAATAAAAGCAATCTGTATTCGGGTGTTGTAACCCATGAAACTGTGACCAGCTCTAAGCCAAAGGTGAAGAATAATCTGTCGGGAGAATAATGAAGCGCAGACTGGTTGCAATTGTTTAAAATGTTTGGTCTAATCACCCCTCCGACTTGATTGCCAGTATCTACTAAAGTGGAACATGTATTTTGTTTCTTAATTTGTCTCCTTACCTCTTCTTCTTGGAGTGTGGATGAATGTTTGGGGGACAGCAAGCACACTACAGGAAAGCAAGCCAATTGATGCACACAGCGTCAGTGCACCCCCAGATCAGCTTTATGCTACTTTCTGCTCACATCAGTTCATAAAATTCCTACAGTATGGAAGCAAGCTATTTGACCGATCGCCAACCCTCTGAAGACCATCCCACCCAGACTCACCCACTACCTCAACCGTGTAACCCTGCATTTCACATGGTCAATCCACCCAAGCTGCACATCTTTGGACTGTGGGGGGAAATTGGAGCATCTGAAGAAAACCCAAGCGGACAGAGAGGGGACATGCAAAATCCATACAGACATTTGCCCAAGGCTGGAATTGAACCCTGGTCCCGTGAGGCAGCAGTGCTAACCACTGAGCCACCATGCTACACTAGCGTTAGGCAATTAGCTCAAAAAGAAATAGCTAGTCCTTTCTCACTGTCCTACACTTTCCCATCTCCTCTAACATTCCTGTATGATTCAGAAATTACATAACTTCCCATTCAAAACAATTTCTGGAATCTGCATCAACGCTGATTAGTTGCAGGGAATTCCACATCCTGTAAAAACAATTCTTTTGAATCTCATGTGTGTGACCAGGTGTGTGTTACATGCAGGTGTCCAGATATCCGGCAAGCATGTCTCTTATAACTTGAAAAAGTGCATTGATGTGAATGTGGGCAAGTGAATGCTCAATCTCATGCACTCCTCTAGAAAAACAATTAAAGATCAAGGAGAAAGAGAGAGAATTGAATAGTCCATTGCATACATTTCTAACTATACAACAATGCTGAGAGGGGATGGCTCAAGGAAATATGTATGAGCCATGCCATAATGGATAACATTTTAGCATGGATAGAAGATAGGCTGGCTGTCGGAAAGCAGAATTTGTATAAATGGGTCTTTATCTGTTCATCAAGATGTGACAGGGGCCGATACTGGAACCACAGTCTTTACACATATATGTTCCAGATGAAAAAAGCAAAGGCATATCGGTTAAGTGTGTAGACAACTCGAAGATAGGTATGAAAGTCTGCTGGAAAGAGGATAGAAGGAAGTAACGGATGTAGATAAATAGGTTGAGTAAGTGGGCAAAAGTCTGGCACATGGAGTATAGTGTGGGAAAATGTGAAATTGTTCACCTTTGTAGGAAGAATAAAGCAAAGATCACTGTGGCACAGTGGTTAGCACTGCTGCCTCACAGAGCCAGAGACCCGGGTTCAATTCCCACTTTGGGCGACTATCTGTATGGAGTTTGCACATTCTCCCTACATCTGGGTGCTCCGGTTTCCTCCCACAGTCTAAAGATGTGCCGGTCAGGTGAATTGGCTATGCTAAATTGCCCATAGTGTTAGGTGCATTAGTCAGAGGGAAATGGGTCTGGGTGGGTTACTCTTTGGAGGGTCGGTGTGGACTGGTTGGACAGAAGGGCCTGTTCCCATACTGAAAATGTGTTGCTGGAAAAGCGCAACAGGTCAGGCAGCATCCAAGGAACAGGAGAATCGACATTTCGGGCATAAGCCCTTCTTCAGGAATGAGGAAAGTGTGTCCAGTAGGCTAAGATAAAAGGTAGGGAGGAGGGACTTAGGGGAGGGGCGTTGGAAATGCGATAGGTAGGAGGAGGTTAAGGTGAGGGTGATAGGCTGGAGTGGGGTGGGGGTGGAGAGGTCAGGAAGAAGATTGCAGGTTAGGAAGGCAGTGCTGAGTTCGAGGGATTTGACTGAGACAAGGTGGGGGGAGGGGAAATGAGGAAACTGGAGAAATCTGAGTTCATCCCTTGTGTTTGGAGGGTTCCTAGGTGGAAGATGAGGCACTCTTCCTCCAACTGTAAGGAATCTAATCTAATCATTACCTAAATGGGAGAAAGACTGCAGACTTCTGAGGTGCAGAGGGTATTGATGTACCATTGTAGATATGTTACTGCATGAGTCACAAAGGTTAGAATGCAGTTATAGCAAGCAGTTAAGAAGGCAAATGGGATGCTATCATTGTTTGTGAGGAATGGAACATAAAAGGTCATAAAACAATGAGACCATAAGACAAAGAAGCAGAAAATAGGCCAATCAGCCCATTGAGTCTTCTCCAACCTTCAATCATGGCTGACAAGTTTCTTAACTCCATTCTCCCTCTTTCTCCCCATCACCGGTGATCCCCTTGACAATCAAGAGCCTATCTTTGTCTTAAATATACACAATGATCTGGCCTCCAAAGCCTTCTGTGGCAGTGAATTCCACAGATTCACCACTCTCTGGCTGGAGTTGTTTCTCCTTCTCTCCGTTCTAGAAGGTCTTCCCTTTATTCTAAGGCTTTGCCCTCAGGTCCTGGTCTCTCCCACCAATGGAAACCCCTTTCCATCTACTATGTTCAGACCACTCAGTATTCTGTAAGTGATCCCCCTCATCCTTCTAAACTCCATGGAGTATAATCCCAGAGTCTTCAAATTTTCTTCATATGTTAAGGTAAGGTAACGAGGTTATGCTTCAGTTACACAGGAACTTGGTGAGACCACATTTTCATCGTATACAGTTTTGGTCTCCTTATTGAAGGAAGGATCTAAATGCATTGGAGACAGATCAGAGGAAATTTGCGAGAATGATATATGAAATGGGCAACTTGTCTGATCAGGATAGGTTGGACAGTCTAGTCTAGTTTACATTGCAGTTTAGAAAATGAAAGGTGACTTGACAAAGTGGGTGTGGAAAAGATGTTTCCTCTTGTGGGTGAGCTCAGAAGTAGGGGGCACTGACAAGGTGTACTGTTCTGCGCCCAGAACTTGTTTGTTGGAATACTGTGCCAGTTTTGGTTTCCTCACATGTTGGAAAGGGTGTAGACAAGGGCCACTAGTCTAATATACAGCAGAAAGCTGGATGGGTAGCATGGTGATTCAGTGGTTAGCATGGCTGCTTCACAGCACTAGGGACCTGGGTTCAATTCCAGCCTTGGGCAACTGTCTGTGTGGAGTTTGCACATTCTCCCCATGTCTGAGTGGGTTTCCTTCAGGTGCTCTGGTTTCTCCCACAGTCTGAAGATGTGCAGGTTAGGTGAATTGGCCATGCTGAAATTCCCATAATGTTCATGGATGTGTGGGTTAGGGGTAAATGTAGAGTAACAGGGTAGGGGAATGGATCTGGGTGGGTGTGGACATGTTGGGTTAAATGGCCTATTTCTACACTGTAGGGATTCTAAGCTGTATAGTTATTAAATCAGACTGAAAATTTGAGACATTTCACTCAGTGAAGCATAGATTTGTGGTGATCAGCTTGAGGCTTACAAGTTGATGAAGTTAATTGATTGTAGTTCAGTCAATGGTTTGCTCCATTTAATGGCTTAAGAAGGACTAGGGGTCCCAATTTTAAGTTGTATAAGACCAATTCTAGGTTATTTGTCAAGAGATAGTTTCTCCTCCCAGAGAATAGCTAATTGTTGGAAGCTACCAACTCATGTAATGAATTCCAGTTTATTGAACTTCACCAGAGCTGAACCTTTTTCTGGGTGGGATGAACCTCACTGATAATTATACAGTAATGGTTGTTAGTTGTACACTGATATTAACAAAAACTAAAGAACTGCAGATTATGGAAATCTGAAATCAAAACAGAAACAGCTAGAGAAACTCAGTAGGTCTGGCAGCATCTGTGGACAGAAAGCAGAGTTAATATTTTGGGTCCAGTGACTCTTCTTCTTCAGAACATTGAGTTCTGAAAAAGGGTCAATGGACCTGAAATGTTAACCCTGTTTTCTCTGCACAGATGTTGTCAGACCTGCTGAGTTTTTAAAGCAATTTGTTTTTCTCACTGATATTAACTATTGATTCACTTAATTCTTTTCTAAATTGAGTCTGTTTAAAACTGTAGTTGTTGGATTCGGAGGTGTGTGCTTATATTGCATAACTTTGTAAATGCATAAAATATTGTGTAAAGATTAGCTCCAATTTGACACTTCACTGACTGCTTTCAGATAGCATCATCATCTTTAATAAGAGCACTGAGAGCTAGAATGATCTCCACTTGCTCAGTTTGGAGAGAAATAGTACAGGTTTTACTTTGCTACGAATCAGTTTGGATTTGTATTTGGGTCTTAGAATCATCATAGAATTCCAACAGTGTGAAAGCAGGCCATTCAGCCCATTATCGTTACATTGACTCTTTGAAGAGCATCTCACCCAGACCCCGATCTTATCCCTGTAACCCTGCATTTCCCAGGGCTCATCCATCTAACCTCCACATCTCTGGACACTATGGGAATTTAGCGTGATCAATCTACGTAACCTGCACATCTTTGGACTGTGAGAGGAAACTGGAGCACCCAGAGGAAACCCACGCAGACATAGGGAGAATGTGCAAACTCCACACAGACAGTCACCTGAGGCTGGAATTGAACCCTGGTTGCTGGCGCTGTGAAACAGCAGTACTAACCACTAAGCTACTATGCCACCATCTTCATTTCCCCCAGAGGATTGTATGGTTTAGGGAGGGATGGGGTTCATATCTGATGATACATGTGGTATCACAATTCTGTGGGAGAGGCTGGATGGAAGAGAAGATTTTCCCTTCATTGACATGGTTCAGTGTTTGCATGTGCCAAATTCTAATTTAATGTCATTTTGCCACTAATGCTCAACCATACCAAAAATCTAAAGCTGACATTTGAGATTTCTAATTTCTCCGTCACACTGACCCAAATTCCTGAAGAACTGACACATTGTTTGTACTTAATGTCCTTCAGCTGTTGTAGACATTGTTGGAAACAATTTAATTGAAGAAGATCAAAGTAACAGTGAACACGCTGGCAGCCGTTTCTTTATGAACCCATAAAAGCTAAAGTGTTGCATGGAGCTGAGGGTTTTAAAGAAAACACCTGGAACTTTCTCATTGTAATGGGTGAAATATGTTAAAACGTGCGTGGTGTTGATTTAATGATGATAGCTTTGAATTCTAGCCTCAGCCATCAAAAAGGAATGCTTCCTTTTATGAAGCATTTTTTCTACTCCCTCACACAGACTGCAGCATAGGATCAAGCAGAGCATCTCACCACACACCAAAAAAAAAGGCCACTTTAAGGATCTCGGCACCTGTTAAAGGCAGCATTGTGCCCCTCACATTCTGCATTTGTCAGAAGTAAAGTTCCCAATCCCTGAACAGCTCCATTTAGCTGTAAAGCATCATAAATTAAGGAGCGATTATATTCTTGTTGAGTAAATAATCTCTGCATTTAAATTCAGTGCCCTTTCTCTGACCCACTTTCCCTTTCACTGTGGAATCACTGAATTTATCTTACATTGACAGTGCTTGCCATTGGGTTAGTAACAGTTACATTTAGAAGTGTTTTTCTTTTTGGGGTCTAACTTAACATTTCTTCTCATCCTGGGTCATAGTTCCCAATGATCCGGTTACATTCTGGTATGTTGTTGTACTCTGGGTAATGATGGTAGAGTCTTGAATTTCTTTCCACTTTCTTTCCAGAAATTTCTCCCACTCTGATCACCTACTACTGACCTGTGTTGGAAGTTTTTATATATTGATACTCACCCTATTTGGCCACAATCCAAAGTCATCTTCCTTGGACAACAGGTCCTCACTGGGACTCAAACATAGATCTTCTGACTCAGAGGCAGGATGATAATCCCTGCAACGCAAGGCTTCCAGAAAACAATTACAGCATTAAAATTAATGGAGATAGCTATGCCTCCTGCTAATACATTCTGCACCCAGGATTCAACTCTGGTACCAGACACCAGTGAGCCACTTGCTGCACACACTGAGATCATGTTAAAACAGTTAAAATGCTTTACAAACAATCTTCTGAGCCATTAAGCCCCCTAGAGTTTGTGCCCAAGTTCCTAGAATGTGCTTCTAGCACCTCGAACATCCAACTCCTCCACAAAGTGACATTTGTGAAGGATTGGAGGCATGTTCCTGCACATAGCACTGATTTGTGTTTTGTGATGTATTAGCATTTTCTCATGATCTCTCTTGCTGGTTAGGTATTGCTTGCTTATACCCAGGCAATTGCAACGATTAATGTCCCAGTTTAAAACAATTTCCTACATACTATTGAAGTATAAATATTGGGTCTGGTTTTCCATATTTGCCTTGGCAACAAATCACTTCTGCTGCAAGATCATTGCCACAAATGGTACTGCTAGTTTTAAAAATATTTTCAGGCTGGTGCTTGTGGAGGAGGTGGAAGAAAGAAATGGATTGTTTTTCAAGGTTGGTAGATCCCATGGCCACAATTTTCCCTTTCTGAAGCTAAATGTGAGTGCGGGCATGTTAGGTGTTAAGTTGCTGCCCCCAATGGCCCGAGGAAACATGACTGATTATGTGCCAATCAGCTGTTTGAAGCTGACTAGCATTACTCAGTTAGTATCTCGGCCTATCTCAGACCTCAGCAATGGCCTCCCACTGCCCTGACAAGTCATGGCCTACTCCTCAAAGGAGGCAGCGGTGAGGATGTAGGTCTTGCTCTTTTGTTTCTTGTGGATTGGGGATCATGTGGAGAGGGGGTTAAGAGATGTCTGGCTATTAAAGGATTCCTCATTGCTTCCCCAATCCATGCCTCTGATTTCCCTGCATATTGAAAGGATAGGAAAGATATTATTACAGGAAGGATATTATTATAGGAAGGATATTATTATAGGAAGGATATTATCAAGCTGGAGAGAGTTCAGAAGAGATTTACCAGGATGTTGTCAGGAATGGAGGGTTTGAGTTATAAGGAGAGGCTGGATAGACTGGAACCTTTTTCACTGGAGCTTAGGATATTGAAGGTGACCTTATAGAGGTTTATAAATCACATTGGGCATAGGTAATGGCTGGTGCCTTTTCTCTAGGGTGGGGGAATTTCAAGACCAGGGGCATTTTTAAGGGCGATAGGAGAAAAGTTTTTAAAAAGACATGAGGGGTAATATTTTTTATACATAGAGTAGTTTGTGTTTGGAATTAACTTCCAGAGGAAGTGGTGGTTAGGGGTACAGTTACAATGTTGAAAAGACATTTAGATATGTACATGAATAAGAAACATTTGGAGGGAAATGGCCAAGCGCAGGCAGATGGGATTAGTTTGGTTTGTGATTATGGTCAGCATGGATTGAAGGGGCTGTTTCCGTGCTGTATGACTCTGCGACTCTAAATAGATCCCTTCCCTAACCTGACTGACCGGTCAGTCTGGTCACTTGGTCAGGAAACTAGGCACAGTTTCCCCCTGACAGGAAAAGCAGGTAAATGGGAGATTGCACATTGAGGGCCTTAAGTGGCCATGAATATACCAAAAATTAACAACATTGCTTAATTACTTTTGAGTGGAGACTTCGTAACCCAGAATATAATTGATGAGGTGGTGAGAGATAAGTGAGTATCTCTCCAGGACCAACTTGCCCAAATATTTCCCCTTCTTGCAGCCCGTCTTGTCACCTCCATGGAGAGGAAAGTTCCATCCTATGTATTTACTAATCCAAGGGAAGGAACCTGCTCTCCAGATAAAATTCTACCTGAAATAGAAAGGATTAACTTAGCCTTTAAAAATGTAACCATGGGAAACCTGAGTGCTGCCTAATATTTTAAAGAGTCCAGTTTTATATTGTTAAGGAGGTTTGGTAAAGTCTGATCCTTTATACCCATGCAGTAGGCTGTCTTAAAAGTGCAGAATCAAAGCAGATTGAAGGCTGTGTGTAGCAATAATATGCCATGTGCCAGCTGGGTTTCAGTGGTAGTATTATTGTCTTTGAGTCAGAAAACCATACATACAAGTATAAGAAATAGGAGCAGGAGTATGAGCCTGCCTCATCATTCAGTGCAATCGTGATAAGATAAAGACTGATCTGAATGTAGCCTTAACTCCACTTTTATCCCAATGCTCTTGAATCTCAACTCCCTTGTCAATTAAAACTCTCGCTAACTCAGCCTTAAATATGTTGAATGAGCCAAACACCACTGCTAGTTAGGAAGTGAATTTCAAGCACTCCAACTGAGACATCAAATTCATTCTCATCTTACTCCTACTGCTGGCCTGTTCTTGCTTCTAATTCGAATGTTTGTAGATGCATATGTTCATTACCTCACCTTAACTGGAATATCCCTTATTTTTAAACTGTATCCTTCATTCTCAATTCCTCCAGTAGGGGAAATAACCTCTCAGCATCTACCCTGCCAAACCCCTGCACGATCCTGTATGTTTCAATCAGATTATTTCCCTTTCTTTCAAAACTCCAATGAGCATAACGCCAATCATCTTTTGTTTTTATAGCAACTGCTGGCAGCTTGTGTCCGAGTAGAGTGCTGTCACCTAACCTCCTTTCTAGGTAGTTTCTAGATGACCTATTCAGAGATGTTATTACATATGTCTGGAGAAGGCAGGACTTGAACCCAGGCCTCCTGGCTCAGAAGAAGGGAAACTACCACCATACCACAAGAGCTTCTATGATTATGCAGACCTTCTGAGCCATCAAGTCCTGAGGATCAAGGACTTGAACCCAGAACTTTTGGCTTAGAAGCAGGTACACTGCCTACTGTGCCACACAAACTCCCTCAAGGATTTGTAGACAGCCAGTTCAGAGATGTTATTACATGGCTGTGGAGCAGGTAGGACTGAAACCAGTTCTCCTGCCTCAGAGGGAGTGACACTACCACTAAACTGCAAGGGTCCTGCAATCTTCCTTTCTATTTCCTTATACACCAACCTGTTCAACATTTCTGCATAAGGCAAGCCCCTTATTCCAGACATCATAGTCTCGTTATCCGTTGTATTTTGTTTCACTGCTAGTATATCCTTTAGAGACATGTACATTATATCATCACTATATTGTAGCAGATGATTCAAAGGTGTAAAGGTCTCAGGCTCCATCTTTACTGGAGTCACATGAAGCATGAAACACTGATAGCGGTGTGCTACAGTATGTGGCTGAATAACTTAATAATAGCCCAGACATTGAATTGCTTGTGTGTGCATACATCAGAAACTGGAGTAAAAGCTTGCTGAATCCTTTAGTGCAACATCACTCACATCTAGTTCTTACATTATGGGAGCTAATGTAAGTGTTGCTGCATCAGTTATATTGGAGGAAATGTGTACATCATGGTGGAATGAGGTGGTTCCCTGCTGAGATCGTAAACATCAGTGGCCCTCTATAAAAGAATCAATGTTCTTAGTGGTTGACACTTGGAAGCATTCTTGAAGAACAGGTAGACAATGCACCTCAAATTCAAACTATTCTGAAAACTAACAGCACCTCTTTCTGTGAGTAATGTTTTGCAAGTTAAACAACCAGAAGGCTTTCTGCTTAAAATCTACATTCTGTCAAGTGAGAAGCCCTGTCTCTCCTTTCTTAAAAGAAACAAATTGTCATCCTGATTTTAAAGTGAAAGAAAAGCCAAGCAGATTTATGAACCTGTGGCGACAATAGAATCCAGGCTTAAAAACAGTATTAAACATGTCTGGATAAAAGATGTTGCAGGTGTCCAGATAGGGATAGAAAGGTGTGGCAGGAGCTCTTAAGGGAAATATTATATTGCTGAAATGGAAGAGATTTCCTAGAGGGGTCAAGGATAGAATCTGTTTAGTGAGAAAAGAAAGACCTGGAGTAACATTGCTGGGTGAATTCTATTAGCCACAGACTGGTGGGAAAGATATAACGGAACAAAAGAAAACAATATCAGCGAGGTGAATACACTGTATGGTATTTAGAATAGGTACTAATGCAGACTCTGTGCTAATACAGACTCAATCTGTATAATCCAGTATATGCACTAGCATGTTTCAATGTATGTACTAATCCAGACTGGGATAACAATATTGTAAAAGACGGAGAGCTAAAGAATTTCCCACATGAGTATGTTCAGTAAAGAAGCTCTGTAGAAGACTCAGATATGAAATAAAAGCTGAAAGAATTGCAGATGCTCAGTTCTGAGGAAGGATCACCGGACACGAAATGTTAACTCTGATTTCTCACCACAGACGCTGCCAGACCTGCTGAAGTTTTTCAGCAATTTCAGTTTTTATTTCTGATTCGTCTGCAGTTCTTTGGTTACTTTTTCACAAGGTGATACCTGATCACTGTGCAGCATTATGGAGGAACAGAATCCAGCTCAGCCATGTCAATCATTGATGAACATAGTGAGGAAGAAAACGCTGACAATGATGATTATGTGGTTGCTGTTGAATAGCAGCAGTCAGCAGCAAGATCAGAAATAATTGTCAATCGAGAACAATTGCACACAACAAATACCTCTCAAGATAGGTATGGAGGTATCAATCAGGATGACTTGAGAAACCTCCAAAGTATTATTTTGCCATTTGAAGTGTTGATCTTGTAAACTTTGTTTCCTCTATCTGTATATTGATTGAATTTTCAGATTAGATTAGATTAGATTACTTACAGTGTGGAAACAGGTCCTTCGGCCCAACAAGTCCACACCGCCCCGCCGAAGCGCAACCCACCCATCCCCCTACATTTTACTCCTTACCTAACACTACGAGCAATTTAGCATGGCCAATTCACCTGACCTGCACATCTTTGTGACTGTGGGAGGAAACCGGAGCACCCAGAGGAAACCCACGCAGACACGGGGAGAACGTGCAAACTCCACACAGTCAGTCGCCTGAGGCGGGAATTGAACCCGGGTCTCTGGCGCTGTGAGGCAGCAGTGCTAACCACTGTGCCACCGTGCCGCCCACGATTGACAATATGTGACTATACATAACCATATATATTTCTCTGCGATGTTTTAAAACGTCTTTGGTTAAAGAAGGATGCTGTGCTATGTCTCACAGTTTCAGTGGCTCAGTGGTTAGCACTGCTGCCTCACAGCACGAGGTCCCAGATTCAATTCCAGCCACAGGCAACTGTCGGTGCGGAGTTTTCACATTCTCCCCGTGTCTGCATGGGTTTCCTCCACAGTCCAAAGATGTGCAGGTCAGGTGACTTGGCCATGCTAAATTGCCCACAGTGTTAGGTGCATTAGTCAGGGGAAGTGGGTCTGGGTGGGTCACTCTTCGGAGAGTCGGTGTGGATTGGTTGGGTTGAAGGGCCTGTTTCTACACTGTAGAGAATCTAATTTAATACTGTATAATTAAAGACGCATGCTCACGATATCATTACCATGTTATAGCATGCAATTTAATGATATCAAAGTCTCAGATCCCACCTTAACTGAGGCCATTTGAAGCATGATATGCAGATAGAGGCATAGAACTGTTTTATCAGCCCACCATTGAAGGGCCTGTGACACTCAATGCATGTATATATGAGAAGCTGTAATAATTGTTGTTGAATCTTTCAGCACACATTACCCTTATCTATGTTATGGGGGTGGGGGGAGGGCAAACATAAGTATTATCACATCAGAAATAAACACCTTGCTCAAAGCAAACTTTGCACTTCGGTGACAGATCAACCCATACAGGGACTTAAAACCTATAAACTGTGATATTTCTCTTGGATTTTCTGCAAAAGTTGTGCTAGGGTCTTTAGGTCAGGAAGGAAGTGCGGTTCTGGTTTGACACCATCTTGTGTAACTTAGTTCACTTCCCACCTTCAGGCCTGCTGCTACCAGATCCGAAAGATCCCATCCCAATGCCTGATTATTTTTTTTTAGACTGATTTGTTGTACTGATGGCATTCAGTTCCAGAAACAAACAAATCATGATTGCCCTTGAAGAATCTGATCATGTTAGTCTTTAGGACCAGTCCATTCCTAACTCAGTACCTGCTGGGTTCTTCTTTCAAAGAAATGTTGTCGAGTGTTCTAGTGCTTAGGCCGGTTAGCTTACCCCATTTCTGACAGTTCTGGCCCTGAATCCTACTCACATTAGCTGCTTTTGCAGTCACATTGCTTATCTTCACTTGTCCAGTCTCCCACTTCCTCCCACACTTCATCACTTTCCGACTTGGTCATCCTTACAGCATTCTTATGATATCTCCAACAGATGATTCATAAATTCCAAAGCTGTGATTCACTGATCATGTGGGTTGCAACTCAGCGACATCACCTCTAACCCTTCAGAAAGTAAGGTACTGGGAAAACAGTGGAACTAAAGAATTCTAATTATCAGTGAGTTTTGGTGATCTCACTCTCGACTGCAATTATTTGATGATCTCACTTGTTGTAATTGACCCATTACTTCCTGACAATAGTTCAGCCAATTCCATTTGCATTCTGACTACTTTATGAGATTTGTTTGGATCTTGAACTCTCATAATTTGTGATAATTTGAAGATATTCCTGTGGGTGGCATTTCCAAACAGAGGTGTGAAGACTGCAAAATAACTCTGAATTACTGAACTATACCTCGTACTTGAGTGTTGAATGGATACATAAGTAAGTGCTGTTATAGATAGTTGGCAACTCGCCAAAACTTCTTCACTGGTGCTTTCTAACATCCTCTTATTAATTCCATCTAAATATTCAGGAACATCTGCAGAGCAGAGTGTGTAGTGCATGCGGTCTTAATCTAAGCCAATGGCTTTGGCACTGATCAGCTTCTGGCGATGAAAGAGATCAGACTGGAGGGGAGCAGTCAGTCCATTTATTGACTTAGAGTGTTACTTAATGCTGAGCTTTGTAAATGCATCAGATTCACTGTAGTGATTGCTGAAAAGTTTGAGATCTTACCTAGGGCAGCAATGATGCTTTAGTTCCATGCCTATTTATTAGACAGGAAGAATAACACAGTCAGGCTTCCTGCTCCTGTAACCCACTGTGCCCAGGAGCATGTCGATCTCTGACTTTCTCTTCTCATACCTGCATAAATGTGGAATCTTCTTCCAAATGTACAATGTCAGAGGTAGCCTTTTCAGACTATATTCCCCAGTGAATTATTTCAGCATCAGTAGAACCCTTTAAACAGGTTAACTAATGCCTGTTTGTAAGTGATACACAAATCAATGTAAATCAAAGACCCATCATTTAACAGCAACTGTGAATTCTTCTTTGTCACCACCACTACAGGTCAAATGCAGAATAAATGTTGCAGTCCTCACTTTCTCCTAGTATCGTCTCTATCGCCAGCCTTAATTTCAAGCTTCAAAGCAAATAGCCCCTTCCTCCATCTGGGCCTCCCTGAAGGGCCTTTTGATTGAGTTTGCCCCTCTCTGAAATGGCAGACTCCTGTTTTGTATTCTGGAACCTGTTCTTGTTCATTGTTAACAGGATAATGCCAATTAAGTTTTATATCAACTGTTGCTTTAGTCACACTTTCAGACGGTTGTGGTTTTGAGTTTCAATACAAGCTTCAACCACAAAAGCCCAAACTGATTGTCCAGTGTGGTACTGGCAGAGTGCTGCACTGAAAGATCTGCTGTCTATTGGATGAGACCTTCCAATGTACCTTCTTGGTTGGTTGTGAACAACACAATCCAGATTCTGGATGCTTCTGTCAGATAAGGACTGGAAATCATTCTAGTGTAAATAATAGAATTCCTCCAGTGTGGAACTGGTGGATGACAAAGTGTACAGTTCCCTGAGGTGATCTGTGTTCCTTTCCGCTCATCTGGGCAATAGAAGGCTGCTTGCCGTTAGATAGTGGCACCAATCTGTTGCATTTAAGTAAGGACAAGAGTAAACCAAAGGAGTCGAAGCTCGGTCAAATCAGTTCTGATGCTTGGTCTAGATAGATTCCCAAGATGGAGAGCTGCCACTTGCTGTGCCATGCAGGCAGTGATTGAAGTCATTAGCCTAGTTTGTATGACAGTGGTCATCATTGCCTGACTTTAACCAAGTCAGCCTCTGTCATACCTGCTCCATACAGTATACAGAAGTCTTGGATTAAGCAATCTGTATGTGTCACACCTCCAAGTCAGGGCTGGAACCCAGATCAGAGTTGAGAGTGGGGCGCTAGAAAAGCGCAGTGGATAAGGCAGCATTTGAGGAACATGTTTTGGACAAGAGCCCTTCATCAGGAACGAGGCTTATGAGTCAAGGGGATGGAGAGATAAATGGGAGGGGGTGGGAAGGTAGCTGAGAGTGCAATAGGTGGATGGAGGATAATGGTTATAGGTGGGGATAATGGTGATATGTCAGAGAGGTGTTTGGAGTGGATAGGTGGGAAGGAAGATGGACAGGTAGGATAGGTCATGAGGGTGGTGCACAAATCAGCTGACCCAATGGTAGGGACTCTACCATTGTATACAAGACCCTCAACAGAATAAGTATTTTGAATCAACTCAATTTCTGGCACAACTAGAACTTAAACCTGGACCTTCTGGCCCAGAAGCATGAATGTTAGACACTGTATCTCTTTATTTTTCTCTAGTTGTGTGTGGACTGAATTGAAAAGAAAAGTCTGTTTTTAATACCAAGCAATTGCAAAAGGTTGCTGAACTTATTAAAAACAAATTACCTGATGCTCATTGTAACTGTTGCTGAAACTGCTGTTTATTTAAACAGTGAAGAAAGTTACTACAGGCAAGCTGGAGTCAGAGGGTGGATGAAGAGAGATGGAACCGACAGCATGTAGCTGATTAGTCTATCCAATGGTGATCAGTTGTCAAATACAAAGGCCTTCTGCCTGTCAGCAATTTTGTGTTTGGCTCCCAGGTAGCCGTACAACTTGTGGGTTTAAATGTTTGGTCAGAAGCCCTTGAATCTTTGGAAGAGCAAGAGGCGTCTGCAGTAAAAACACCTGAAGAAAGTCAGTTTATTTCCCCTCACCAGCTAGAAAATAAGTCAGAGACTTTCTAAATTGTGAAACAGTCACTCTGTGCATCCTGCAAGTGAAAGTGCCTGGAGAAAGAAGATTGAGCAGTGGCAAGTCCTGACAAGTCAAAAGGATCATCTCCGTGAAGCGTGTCAATAGGGACAATCAACTGTCTTCCCAGTCTTTCTTTCCACCCATAACATCCATGTTCTTTTTGTGACTGTGTATGTCTGTGCTCTGAGAGTTTAATAATGGGTTAGCGTTTCACCAAGTATATGTCAGCGGTTTTTACTGTTTATCTGTGGTTAGAATCTGTTTGTAATCAATAGTAATTCTTGTTAAGTAGAGGAACTTGGTCATTGCTTTCTGTCAAACTGAGTCAGAAAGAAAAGGAAGTTGGGGAACCTTGCACAGTTTAAGAAACTCTTGCACACTTGTGACGACTCTGGGAGTAGTAGCGGTTGACTTATCCCAGTGGGATGTAACTGGACGCCACCACTGTGCCACAAAAGTCCGTCAATGTATTTCATCTTCCTCTGTGACCTCACGGCAGGATGTTTGGATAAGCACGTTTTGTTTCCCCACAGGCAATTCCAGCTTCTAAAGGAAGACATATGTCTTCAGGTCATTCTTTTTTTTTAAAAATCCAGCTGTTTGGAGCTCTTCATCGTACACATCTATGGAAAGTGGGACTTGAATCCACACATAGGGATACTACCGCTGTACCAAAACAGCCCCCTACATGAATATTGGAGCCAATTCTATAACTTCCTAACAATTCCAAACACTAAACGATTCAGATTATTAGAAACAAAAGTAGATTTTATTGTCACGTACTCAAATACAGAAGTACCTGGACACAGTGAAAAGTGTACAAGGTCACCATTCCTGGCGATATATTAGATCCAAAGGTACCTAGGTATAAAATCTTAGGTACAAAGTTGAAAAATAAAGAAACAAAATCAAATGTTAATTATCACAGTCCTTCTTAGTATAAAGTAAAAATAAAGAATTAACGTGAAAAGTTCAACAGTCTTTCTTAATTGCTGAGTCATGCTGGGCTCACACTTCCTGTAAGGCCTTGATCTCCTCCACTTTGGCCTGCTCTCCAGGAGACCTGGGGCTGCCTGCTCTCACCACTGCACCAGATGCCGGGGGACCTCCTTCACCACTGCATTGGGCTCGACCTCCGAGAGTCAAAGTCCTGATCCAGACCCCCAGCCACATTTTGAAGATGTGGACCCACTGCAATGAAATTGTCTCTTAATCAATCCCTGAAATGGCTCAGCAAGACCCTAAACATAATTGGACAACTGCTAAGAACGAACCCTGTATGTACCTGCACTGCAGGAAAGCTGTGGTCCAAAATGATGGCACACCATAAACCTCTGAAAGGCAATTCACAATGGGCAATAAATATTGGTCGTACTGGTGACAGTCATGCATCAAGAATGAATAAATGAAAAAAAATTGCTCTCAACTAAGCTCTTTTTTGACTGTTAGCAGAGTTACATCAGCACCAGCCTGCAATAATGTTGTTCATCCACCCTCTTGGTAATGGGATCCTTAATTCACCTTAAGTACAGGAGAAACAAACCACATACAGAAAGGTCAGGATGGAGAGAAAACCAATTCAAAAATATATTTTAAACTATACAATCTGGTGTGAGTTTTGGTTTAAAGTTTTATATTTTCTATGGTTGCAGCACTTGGTATCTTTTGAGATGTTTGCTGTTTATTTTAAAAGTACTTCTTAAATAAAAAATAATAAACAATGAAAACAAAAATCAGGAGTTCTTTGGCTGATGTAAAGGTCAAGAGGTTGGTATGAAGATGACTAATGTCTCAATTAAAGGTTGTTAAAGGAGCTAGGCAATAATTCACCTTTATTATGCAGCTGCGACATTTACAGTGGACCCTGACAGAATCAATATGTCATGCATGTGATGATATTATTGATACCAGGATCTCTTTGCATGTACGAAGACAACAATAAAATGATTTCAACACATCTTATTAGGCAATGAAAACTAGTGACAGTGGAGTCCTAACTTTTCCACCATTTGTGGGCTGTGCTGCACTTTCTCAAGCAATGTACCGATGTTTTGCTTCCTTTATAATCATCAGAATGAGTTTAAACCCTGTGGCTCACATGAGGCCACTGCTGGACTTATCCTTCCATGATATTATGCACATTCCAACTCTTTCCTGATAAGTCTCATGGTTTCTTACTGACCCAGAACAAACCTTCTCTGGAGGGTTTCCTTCTTGTATGTGGATCGAGGTTGTCCATATCTGTCACACTTTGACCTCAATTTTCAGCATCAGCCAGTTTTGACCACTCCATGTCATTCTCTGCAGTCAGGTATATGAGCTGGATACATGGTTAAGTGAGAATCAAAAGTGGTGCCCCTTCGGTTGTATTGTCCTTTTCCTTTCCTGTTGCTACTAAGCCCCTGACTGTACCCCAAACCTGGAAAGTCTAGTTAGTAACTAAAAGGTGATGGTAAGTCACAAGCAAGTCGTTACTAAATATGGGCTCTGACTGTGAGGCAGATTGTGTGTGGAGGGGTGAGGTCAAGTTGGTGTGGCTCTGTGTAATTCAGTCATAAACAGAAGGTATGGTTAGAAGTCCAAAAATATCATTGAATGTATCAACCCGCCTTGTCATCTACCATTGCTCAGGCTTGCATGCTGGTAAAGATATACAAGGCTTTCTCTTCTGTTAATGGGAAAACTTACCATAAGGATGTAGGAGCAAGAATAAGCCATTCAGCCCATAGGACCTACTCTACCATTCAGTAAGATGATGTCTGATCATATGTCTCAGCTACTATTTCCAACATTATCTCCATTTCCCTTGACTCTCTTAGTATATGAAAATCTACAGACTCAACAATTGTGCATTCATAACCCTCTGAATACAGAATTGTAAGGATGCACAAGCGTTTTAGAGATTAAATATGTTTCCTCATCTCAGTCTTAAATGGCTTTATTCTGAGCCTCAGACTATTAATTCTCCATGTCCCCAGCCTAGGAAAACAACCTCTTAACATCCATCCTGCCAAACACCTATTTTTGAGAGATTTCCACTCGTTCTGCGAAACACTGGAGAATCCAGGCCTAGTCTATCCAATGTGTCCCCAAAGGACAGTTGCCCCACTGTGGGAATCATTTGTTGAACCTCTACTGCACTCTCTCTAACGCAATCATGTTTTTCCTTAGGTGAGGAGACCAAAACTGCATACGCCACTCGAGACTCTATACCAAGATTCTATACAATTGCAGGTAAAACTTGCTTCCTTTTATGTTCTGAAAGACAGCATGATCACTTCAATATCTCTCCTCACTCTGGAATTGTGCACAAACCTGCCCTGGAAAAAGGGAGGAGGCACGGCGGGAAAAAGGTATACTGAAGGCATGTTGAGAACATTAGTGTTTAGTCTGAAATGCTTTGGATGACATGATGGAAAAGCTTCAGATGTGTGCAAGAGGGAGAACAGTAATGACTAGAGTAGGATTAGTGAAGTGTATGGTCATTGAATCAGGAGACAAGATTGCTTAAGGGTTTTTCTGTGATTGAGTGTGAAGACAGTGAAGTGGGGGCCATGAACTAATCTTTGCAGCTTCCAGGGCGCTGTTGATAATAATGGAGCTGTGAGTGGAAGTCTAACCTCAACAGCTCATGTCAGATCATTGAATCTGTTTGTGTGCTTGCGCAAAGGGTAAGAGTCTGGACTGTCATAGTCTGCCACTTTGGACTTTTACTGTGTGATGGACTGGTCTCCCACCCACCAGGAAAACGTTCATGCTCCAAGTCCCTTCCGGGATTGAAGGCTCCAAGACACTGTCTAATACAAAGGTACTCCTGAGTTCCAATTTATACAAAATGTAGCATCTTCAGGCAAGCTTCACAACTTACATGATCCCTCTCTTTTAAGAAGTGCAATTTGGCCAAAATCCGTGCAACCTCACACAATTAATCACCCTCCCGAACAAGTTCTCCATCTATCTACATGATTTTTACTGATGGCTCATTCACCATATTGAAATAATGACTGTACCCTCTCACAGAGAAAGGATTTGATTTTATGTTGCACCTTTCATGACCTTAGGGTGTTTTGAAGAACTTTGCAATCGATAAAATACTTCTGAAGTGTAGCCTCTGCTGTAATATAGAAGAGGTGAAAGTGAGGACTGCAGATACTGGAGATCGGAGTCGAGAGTGTGGTGCTGGAAAAGCACAACAGGTCAGGCAGCATCCCAGGAGCAAGAGAATCGATGTTTCAGGATTGTCCTGCTCCTCGGATGCTGCCTGACCTGTTTTTCCAGCACCACAGTCTCGACTATAATATAGAAGATACAGCAGCCAATTTGTACTCATCCATCTCCCACAAACAGCAATACAATAAATGGCCAGATAATGTGTTTCAGTGATGATGCTTGTGGATCAACAATAACCAGGACACCAAACAGAGCCTTCCTCATTTTCTAAAAAATAATAGCTTTTATGTCTACTTGAGAGAACAGGTCATTTTTATGCTCCAGAGAAACAAAATGGTATTTGATTTATCATTCAATACAAAAAGTGTCACATCCTCGGTATTGCACTGGTGTGCCAATCTTGACTTTGTACTCACATCCCTAGCATGAGGCTTGAACCCACCAGCTTCTCACTCAGGCCTGTGTGTGTAACACATTGAGGTTGATGCCCCGTCATCCCGCTGGTGGTCAGTCAGCTGCCCCACACACTTTAGCACTCCCCAACCAAAAGGTATCTTTGACTGTGTGCTTTGGAATGCCATCGATTGCTAAGGCAGAGTAACCCTCTGTGTAACTCTGAGAGCTGCTTCAACTTGAAGGAAGCATATGGGCAGCTATTAGTATTCTTACTTCATTCTTTCTAATTGAAAAGTTATGGAACCCTATTTTCATTAAAAAATTTACTTGCAACGGCCTAAAAAAGATGATTTTACTTAGTCAGGCTCAGTTCATGGAGCTAACCAGGACCACAACATGAAAGCGCAACAAGGAAGACAGCATCTAAAAGAGAAGGGTTGATTGTAAAAGTGGAGCCCCATTGTCAGTGTCTCAGGTCATTGTTTAAAAGGCTGATTGACCAGATTGACTGGACGATAGATCCCAATCACCACCAGACAGGCTTTATCAGTGCAATGTTATGCCAGTTTGGAACAAAATAAATACACCAGCAACAGCCCAATGCTTAACCCATTATGTCATTAAAGGTCTGTGGAACTGTATTGTTTGCATCAACGATTTGGATATTTTAAGCCAAACTTGGGAAGAATAATTAACCATTTGACTGGAGTGTTTGGCCAGCATTGTAAATCTGCCCAAAAGTTAATTAAAGGAGTGGCAGTTTTGCTCAATGGTCAGCACTGTGGCCTCACAGCACCAGGGACCCTGGTTTGATTCCAGCCTGTATATTCTCCCTGTGTCTGCGTGGGTTTCCTCTGGGTGCTCCAGTTTCCTCTCACAGTCTAAAGACATGAAGGTTAGGTGAATTGGTCATGCTAACTTGCGCACTGTACCCAGTGATGTGCATGCTAGGTGAATAAGCCATGGGAAATGTAGGGTTATAGGGATAGGATGGAAGGGGTGGGTCTGCATGAGATACTTTTCAGAGCGTTGGTGCGAACATGCTGGGCCAAGTGGCCTGCTTCCAACAGTAGAGATTCTATGATTTAATGATGACTCATTTGAGCCACATTGGTTTGGTGGGGGTGGGGGGAGGGGGGTGCAATGACAAGTGGAGTAAGAGTAGAGGTTATTTTGGAATTTCCCAAGCCTAGGGTGAACATGAAATTTTGTATTATGCTGGCATGAGTAGATTTGGAACCTCAGCACTATTGTTGCATCTTTAACAAATTTGATGAAGAAAGGCAGGAATTTGGATAGATACCAGTGTGTTGATGTGTCTTTGAAAACTTGAAAGCTGTGCCAAAAAATGGACTGGTTTTACCTGCACCCAATTACGAGAGGCCATTCAAACAAGAAGTTGAAACCAGAGATATCCACTGCAAGATGATGACATAGGGATTGAATGATGATGACATAGGGATTGATGATGACATAGGGATTGAATGATGACATTGGGATTGAATGGGCTGTCATTCATTTTTCCAAAGAAATTAACAGCATGTCAGCAAAAGTATTCACCCTTTGGAAAAAGAGACATTGAGTCTTGTCTTAGGTCTACATCTGCAAGAAATACATCAGCACGCAAGAAACTGATTTACTTGTAACATAAGCCTATGATTTACTTCATAAAATTTCAGGTCACGACATATGATTATTTCAGTGAAGCTTAATTCTCCAGCTGCACAATTTGAACATTGTTCATATGCCTGGAAACAAATGTTATAATGGAAGTTATCAAGAATGCATGAGAAGAACATTGATGTGGATGCCTGTTATGGACCAGACCAGGCTTCCTCAAAATATCTTAAATGATAGCTTAGACCGTAACTTTTTCTTATCTTGAAGACAAAGTGCTGTGCTCAGACACCATTCGACTGGTCAAACTGCTTGACGTGAAACAAAACACAATTTATTCAAACACTAGAGTTAAAATACAACAAAAGAAAGAAGGACTTAGAATAAGTTAACTTTACTGGAAAACTTAACAAAAACTGCTGCCTCACAGCGCCAGAGACCCGGGTTCAATTCCTGCCTCAGGCGACTGACTGTGTGGAGTTTGCACATTCTCCCCGTGTCTGCATGGGTTTCCTCCGGGTGCTCCGGTTTCCTCCCACAGTCCAAAGATGTGCAGGTTAGGTGAATTGGCCATGCTAAATTGCCCGTAGTATTAGGTGTAGGGGAATGGGTCTGGGTGGGTTGCTCTTCGGCAGGTCGGTGTGGACTTGTTGGGCCAAAGGGCCTGTTTACACACTGTAAGTAATCCAATCTAATCAAAATAACAGATACAGTAACTAATTCTTGTAATGGAAAATTATCCATTTACTGTGAAATTAATTGTCTATTTACTGTGAAATTTGAAAGAGAATTCTTTTCTTTAACTTAATGCTGTATAAGTTAAACAATACTTTGATGAAGGCCTGTAGTCAGCTTATCTCTGTTTGAATTCGGTAACATTCAACTCGACCTTGCGATACTCGAACTCAGCGAAAGCTAAAGAGCTGTTATGTCTAAGACTAGGAGATTTGCCCTTGAGAGCGTGATAAGAAACAGAATAAAGCAAGTGTCTGTACCATGTTAAGGCACTCCTTTACATGAAGGCATCTAGCATTTGTGTATTGGAGCTACTTCTGCAGAGGTAACAATTAAAGTTCCTTTCTTTGCTCTTGCTAATAGTTGAGTCAAGTCGATTTAATTTCCACGACACTCTCCAATGTGGTATCATCCAATAAACAAGCTACTTCACAAACAAGGCAAATTCAGAAATCAGGTTTTCTCACATGCAATGCCTGTAGCAGGAAGAGAAACCCTAGCTTCTTGCTGTAACCAAGAGAGGGGAAAATATAACTTCTATTTCTTGAAGACTCCAGCGGTTTTTGGCCTGGTTCCAACTGTAGGCTAAACAGAAGTAGAAATCCTGGTCTGTGAGAGCTAGTCACACCCATCCTGGCTGCTTCTATTGTTCCAACTTTTAAAAAATACCCAAGGCCTCACAAGCTGTTTACTTTGCAACAGACTGCCCCCCCACCTCTTATTCAATCTCTTAAAAGAAACCAGGACAAAATTAACTTCTTAAAACCACAGCATCATCACATGTCCATGGGACTTATATAAAACATAGTTACTGTGTATATTTAATGGAAATATGTTATGATTGTTAGCGTGACTGAACAATAGTGTTAAGATCACTTGTGATGAGTAATGAAAATGCTTCTCCAGGATATATTTCCATTATTCTTTGGGGAAGAGGGTGGTGTGACATAAAATGTCTGACTCTATATTTTAATATCGTTTGTTTTGAAGTTTGGATTTTGAACTAATGGCACATATTCTGTGGCATTGCACACTTGTGTTCCAATGCAAGATTTGCTTTGTTAAAATGAAAAAAAAAGAGAAAACAGTATGTGATCTATCAAATCAGATTTCAATTTGAGATTTCACTCGACCAGTAATACCATCAGCTGGGGCCATATCACCCAGGCAATACTTATTCCTAATACAATGTCGCTACCATTTAAATTAGGAGCAGGAGTAGGCCAATCAGATCCACTAGCCTGGTTCTCCATTTGATAAAATCATGGCCTCAACTCCACATTCTCACCTCCTCCCAACAGCTAGTATGGACTAATATAAATAAATTCCCTGATAATTATTGTAGTATTTTTTGTTTGACCAGACTGTGCCAAAATTGGATGCATTTTATATACAGAATCCTTACAGTGTGGACACAAGCCCTTTGGCCCAACCAGACCACACTTACACCCAAAAGAAAACCCCACCCAACCTACACATCCCTGAACACTATGGGCAATTTAGCATAGCCAATTCACCTTTGGCTTGCAGAAGGAAACCGGAGCACCCAGAGGAATCTCACACAGATAATGTGTAAACTCCACACAGACAGTCACCCAAGGCTGGGATTGAACCAAGGTCCCTGGTGCTGTGAAAAAGCAGTGCTAACTGCTGAGCCACCATACCACTCGATTTAAGGCTGCTAACTGCAATTCAATTTAATCCTAGAGGTTTCATCACCTGGGTTGCCCAGAACTCCAGCTATTAGTCAGCCAAACATTGCCTTCCAATACCATTTGGGAAATAAAAAGACTCATTACCAGTTTGAAGGATGCCTGGCTGCAAGCCAAACAGTATTTTCCCCCATTTGGGACATTTTTGCATGTGGCGAAGAGAAATGTTGAAACAAAACGACAAGCAAAAACTTTTGAAAATGTCCCAGAGACTGTCTCCACTGCACACAGTAGTGCCTCGGAGATTGATTTCAATTCCCTGGGTTTCCAGGCCAATCTTGGAGCACTGACAACTCTCACTGCCATGTCTCCTATATTACAACAGTAACTATGATTCAAAGATACTTTTAATTGGCCATAAAGTGCTTTGGAGTGACCTCAGGCCAGGAAAGGTGCTACATGATTGCAAGTCTTTCTTGACCTGAATTGATCAGTGGATTGTCAGGCCAATATTCTGCGACTGGTGCTTCCTCGACTTTCAATATCTGACAGTGCTCTTTTAATATTAGACTTCCAAATGTAACCTTCTGAATAAATGTGCATGTTTTCTCTTTAGTATTCAAGATCGCTCAGCTGAAGCTAACAAGCTACCTGCTGACAGGCTCATAACTTAAATGTGCAGTGACAGGCAAAGCACTAAAGTCTTCATAAACCAGCTAAATTGTTTCCCAGAGCCTATACGAAATCTGAATTCCTGCAATGGACAAACAAATAGTAATTGAAGTTTATGTGTGTATTTCAGGCCCTTACTTATTTCATCGTGGTTACAGATATAATTGGAAACATATTTTTTTTTTGCTTTCAATTCCCCAGATTCCTGAGCTGTTGCAAAATTTCCTCAATGGTCCTCTTAAGTGAATAAAGTGCCTTAACATGACAGATAAAATCTGAAACAAATAAAGCACTAAAACTGGTTTTCATTTGGCATTAACAAAGGATTATCATTCACAGAGGTAAGCAGGCCATAAAATAGCACAATTTTAATCAGGATCACATTGATTCGTGCATCTCAGGAGAAATAAAATGACAAAACAGCAGCGGGCAGTAAATGAAGGGAAGTGACAGTGCAACTAGCCATCTGTGACTTTACAAACTGCGTGCCATTTTATCTCTTTAAGTGAACTGATTCCAACACCCTGAGATGAGTGGAAAGCTGTGTGCCTTGTGCTCATTTTTTTGCCTAGCCAAGTACCATGGCCTATGTGAACGGAAAAAAACACAATGCGCCAAACATATTGCTCAGGTGGAAAGTTTAAACCTGCTACATTATTGGGATTGACCCGATATTGTAAGCTATTTCTGACAACATTTGCAGCCCTGGAACATATTGTAGCATTTTGAAAATGTCATTACAATAACAGAAGACATAAGAAATTGGGTCAGGGGTGGACTGTACGCTCCCTCAAGCCTGTTCTGCCATTCAACAAGGTCATACAATGTCCACACCCCAGAAATTGCTAGAGTTTTGTGGGTACCTTTACTTGAGGTCACAAATAATTGACGGTGACATGATAAGTTGAGAAGATAGCTTCAGAGGTTTGTCAGGTTTTGGACTTTGCAAATTGAGCCATATCTTTATAAAACACTAGTCTGGCCTTAACTGCAGTACCTTATCCAAATGTGGGCAAAACACTTTCAGGTTCACTCATGGGATGGGGTCGTCGCTGGCCAAGCCAGTTTTTATTGCCCATCTGTAATTGCCCAGAGAACAGTTACGAGTCAACCACATTCCAGTGGGTGTTTTAAGAGTTATTTTGTGGAATGTGGGTATCTCCGGTGGCCCAGCAATTTTTTATTGCCCGTCCCTTATTGCCCTTGAGAAGGTGGTGGTGAGCTGCCTTCTTCAACCGCTGCAGACCGTGTGCTGTGGGTTGACCCACAATGCCATTAAGGTGGGAATTCCAGGATTTTGACCCTGCGACAGTGAAAGACTGGTAATATATTTCAAAGTGGACTGCTTTGTCTCAGATGGTGTAGGTTTCTTAAGTGTTGTTGGAGCTAAACCCATCCAGGCAAATGGGGAATATTCCATCACACTCTTGACTTGTGCCTTGTAGATGAGGGACAGGCTTTGAGGAGTCACGAGGTGAGTTACTCATTACAGTATTCCTAGCTCTGACCAGCTCTGTGGTGACTCCAGTTGAGCTTCTGGTCAATAGTGACCCTCAGGATATTGATAGTTGGCGACTTATTGACACCATTGAATGTCATAGGGCTGTGGTTAGATTGCCTCTTATCGGTGATCGTCACAGCCTGGCATTTATGTGGCATGAATGTTAATTACCACTTGTCAACCCAAGCCTGGATATTGTCCAGATCTTGCTGCATTGAAACATGGAGTGCTTCAGTGTCTGAGAAGTTGTGAATAGTGCTGAAATGTGTGCAATCATCAGTGAGAATTCCCATTTCTTACCTTATGATGGAGAGGAGGTCATTGATGAAGCAGCTGAAAATGGTTCAGGCTGGGACACTACCCTGAGGAACTCCTGCAGAGATGTCTTGAAAAAGAGATGGCTGACCTCCAACAACTGGTGGCAACAGATACAGTAAACGCTTTCATAAGGGAATTGGATAAGCATATGTTGGGAATAAAATTGCTATGTGGAAAGGAGTGGGATCAGCAAAATTGTTCTTGCAGAGAATCAACATAGAGTCAAGGTAATGAATGGCCTCATTCTCATTTTATAATACTATAACATGATTAACTTTCTGTGATTCATATACAAGAACTCTTAATGAAAATCTACTGATTGTTATTTGCCTGCCCTGTTAATTGCACCCTCAAAAATCTTTCACAAACATGATTTCCCTTTCAAAAAGATTTTGATTTTGCCCAATCAAATCGGGCCCAGGCAGGATAGAGCACCTTGGTGTTACAAATGCTCAAATGGGTTGTCTTACTGAGAGTGCACCACTCCCATCCAAATTTTCCCATCTCATTTGACCTTTGACTCTTGCCCTGATGACTTTCAAAATCTAAATTTGATGTCACCTCAACTCTGATTTGGAGGTGCTGGTATTGGACTGGGATGGACAAGGTTAGAAGTCTGACTTCACTCGATAAAGGAACAGTGCTCTGAAAGCTTGCAATTTCAAAGAAATCTGTTAGACTATAACCTGGTGTCGTGTGTCTTCTGACCTCAACTCTGCTCCTTGATGTAGCACCTCCTGTTTCCTCTAGTTTTTAATCTTGGTGGACCTCTGTCCCTCACCTGGGGTTTTCCATAAAAGAAATCAATACAGCTTTCAGTTTACACAAACAATTTTATTGTAGTGGGGAGGCAATTGCTTAGGCATCACACATGTGGGGAAATAACGATGTTACTGGCGAAAATGCGAATTCTAAAAAGTGAAGAGTAATTAGCAATCGGCTGTGAAACATTTAATGTGGTGCTTGCATTAATTTGGCTGATTATAATCCATTCTGAACAAAGGCATTGCTGGGTAATCAACAGCAAATGATCTCTTGATTGACTCCACATAATGACTCCAGGACCCTTAATCCTGCCGTGTGAACGTCATCAGAACCAACCACCAGAAGCATGCATAAGACACACAAAGTGAAAGCAATTACCTTGCTTCTTTACAAGCAGCAGACACAATATTCTGTACAGTCTCCAAACACTTAAAGGAAGCACTCAGGTCTCGTTTCCACAATTTATCATTCCACCGGAAACACTTGCCCTGTTGACTGTATTTTATCACGCTCAAGGATGTTGTACTATCAGTGCAAAGGGACACCTAGCTACCAATACATAGCGCTGAACTTCCTGAGTCCTGTTGAGCTGTTACTGGTGGTGGGCAGATGGCCATAATCCCGGATATTTCACATCAGAGTGGCTCCACACTGCCTTCCCATCTCTGACCCCTCAACCTGAAGGTAGGCTATTGGTGGCAGTGATTAACTGCATGGCAGCTTCAAGGAGATAATGAAGCCACTTGAGACGGTGAAATAATTCTTCAAAGGCAAGCATCCTATCATCAATCTCTTTTTATTTACAAATGCCTTGGACAATAGCATTGCCTCTCTGAGTCAGGCATTTGGGGGGAGGGCAATATCACTGATATTCATCTGTTTGTGTCAGCCAGGGTTCCCTGGTTGGAGCAGGTAAACAGCCCCAATGTAGACTCTATGAGGTCCAGCTGGCTGATCTCACTGCACACGACAGGTGCAGATTTTGCCAGTAGTGGGCACTATCACCCCACTGAACCCAGTCTCCAGTAACTGGTAAGAGGAGGCAGCTTCACAGTGGAGGTCAGAGCCTCTCACCTGCTAAAGGCTGGTGAAAGAGCTCACCAGCAGTAAATAACATCAGCTCAGACAGCAAGCTGTTGGAGCGGAAATGGATGCTTTCTGACGTCAATGGCCATTCACCTTCTAGCTGCCCCACAGGTACTAATAGTGGCTGCATGTGCCTCCCTGTTGCTGCATTGGGCCAACCCTCAGCAACTAGAGCTGTGAATCTGTATCGTACAGGGTTCCACTGATGCCCTCAGGAACTTGCCATCTCTGATAGGACAGTGGGTAGGACAGAGGCTGCCTGCTAACCTTTTGCTTTCCAAAATACAAGGCCATCAGGAACACAGAGTCAGGATCTAGAAATGAAGGGATGCTACTGTTCACTCGCTCCAAGTATCTGTGGCTGGTGAGAGGCTCTGACTTCCCTTCGGAAACTGGTCAGCTATGTGATGGAAGAGGTTCCATCACTTTTTCCATCATATACATGACCAGGTATTCCCCTTGTTCTTACTGCCACAAAACTTCTCTAGTAGCTCTAGGAATGAGCCCGTGTAAACATGCAGACCATAGATATGACTTTTGATCTTAAAATTAAATTCAATGGGACAGTGTGAAATTGTGTAACACAGATTAACAGCAAGTCAACTCCCAGTCCTCCCCTGGTTTCTCTTTCTAGGAAGTAGACAGTCAAGATCCGGACACAATGACAAAATAAGGGTTAATTCCTACAATACACAGAAATATCACATGCTGCAGCTGTTCCTGTTTGGTAACGAGGGCACTTTATATTCTCTGTACTACTCTGTAGTGACAGACACAGGGCACACAAGCCTTGTATCCACTGCAGACAAATGCATGATGTTCTCTGGGAGAAGAGGAGCTATGGACATAGTGAGCAACAAATGTCAATTGCTTCATTGCCAAATGTTGTAACAAGTTACAAGTTGTTATTTATTTAACTTAAAGTCCTCAAATTCTCAATGTTGCGTGATTCAAGCTGATTTATTCACAGTTTCATAGACTCCCTACAATGTGGAAACAGGCCATTCAGCCCATTCCGACCCACCGTACAGCTTCCCAGCCTTTACCCTATTTCTGTAACCCTGCACCTCCCATGGCTAACCCACCTAACCTGCACATCACTGGAAAATTTAGCATGGCCAATCCAGCTAGCCTGCGCATTTTTAGACTCTGGAAGGAAACCAGAGCACCTGGTGGAAATACATACGGAGAACATGCAAAGCCCATACAGACATTCGCCCAAGGCTGGGATTGAACTGAGATCCCTAGTGCTGTGAGGCAGCAGTTCTAACCAGTGAGGTACTGCGCCACTCAGTCTGATTTTGATTTATTGGTCCAAGTGGTAGGGAGGCGATGGCGTAATGGTATTATCCCCTGACTCTTAACAGCCCTCTGGGTGGTCAAGGATGGATAATAAATGCTGCCTAACCAGTGACATCCATGTCCCATGAATGAGTAAACAAGAAAAAAATTGGAAACCTAAATTCAAACCAGAAATGTTGAGTAAAGTATTTGAGACAGAAGGGAAATATAAACAGTGAAAGGAAAAGACAATGAAGACTAAAGTGAAAAGGCTGAATTACAAAGAGATCTGAAAAGTTCAGAAACTTTAACTGTAACATGAGGTGAATAAGAAAGAGTCCTTAAAATGTTCCTAATTAAATTGAGCAGTCATTTATTGTAATCACAAAAACAGCAAGCATCAACAGAAACATTTATTGCAAAGATTAAAGTCTAAGGATATCCTGCTATTGCAAATCAAGGTGCTGGAACCTATGAATAACCCCATTGGCACTTCAGAATGGTTGATATAAAGTGTATGTTGTGAATATAATCTGTAACTGTCAGTATGGTGAGGGACCTCAGTGCCATGTACTGTATTGAAAGAACTGATCTATACAGCAATTTAAGTAATAAAGCCTCCTTTCATGACTATTTAAGTTCTGGTCCCAGTGTTTTTGAGAAGTATGTTCTCTTGCATGAATATTTCCCTATTTAAAATAAGTCAAGTCAATATCTTATAAAGTTGTTCCTATTGCAGATAACTATTACGTGTATATGTTTTCACTTGAACATGCCTGTTGTGAATAATAAGAATTGTATATAAGATATTTGTTATGTTAATAAATTGCATTTATATATTATTTAATGATTCGCAGAAGTACTTTTGAAGTACAGTGACTATTATAAAGTAAGAAATGGAGGCATCAATTTGGAAACAAGCAAATTCTCACAAACAGCTATGTGATGATGACCAGATATTCTATTTTGAAGCATAAGTATTAGCCAGAGACACCAGGGTCAACTCCCTGTTCTTCCTCAGATTAGTTCCATGGGATCTATGTCTTTCTGAGAGTGCAAATGAGGTCTTGGTTTAACATTTCACCTCTGCCTATGCAACATTCCCTGAGAATTAGTACATTAGACTGTGTGTTCAGGTGTTAATCAGAAGATTGGTGGCTTGAGACTATCTATCTGCAGTTATTCCAACATTCCCAACTGATGTGTACAGTCTATGGTGTACTGTGTAATACTACCATGCTGATGATTAATCCAGGTTTATATACTGGAGGACCTGAGTTTAAATTTCACCAGGGCAACCGGTGGTGGTGTCTGAATTCAAGTTCAATATTGTATAACCTTGTTTCCATTTGGGATCTGGGGTAGAGAGAGTTGCAAGAGTCCCAAGTAAACACTGAATAAATAAGTGGTTTTTGTGGCCTGGAAAAAACTGTTTTCCATATTAATGTTGATTGTTTACATTTGCAGCTCGTCGCTTGCTATCTGAAGGGGCTGCTTCTCAATATTTGATTGCGTCAGCCCGACACTATTGACTTACAGACACCCTGTGTTAGGAGTGGTGAGCGAGTCCGAGAGCCTTCTCCTCGGGTCTGCTCCCAGGCCTGGCTAAAGTCCAGGCAGTGGGCAATGGAGGGTCATTGTACCTGACAATCTTCCCCTCTTTCACGGTTACATCCAAACTTGGATCACTCAAGAGGGGGCACGTAGTGTCCACTGGCATGAAAGAGGCCTTTTGAGACCCATGGGGCAGGAGTGTATCATTACTCTGGGCAATGTTATTTGGATTTGCTCGGTCTCTGTCCCCTTCTAGAAGTTTCTGATTGCCGTTATCTTGCATTTTTGTTATAAAAAGCCATCATTTGCCCCAAAACAATTTTAGCTTGTTTTAAAAGAGTAGAAAAATCAGACTAGATTAGGTGTGAGGAACTTTATTTCTGGTATTATGACTCAATCCTCATGATAAGAAAGTTGCAAACTCAAACGTTTAGTGATTCCAATGGTTCTGTTTCTCATCAATTATATTTCTAGTTGGTGGCTGATTGTTTTTCTTTGATGAACTGTTTTCAGATGTCCTTCATAATTCTCCTTTGGTAGCTGTTGCACCCTGTTGTCTTGTTTTGGACAATACCTCCTTTATGAATAGCTGTTGCTTTATGAAGAATAGGAGTTGACCTGGTATAACACACAAGGTTATAGCATAACTTTAGCATGACAGGTGAACTAGATACAATGCTTTTATATTCTGAGATACCAGCCAGTTATTCAACTGGGATCCCATAGATCCATCCAAATTATGTCAAATTGTGGTATCGACTCTGCCTTGGATGATTAGTCATATAGCTTGATCTAACACTGCATTTTTCATATGCAGCCTAATCTGAAAAGGGGCTGCCTTTATGTCTAACTCAGACTGACATTAGCTCTGAAGCAGAAAATGCTGTCCAGTTTGTGAAGGACGTAGATCATCGTCTCAAATCTTTAAACGTGACTGTTCTATTTTGCAATAGGTGTTACTCTGACATTTAATCCATCCATTTTGGCCAGCTGCCAATCATTATATAAAACCAATGATGTCGTGAATACAAATCAGGCGGTTTCATTTTTATTTATAACTGGTCATTCTTTTCTCTGTCCTGTTCATGAGAAATTTGGATTTTATTACAGTCATGCATACAATACCGAATCAGATTCCATTGTGCTGTCTGAACAAAGGGATACACTGGAGAATCTTCAGTGGCAAACACACACTAGTGAACTCAGAAATACATGTATGCACACAACCAGTTACACTAGATATAAATGTCCTGTCTTATGTAATACTGTAATATGCCAGAAAGATTAAAATAAAACAGTGCTAACCCGAAAG
Source organism: Chiloscyllium punctatum (assembly GCF_047496795.1). Classification (NCBI taxonomy): domain Eukaryota; kingdom Metazoa; phylum Chordata; class Chondrichthyes; order Orectolobiformes; family Hemiscylliidae; genus Chiloscyllium; species Chiloscyllium punctatum. Next base: position 24,271,743 of record NC_092749.1, on the reverse strand, counting down.
AAATACAGACAGAAAAGCTGGAGTGAAGATTGAAGTGGATGGTGTCAATTGGAACACCTATAAGATGCTTCACACTATTCACATTATTTTTGCCTCAGATGCCTGGGCATTAAGTAAAGATCTGTGAAAGACAATTGAGGCCTTTGAAATGTGGATGCTGAAACATATACAAAACATTCCACACACAGACCCATAAGACATGTCAGAGGTACATACAAGAGCAAAAAGAACCAAAAAAGTCATTACTTCAGCCATTTGATCAGAGCTGAAAAGTTATAATGATCTTTATTAGAGAAACTAGAAGGAGAAGGCCAGTGTAGATGTATCTGGATAATGGAAGTCAGAGAGCATTTGCTAATGACTAAGGTGGGCGTGTAAAGATGTTGACGAAAATGTGGACAGTTGCTATGAAAACAATGATGGTCACTGGAGTCGACAATTTGCGATACCAAAATAAATGCACAGAGAAAAGCTCTGGAATGGATATGTAACAAAATTTATCACAAGACAGAGAAGCCTGCTATATCTGGTGGAGCAGATCTGGTAAGAGTACCTACAAGCAGCAGTGGCAATACTCTGCATTGTGTAATGTGACAAAATCTTACATAGAATGATGCAGTGTATGTTTCATGTTACCATGTCCCTTGTTACTTAATAACAGATGGTGACTAGAATTTTGCAACCCTCTGTGCACTCCCCCAAAATGGAGGCTAGCAGTCTAATTGTTATGGGAGGGGGACCATGCATTTTACCAATTGCCAAGAGAGGAAATGAGCAGGTTGCTTGCCTGCCTTTGGGCCAGTTGAGGCCCTTAAGTGATCAGTTAATGACTTGAATCATTGCTCCCATGCCATTAGCCTAGGCCTCTGGATTATCAACCCTGTGACACCAACACTGTGATACTATTTTCCCTCTCATGGCAAAATAATATAGCATCAGTTAAAATCCTGAATATTGTTCCATAATAATCACCTTTACACTCAGCGCACTGATTTATATCTTAAATAAAGCTGAAAGAATTATTGATTCCCCTTTACTTAGGGCACCTATATTCGCCACACTTCTTTGGAGGTGAGATGCATTATAATCAATGCACTATTAAACAGTCTCTTAGAATGCAATGATGCTATTTAATCATCCATGAACTCCCACAAGCACCATTTGTCAGTCCAGCCATGAGATGTGTTTGAGGAAGCAAGGGGTAACAAGATTCCCTTCAAAGCAGCAAGAAAAAGCAAATTGCCCTGTAGCAGCCTGCAGGATGGGAAATGGGGGAAGCAAGTGCTGTCTACCTTTTCAAGAAGGTCCTAGTGGTGATAGATAGTCCTGGAGCCTGTCCTTATTCAGTCAGACATTTATTTACAAGTGCACAGCTCCTATCTTGAATGTGTTCCAGTTTCAATCAATGCTTTTGTATATCTGTTCCCATGACGCTCCAATTAATGTCAGGTGCCTCCATATAATTAAACTTGGTTGAAATACAATTGACAGTGATGTCCACCCCTGTAAATGTTTGCAGGGGAATGTGTCCACTTTAAATTAAAAAAAACAAGATTACCAATCAGTTGAACTTCCAATTAACTTGTATCTATATATTATCTTCCTGTGCCACGTATGGGTTTTAGAACTGCTCTTCATGATTATCTAAGCAAGTTGAACCTGTCAGCCTTGACTGTTTCATTAGCTTCACCAAGACAGTGGTACGTGAAAGAAAGGAAATGAGAGACCATTCTAGACGTATTCCAATGCTTTGGGCATGCTAGTCGAATTGGTCAGATGAGTAGAGCGTGCTGCGAATCATGCTAAGGTCACAGATTCAATCCCCATACTGACCAAGTCTGTAGGCTTCCAACCATGTGCTTGGGGCAGCAGGGTGGCTCAGTGGTTAGAACTGCTACCTCACAGTGCCAAGGACCGGGTTCGATTCCACCCTTGGGCGACTGTCTGTGTGGAATTTGTACATTCTCCCTGTGTCTGTGTGGGTTTGCTCTGGGTACTCTAGTTTCCTCCCACAGTCCAAAGATGTGCAGGTTAGGTGGACTGGTCATGAGAAATTGCCCATAGTGTCCAATGATGTGCAGGCTAGATGGATTGGTCATGGGAAATGCAGGGTTACAGCGATGTGATGGGTCTAAGTGAGATGCTCTTATGAGGGGTTGGTATGGACTCAATGGGCTAAATGGCCTGCTTCTGCACTGTAGGGATTCTATGTTTCTATGTAACACACTGCAAAGGTCTTTGTTCACTTTCACAAGTCAAACAATGTATCTCAAAACAATCACTCTGTAAAATCGAGTTGAAGCATTGTAGTTGAGACCTGGCTCAGTTCTTCAAGAAGCTTTGGCCACCTCACTTTCCAATTACACTCTTTATTTTTTGATTACACACCTGAAGCACTTTGGCATATTCCCTAGGTCAAAAATACTATATAGACTAATGCACTATTGATAAGATAAATTACTTCTAATTTTATATTGAATTATTGACTCTACTTGGCCTGGCATCCCTTCATTTTGCCTCTGGCTTCACAACATCTTGAGCTGCTTCCGTGGATCTTACATGATAACTGGTCTGCAGGTGGATGCTGGTAACCCTATACATGCCTGTCTACTGTTATCAGATGAATTCATCATGCAATATGCACCCATGTTGACAGCTGCTCAACCATCTTGCAAAGTGAGCACCAAAGAGTAGTCTGTGAGACTGTGAAGTGCTTGGCCGAAATCCCATTTGAATGATATTCCATAACACAGTCAAGGCCATAGGTGGAAACAGGCCAGAGCCCTCATCCCCATCATTTACATGATGCCACAGGGCCACATGAGGTCCTGTGCACATGGCATGGGTTGTCAGAAGTGTGTGAGAGACAGCTGTGTAGTTATATAGGGCCAGATTTAGGTTCTTGGTGATTTTGGTTAATTAATGCAGATCATAGAACCATAGAATTTTGCAGTCCAGAAGGAGATCATTTGATTCATCATTTCTGTAACAGATCCTGAAAGAGCTACCCAGCTAGTCCCATTCTCAGCCCTATCTCCGTAGCCCTCCAAATTAATCACTTGCAAATATAGATCCAGCTCTCTTTGAACCTCGCATGGAATCCATCTCCACCACTCTCCCAGACAGTGCATTCCAAATCCCAACAATCTCTGAGTGAGGAAGTTTCTCTTCATCTCACTCCTAGGTCTCCTGCTGGCAATCTTGAAATTGTGACCCCTAGTTGCTGACATAGCAGCGATTGGAAAAATGATATCGTTTTTTACACTGTCAAAGATGTTTATAATATTGAACACCTCAATAATGTCACATCTAAATCCTCTCAGTTCCAAGGGAGTCCAATTTCTCTAATATCTACTTTTCTTTAAAATCCCCCATTCGTGGCATCATTTTAGTAACTCTCCTCTGCACTCCCTGCAGGGCTTTAACATCTTTCCTCAAATATGGTGCTTAGAGTCATAGAGTCATAGAGATATACAGCACGGAAACAGACCCTTCGATCCAACCCGTCCATGCCGACCAGATATCCCAACCCAATCTAGTCCCACCGGCCAGCACCCAGCCCATATCCCTCCTATTCATCTACCCATCCAAATGCCTCTTAAATGTTGCAATTGTACTAGCCTCCACCACTTCCTCTGGCAACTCATTCCATACATGTACCACCCTCTACGTGAAAAAGTTGCCCCGTAGGTCTCTTTTATATCTTTCCCCTCTCACCCTTAACCTATGCTCTCTAGTTCTGGACTCCCCACCCAGGGAAAAGACTTTGTCTATTTACTCTATCCATGCCCCTCATAATTTTGTAAACCTCTATAAGGTCACCCCTCAGCCTCTGAAGCTCCAGGGAAAACAGCCCCAGCCTGTTCAGCCTCTCCCTATTGCTCAAATCCTCCAACCCTGGCAACATCCTTGTAACTCTTTTCTGAACCCTTTCAAGTTTCACAACATCTTTCCAATAGGAAGGAGACCAGAATTGCTTGCAATATTCTAACAGTGGCCTAACCAATGTCCTGTACAGCCGCAACATGACCTCCCAACTCCTGTACTCAATACTCTGACCAATAAAGGAAAGCATACCAAATGTCTTCTTCACTATCCTATCTACCTGCGACTCCTCTTTCAAGGAGCTATTAACCTGCACTCCAAGGTCTCTTTGTTCAGCAACACTCCCTAGCACCTTACCATTAAGTGTATAAGCCCTGCTAAGATTTGCTTTCCCAAAATTCAGCACCTCGCATTTATCTGAATTAAACTCCATCTGCCACTTCTCAGCCCATTGGCCCATCTGGTCCAGATCCTGTTGTAATCTGAGATAACCCTGTTCGCTGTCCACTACACCTCCAATTTTGGTGTCATCTGCAAACTTACTCACTGTACCTCTTATGTTCGCATCCAAATAGACTTGAACATAATACTCCAAATATGGTCTGACCAATGATTTGCAGAGATGTAACATCACTTCCTTGCTTTAATACTCTATACCTCTATTTATAAACCCAAGGATCCTATAAGCCTTCTTAACAACTGTTTCCTCTTTTCTGGCCACCTTCAGAGAATTATGCATTTAAACCCAAGGTCCCACTGTTCCTGTGCTCCCCTCAAGGTTGGACCATCGAGTCTGTATTGTCTCTCCATGCTTCTTCTACCAAACTGCATTCCCTCACATTTCTCTGAGTAGCAATTCATCTGTCAGCTATTTGATCATTTGACCAACTTGTCAATGCCTCTCTGAAGTCACTCGGCATCACCCTCACAATTCACTATTCTCCCTAGCTTAGTATCATCTGCAGATTCAAAGATTTTGCCCTCAACACCCATCTCCAAATTGTTTATATAAATCAGGAAAAGCAAGGATCCCAACACTGATCCCTAAGGAACACTACTTTCGACCCATCTCAAGTCTATCTCTACCTACCCTCTGTTTCCTATCTTTAGCCTCCTTCCAGTCCATGTTGCCAAAGACCCATCAATCCCAAACATTTCTAATTTACTAACCAATCTGCCACATGGCTGAACAGGCTGAAAGTCCAAATATACAACATCCACAGCACTACCCTCATCTATTGCCTATGTCACCTCATCAAAGAACTCAATGAAATTTATCAAAGCCATGTTGATTGACTAGTTTTAACTCATTTTTCTCTAAGTGTATATTTACCTAATGCTGTATTACGGTCTCCATCAGTTTTCCCACTATTGAAGTCAAGCTGACAGGCCTGTAGTTTCCTGAGTCATCATTTCACCCTTTTCTTAAATAACAGTATTATATTTGCAATCCTCCAGTCCCCCAGGACTAATCCTGTCTTCAGAGATGCCTGGAAAAATGTAAAAGATGTAAAATAAATATTAATTTCTCAGAAGATTATTGTGACAATTACAGAACACATATTAGAATGTTGCAAATAAATGTGTTTTCACTGTAATTAATATGTGTAATATGAAAATGTTTAAGCTGTTGTTAATTAAAAATATAATGCACATTAATGTATTACATTCCTGATAAGGTTTTAATTTATGGTGATGGGTCAAAGTGAGTGATGGAATCAGCAGGTAGCCTGTTTCTCCCCACCTAGAGTGATTCATGACTGAAAGTATTTGAAAATCACTGGGCTAGTAAAGCAGCAGTAAAAAGACAAACTTCCCACTTTCCAAGCAGCCAGAGAGATCAGTGAACAGCAACAAAAAGTGTAAATGTTCTTATTTAAAATGAAAGGTGACAAATGCCTCACAAACCTCTAACAGGAGCTATTTCACTGCATCTCACTCGAAGTGGTTTATACACTTATACACGTGTGTCCACTGATCTTCAAAATAAAAACATCTGCATTCATTTGTTCATTCACTCATGGCAAACTGAACTGATTCAGCTTAAAGGCAGCTGTGAGACGACACTGTGTTTTGTTGCTGCAGAACCAGCCTGCTTCTTAGGAGGACATTAGAGGAGGGTTGGAAGGCTTTTCTCATCATCCACTATTTCTCCAAGTTTTCCACAGATTTCCAGCTGAAGCATCCAGGGAAAGATTCCTCCCTTGGAATCTTAACCACATTGTTATCCAGCAACTTCCTTGTTGACCAATAGCCTGTTGGGAGATGGACATAGATCAGTTGTGATGCCTCCATTGTGGGGTAACCAGTCTTATTTATTCCTGAGTTGAGATGATTGCCCCATGCAGCAAAATTGTCTAGAATAAGCCTTTATCCTCAGAAGAATGGGATGTGATCACATTGAAACCTATGAAATTGCTTGACAGGATAGATACTGAGAGGATGCTAAAATGAGACAACATGCTCTCGGGATACAGTGCTAGCCATTTGGACAGAGAATGAGGAGGAATTTCCTCATTCTGGGGATTGGGAGTCTTTGGAATTGCTCACCTCAGTGAGCCAGAGGTGCCTGGCTGTTGCAATGATTGACATGAATAGATTTTTGGGAATCAGGAATCTGGGGCTTTCATGGCCAAAATAGAAGATCAGCCATCATCTTGCTGAATTCCAAAAAATGTTTAAGGGACCATATGGTCAACTCTCACTCCTACTTCTTACGCTGTTATGAAGACAGGGTTACCAAGAGTCTTATCAAAATGACTGATCTGGTGGGCAATGTACAAAAGTGTCACTCTATATTTTAGGCATTGGATTGTATGAATGTAGATTTGTACATTCTCTTGAAAGTGTGAAATATTTTAAAGTATTTCTGGGGAGATGGTGTTTGCAAAAACAACTTACATTTCTATAGTAGCTTTAACACATCAAGAACATTATCAATTATGTGACATTGAGGCATGTAGTGAGATCTTGGAACAGATGGCCAAAAGCTTGGTCAAAGTGATGCAGTTTTAAAGAGAATCTTAAAGGAAGAAAGAAGGAAAGGCAGTATGGTTAAGGAGGGAATTCAAGAACACAATGTCACCAATGGAGTGACGGAAAGATTACCTACATGATGGATTAATGATTAGAATAACCCGGCTTAGCATTTAGATACATAAAGATGGGACACTGAGATCTGTATCCACCTCTTTGGTTAAAAGGTTAAAAGGTTGTGTCCAGCCCATTCCTACTCAAACTCTGGGAACAGCATTAATTGATCAGGATGGGATTGCACCTCCACCTCAGCAATAATTCCTGCCTGAGAGAATTGAAGATTAATCAATTGCGTGAAAGGTCTTTTGTCCTGACAGTGTCATTGAGAGAGGTGGTTACTTCTGGGACAGCAGCAATCTGCAGTGTCAAGTTGCCAAATTCAGAGTGAAGTATAAGGGGTGTGAAGGGGACATTGTGGGAGTGGGAATATTATCACTGAGGTTACAGTAGATGCTGCTGATGAGATAGGTAGGGGAGGGGTCAGACAAGAAACAGAGTAGACAGACCAAGAGGAGGGGAATTGATGGGGAAGGAGAGACTAGGGGGAGCACCTAAGTGTTACAGAGTCATAGAGTAACACAGTGTGGAAATAGTCCCTTGGGTCCAACTCATCAATGGACTCTAAAGGCTACATCTTTTTGTAATATAAGCCAAGAGAAGTTAATGTCTGTACACCAATGTGTTACGGAAAACATGCCAAGTATGTTTTTCACAGCTTAAAGGTCAGAAGTGTAACTACTGTTCACTTAATGGTTACACTCGATCATGGAACCTTTGGAGAAACTGGGTTCAATACTTTGTGAGGCATGCTGGAAGCAGGTGACTTTAAGTGGAAAGCTGCCTAGTACAAATCTTTTGAATTTTTAAGAAGCATTTTGTCATAGAATAGAGATTGGGCTTTTGCACTCAGACTTCCAGAAGTCCTACAGGTAAAGACAAATCTCTCTCTTTTTCACTTTCCTTCTCTCTCGTCCTCCGGAAGAAATCAACAATTAAAAATTCTGTACTGAGAAACTTCTAACTCAAACAAAGACCAAGGTCCAACTGACCAGCTATTGAACTGAGTTTGTTCTATCACTCTTCAGTCAAGTGCAATATCACATCATGACTAAACAATAGAGAAACTGTTTGAAAGCCACCTCATTCCACTCTTCAGTTTGGATACTTGCTCCACAGAACGTATGTCTTTTTGCTTATGTTTTCTAACAATGATATTTCTGTTGGGCTGTGTGTTTTGTCCTGGTTTTGCATTAGTGCGTGCGTATTGAGATTTGATGGAGATATGATTTAAGTTTGCACCTTGTATTTTGCTATTTGACAAAAAATACATTTATTTATTATAAGCTTGTTTGATCATTGACAAAATATGCTGTGTTTTCTTTTGCCCTGAATATAGCCAAAGTCAGGAAAATCAACCGTCTTAATGATTTACGTGGTCATTTCTACGTTTGTGAGGGCTGGTAGTGTACTGGGACTTAATTACCAGTAAGCACCCTTGTCTGAACAGAGACATGCATAGGAATTCCTAGAGGGCTGGCATTCAAACCGGGACTCCATCAATAAACACTTCGATTTAGACCCCATTTACCGGCCTCTGAGAAAATGAACCGGAAATGCTTTCACCCACCTCAACAGACCAAGACACATAAATAGAAAAGGGGGCAGAACACCAGTGCTTCAACAGTGGTTCACTGTTGATGTTACCTAGGATGGTGATGAAATGTCTGAGTACAAATCTACCAGCTCAGCGAGCAAACTTACAACATGACCCTCAACTTGAGCTACAAATCTTCTTAAAAATCGCAAACGCTTGTCCTATTAGGTTCTTGACAGCACCTAGGGAACCATTAAGTAGACATCAACCTGTTGCCAGGGCACACAGTGAGAGCTGCTCAGTGTAAGGGTGTCTCCTGCCACAGGTGACATGTTAGCAGAGGCAGGGAAAGGCCTTTAAATAGTCATCAATTTACCAATTAAGAGCTTCACTTAGCACATGGATAGTGAGGTCTGCTGGTTTCTCCCTGTTTGCTGATAAAATTCCAGCATGGGCAGGCTTTGTGAGATTTTACAGATCCTCTCACTCCTTTCCATTTGGTTGGACATGGTTGCAATTTCGCTCCGAGATTAGGAATGTTCTAGAATCTATGTTGGCAATGTTTCTCAGTTGGGGCGGTACAAGTGGCACAACTGACGTTTGAGCCAAATGGGGAAATAGTCCTCCAAGACTTGTACTTGTTGTTTGCCAATAGCCCTGCATCAGCACCAAGGTGTAAGTCAATGCTTCAGGAAGAGGGGTGTGGAGTTGCTGGGGGATCAGTCACACCTGCAGAAATTACAATCACAAGTCCCTGCACGGAGGCAAAAACATGGCAGTGAGGATTGCAGAAGAAATCACAAATGCTGTCGGAATTCTGAGAACTTGCTTGAATAACTTGCTTAGAAACATAAGGTCTGGATGAAGATTCTGTTGAGATTGTAACTTCTGCTTAGGCGAAATGTGAATTGCCAATTTGACAAATGCTCGCAGCATACTGGCTAGCTCATCACTCATGTGGCAATTCAATTTAATCAAAAACAACTCCAGAACTGAGGGAAAACAGATTTCAGACAAGTGGCTTATTCCAGAAAGGTGCTGTTGTGTGTAAATGACATTTGGCAGTGAAGTGACAGAATGTTAAAAATCGAAGCAGAGAAACATGTCATTGCTGGATCACGGTATTTGTTTGAAATATTTACACTTGGTTTTTGGAATTCTTAGCAAAGGTAGAGTGACATATGTAGAGATTTCCCCATCAGTAAAAGATAAAAAAAATGTTTTTTTTGTTTCAACCAGCTTTCAACATAAGCTTAAGTGAAAATTAAAATAAAGTGTCAATTGTTTCTTGGCAGCGGACAGTGCTCTCTCCACTAAGTCTGAAAGTAGTTGCCTTGCACATGCTAAGAGTTGCACACAAGTTCCTAGCCTGACTACCCTGTGCAGTACTGAGGGAGTGCTGTTATTTGCATGAAACTTTCCGTGAGACCATGTCCACTCAGACAGCTGCAAAAGATCACAATGATACTATTTCTAAGAATCGCAGGGAAGTTGACTGTCTCAATACTTAATCCTCAATTGCATCATAGCATTATCTGAAAATTTTCACGTTGCATTTGCAGGAGTTCACACAAATTGACAGTTGCATTTCCAATATTACAACAGTGACTACACTAAAAAAAAACATGTCGAGGGTTTTGGGATATCCAGTGGTTGTAAAGACCTATTTGCAAATCTACTCTTTTCATTTTCTTCCCTTAACAAAATTCAACATGGACAATTACACGAGGCGCCAAAGCCTCAGTTTTGAACCCAAGCTGATGGAATTATTGCCACTCTATCTTTTAGAGCGCAGATTTTCCAAGTTTGCCTCCTGCAAAGTACTTCATTGGAGCAGATTGTGTCTGACAAGTCTGTGATCTGCCATTAAGTATCGAAGCCATTAGGCAAATTCTCTAAGAACTAACCAAACACATTAACTCCATCTCTTGTCCACCAGACATATCCATCAGACTGCTGCCAAGCATGCAACTAAAAACCAATCATTAAAGCTGTTTTAAAGTAGGACACTCCTGATTGGATGTAATTTACACCAGATGGCACTAACTGGGCAGGAGATTGTTTTGACTGCTCAAGACATACTTCTGCTGATACTTTGCTTGATTTGGTTCCATGGATCATAATATCGGGTTGGGTACACAATATACACTTTGTATTAAGAGGTGTTGGAGGCAACTACTTTCACAACATTTAACAAGCACCTGGATGAGCACTTAAAATACAAGGGCATCATAGGTTATGGATCAAGTCCAGGTAAATGTTATTCGTGTAGTTTTGTGTTCGTTGGTTGATATCGACATGGTGAGCTGAAAGGCCTGTTTCTTTGCAGAATGACTCCATGACTTTGAGAACTTTGAAGTCCTGTTCAATTGAAGTAGAATGATTGGGAGGACCCAATTTTTTTTGTGTGTATCAGATCCTTCCCACCAGCAGTCCTGTGTGGATAACTCAATAACCCCTGGATATAAGCAATCCTTCTGTCAAGCACAAACATTGCAAAACAGGGCACCTAAAATCAGCTGGGGTAATGCAAAAGCTGCCACCATTAATATCCTGAGAGTCAGCTACTACAGATCTTAATTAAGTACCTCATTGGCCATAAACAACTTTGGGGCATCAGAAGTTGTGGAAGTTGCAACATAAATGCAAGTCTTTCCATCTCTCCCGTGACCCATATCAGTGTTGATAGTCAATATCAATGTGGGTGATGATGGCAGATTCTCTACTACATGATCTAAGCCTGCTCAAGAGCATTTAGATTCTCTATGTTCTGTGCAGGTCAATAATGACACACAGCAAACAAATTCACTCATTCATCAATTCCAACTCTGCATTGGTCTGTCTTATTACTATGGCCTGGAAATCTTTAATTTGCAAATAAGTATGCTTTCATTTCTGGACTGAAAGTCTCAGAGCTTCAAAGTTTGAACTGTGCAGTCCCATGGGATTGTCTTCCCAGAGATCAATGGCCTATGATGCTAGGCATCCTCATTCTGCCTGCCTTACTTTGAAATAAAAAGAGGATACAGTAAAAGTGAGAGAAATTTGCTTCCTGCAATTCAGCCTGTCTCCTAACAACCAACCTACCATCCCATCAAGTGATCAATAAAGCATTGGCTAGAGACAAGATTGTAGCACTGATTCTATAACCTTTAAATCCCTGGAGCATAGATTCCTCAGGCATATGTATTTATCCATATCCATTCCATAGAATTCCTACCGTATGTAATCAGGCCATTTGGACCAATAAGTCCACACTGACCCTCTCAACCCAGACCTATCGCCCACCCCTACCCCTGCATTTCCCACAGATAACACACCTAAACTATTCATCCCTTCACACTATGGAAAGTTGGCATGGCCAATCCACCTAGCTTGCACATCTTTGGACTATGGGAGGATACCAGAGCACCCAACAGAAACCCATGCAGAATGGGGAGAATGTGCAAACTCTACACAGACAGTTGCCAGAGGGTGAAGTCAAACCCTGGTCCCTGGTGCTGTGAGGCAGCACTGCTCACCACTGAGCCACCGTGACACCCACTTTATAATATTGTACAAATATGTCGATGTTGGTTATACTATGTCTTCCATACCATACAGCAATAACAATAATGTTTCTAAGTAACCTATTGGTAGTACGGAATTTGAGTATTGCTGAAAAAAGCAAATTTTTGTGAAGCTTCCCATCTTCACTCCTGAGGAAATTTACAAGAATACTGATTCAAGAGGAAAGCCAACATTTACTGTGAGTGCTGATTAGTTGGCAAGAGGGCTCCAGTTGAGATGTTGCCATGGAGAATGCACAAATCCATGATAAATAGCAGTTAACTGCCAGGTTTAAGTTTAAAAGGCAGCTTGATTCTAATTGGTTAGTGCATTGTCCAAAGAAATGAACTGACGAGTGGCTGTCACCTATTTTGTTAAGTCGAAATTGGGGACTATGTGCATGTGTTCTTTCTCTCAGCAAAGAACAGGGCCCTGTATATTAATGTATGTAGTTTCCAGTATAGGTATTGCATCATAGTGTGACCTTGACTGAAAGGTCTGTGTTGGTTATCCAATTGCAGAATCACATCTAATGTTAGACAGAGTTTTACAACCTTTTGCAAGTTTGGCTTGGTGGAGTATGGTCAAACAGGGGGCCCATACAGATGTTTTTTTGGGCTCTGCTGATGCCTCAGCCAAATATATGTATATATACAAGATTGAAAAAATGCACAGGATTGTAAAGGACAAGAATAAAGTCGAATCTGTGTTTGTAAATATGGACATATGTATGGCATGATCCAATGTACAGACCATCAAATCATTTATGAATAAAGTATATTTTTGAAATAAAAAAAAATGGTCAGCACTTTGCTTGTTGTAAACATTTGGAGGGACGTACTATCCGATTGGATCCACCAGCTACTGGGACATACTGCCTGGGGCCCTGGCATCTCACTGACATTGAAATTCACACCCAACGTTACTCATTGATGTGATTATTAGAATGTCTTTTTGAGTTTATGTGGAGGTGCTGCTGTTGGACTGGGGTGGACAAAGTTAAAAATCATACAACACCAGGTTATGGTCCAATAGGTTTATTTGGAAGCGCTAGCTTTCGAGTGCTGCTCCACAGCTACCTAATGAAGGAGAGGCACTCCAACAGCTACTGCTTCCATGTGAACCTGTTGGACTATAACCTGATGGGTGATTATTAACTTTTTGGCTTGCAAGAAATATCATGTTATTGGCTTTCTCGTAGTTAGTGGCGAAGGATGAACCACAAATACGTTTCAACAGGAAAGGCACTTACTGAGGTAATAAGGTAAGGTTTATTACACAATCGCTTTGAGATACAGAAATTCATTCAGACTCTCCGCATACCATTCTGCATTAAACCTTCCTGGAGATTGTGTTTGAGAGCACCTGGTGTCAGGTCAGTCATAGTGCTTTGGTGGTGACTTGAGTTTGTTTACTCTTGTTGCTTTGTTCCAAAGACAGGATCAGACTGTCCTGGCTAAAATAACCTTCCAACACAAATTCTCTAAGTTCACTCATGAGAAATGGTCTCTTAGATATGGTACTGGAGGGCAATCTCACCAGCAGTAAAGTACTGGCATCCAAGGAACTGTAACTTAACAGGAATCTCTGCATTCAGGAGAGAAAGCAATGTTACTGCAACATAATTAATATAATGGCTGGAATTGATATACAGCCTTTTACAATGGGTCATTGTCAAAGATAACCACTTTTTAAAAAAACTATTGACTTTTCTGACATACAAATTGGACAACAACACCTCAGCATTACAAAATTGCTCTCCCAACAAGTCAACATGCAATTACCCTGGTTGAAATGACCCAGAACGACTGTGAATCATTCTCTACCCTATGACCATACTTTATAATCAGAGTAAAATTAAGATTTCTAGTTAACCTGCTCTCTCACTCCGACCAGGAACACCGAGTTCAAACACAATGACCCACAGTCACCCAAAGGCTGCTTAGTGCTTTCCACATAAATTGAGGCTGCTCCTTGTCTTTATGGCTCAGCGCCAGATGGTACACGGGCAGGAGGGAGCCAATTATAATGCTCGTCATGTAAATCTGAGTCTGGCCAAGCTTTAAGGCCGGTGTAGCAGGCTATGTTAGTGTCAGAGCTTTAAGTCACAGTGATAGCAATCCTGACAAGCCACTGTGTGCTTGGATTCTAAACTCCACTTATTCCTGTGTTTGGAGGTCAGTGCAGATGCAGTAAACACTGTGCTCTGAATCTGAATTAGCAGTGGAGCTACCAGGTTTGCAAATGGACTTGGATATGCTGCAAAACAGGACTAATATGGAGTGAATCAATTTATCAATTTACACATCAATGCAATTTCTACTTTGAATGCAGTACTATACAGAAGAGGAAAGACTGAAGTTACGTCTCCAGTCTGAGGTGAGATGGTCAAGAATTAGAAGAAAATTGGAAGGTTTACTTCTTCCTCAAAAATAAAAAGCCATTCCTATTTTTGATCAAAGATTAAGTGATTTGTTGACAATTTTTTGCTGCCTCGATTTGCATTTTCCTTTTCACTTTCTCCATTTTGTTGAAGAATGATCCTCATCTTAGTCCTGAAGTGCAATCAATAATCTCATTACCTCCACTGCCAATACACCGCTGATGGACTTCACAATCGATTGCTACAAGGAAATCAAGTGATTTTCACTTCATAGAGAAAAATAAATTATCTCAGTGGTATTTGGCTTAAGTGGCAGAAGGAGTCAAAGAATTGACATTCCGCACACACGCGACAGGTAGGCACCTTCCAGCCACCAACTTGATGGTGCAAAGCCGTCCCTTTGCAAATTAGTCTTCCATTGCTCCATTTTCAAGTGTGCAAAAGGTTTCAAAAGGTGACCCACCCGCCCACTTCAAAAGCTTTCATTTAATGCAACACCAACCAATTCATAATGAGGAATCATTTGGTCAGACTTGATAAGTTGAAAATGCAGCAGTCAGAACTATTTAAGGGCAGTAGGACTCGCTGCAGTTGATCAAATGAAATGAAAAGAATGAGTTGGTGATGGTGGTAATGGGAGAAGAGTGCACTACGTCACAACGGAATTTATCCCAGCACTTACAGACCTGCTGAGGAACACTAGCAACAGTGATATAATTAATGACATGATTGGCAGGAGGTCATATAAGAGAATCGTCCTTGATCTGTGGCAGAACTGACACCATGAAATTTGCTTGCCCACAACACTTTAACCATACTTACCTCACTAATTTTGAAAGGGGTACTGCTAACAGGGAAGAAGGAACAAAGGAGCAGGTAGCAGTGATAGCATGGACATATCTGTGCAGACATTGTTGGAAGTCTTTTGACAATAGTTGTTTTGGGTTTTGACAGCCTTTCTCACACTCTGATACCAGCTTGGCTCGGGTTCCATCCCCCTTAGGGATAGTTGTCCTCGTGGATGTTTGTGACTCATTAAGGTTTCCATGCCCCTACAACAGTCTGTTCTGATATCATGCGATAGTTCTGTTCCCATGCGATCCCACTTCATAAGTAAATCGCGTAGTAGCAGCACCATTTAAACCAATGGGACCGGAATCACGTTATAGCCAATAAGGGGAAGGAAAGTACACATTCTATAAATAATGGTCTAAATTTTTCAATCGCGTTATCGCCAATTGGTGTTCAAGAAACACTCGTTATAGCAGAACTGGCTGTGCAGGAGAATAAGCAAACCATCATCATCACACGCCAATCCAGCTCCAGCTGTCAGAGGTAGGTTTGACTGGTTCTGAATGAGGGACTGTATTTTACAACATTTTTTTTCATATGATGTTGTATCACTGTCAAGACCAGCATTTGTTGCTCACCCCAAATTGCTCTCGAATGGAGTGGTTTGCTATCACCATTTCAGAGGCACTCAAGAGTTAACCATATTGTTGTGGGTGTGGAATTATATGTGGATCAGACCAAGTAACAATAACAGCCTTCTTTCCCCCATACTGAAGTAAATCAACAGGGTATTAGTGAGCCACATGAGTTTTTATGATAATTGCCAATTACTATATTTCTGAAAAAGGGTCCCGGTATTTGAAACGTTAACTTTGCTTTCTCTCCCCAAATGTCACCAGACCTGCTCAGTTTCTCAAACAGTTTCTTTTTCAGATCTTCAGTTCTATTTTAATATAGTTTCAAGATCAGAAACTGTCTGTTCTATTTGAGATTTATTAGTTGTATTTACATTTCTCCAGCTGCTGTAATGGGCTTTCATCCCATACCTTCAATGCATTAGCTGGATTACTAGTCCAGTGACATTATCACTACACCACCATTGCCTTTGTGCAGTGCTTATGAATTCTATAGCACTTACAATTTAACAAGACATTTGAAGCCAGGTCATGGGAATGTCAGGAAACAGATTATTTCAATGAGCCACAAAAGATGGTGCGAGGGTAAATAGAGTCACAGAGTCATTGAGATGTAGAGCATGGAAACAAACCCTTTGGTCCAACCCGTCCATGCTGACCAGGTATCCCAACCCAATCTAGTCCCACCTGCCAGCACCTGGCCAATATCCCTCCAAACCCTTCCTATTCATATACCCATCCAGATGCCTCTTAAATGTTGCAATTCTACCATCCTTCACCACATCCTCTGGCAGCTCATTCCATACGCACACCGCCCTCTGCATGAAAAAGTTTCCCCCTAGGTCTCTTTTATATCTTGCCCCTCTCACCCTAAACCTATGCCCCCTAGTTCTGGACTCCCCCACCCCAGGGAACAGACTTTGTCTATTTATCCTATCCATGCCCCTCATGATTTTATAAATCTCTATAAGGTCACCCCTCAGCCTCCAACACTCCAGGGAAAACAGCCCCAGGCTATTCAACTTCTCCCTACAGCTCAAATCTTCGTACCCTGGCAACATCCTTGTGAATCTTTTCTGAACCCTTTCAAGTTTCACAAGATCCTTCTAATAGGAAAGAGACCAGAATTGCACACAATATTCCAAAAGTGGCCTAACCAATGTCCTGTACAGTTGCAACATTACCTCCCAACTCCTGTACTCAATACTCTGACCAATAAAGGTAAGCATACCAAAAGCCTTCTTCACTATCCTATCCACCTGCAAATCCAATTTCAAGGAGCTATGAACCTGCACTCCAAGGTCTCCTTTTTCAGCAACACACCCTAGGACCTTACCATTAAGTGTATAAGCCCTGCTAAGATTTGCTTTCCTAAAATTCAGCACCTCGCATTTATCTAAATTAAACTCCATCTGCCACTTCTCAGCCCATTGGCCCATCTGATCAGATCCTATTGTAATCTGAGGTAACCTTCTTTGCTGTCCACTACACCTCCAATTTTGGTCTCACCTGCAAACTTATTAACTAAACCTCTTATGCTTGTGTCCAAATCATTTATATAAATGACAAAAAGTAGAAGACCAAGCACCGATCCTTGTGGCACTCCACTGGTCACAGACCTCCAGTCTGAAAAACAACCCTTTACCACCACCCTCTAACTTCTACCTTTGAGCCAGTTCTGTATCCAAATGGTTAGTTCTCCCTGTATTCTGTGTGATTAACCTTGCTAACCAGCCTCCCATGGGGAACCTTGTCGAACGCCTTACTGAAGTCCATATAGATCACATCTGCCACTCTGCCCTCATCAATTCTCTTTGTTACTTCTTCAAAAAGCCCAATCAAGTTTGTGAGACATGATTTCCCACGCACAAAGCCATGTTGACTATCACTAATCAGTCCTTGCCTTTCCAAATACATGTACATCCTGTCCCTCAGGATTCCGTCCAACAACTTGCCCACCATTGACGTCAGGCTCACTGGCCTATAGTTCCCTGGCTTGTCCTTACCACCTTTCTTAAACAGTGGTACCACATTAGTCAACCTCCAGTCTTCCGGCACCTCACCTGTGACTATCGATGATACAAATCTTTAGCAAGAGGCCCAGCAATCACATCCCTAGCACCCCACAGAGTTCTCAGGTACACCTGATCAGATCCTGGGTATTTATCCACCCTGATGCATTTAAAGATATCCAGCACTACATCCTCTGTAATATGGACATTTTTCAAGATGTCACCATCTATTTCCCTATATTCTATATCTTGAATGTCCTTTTCCACAATAAATACTGATGTGAAATACTCGTTTAGTGTCTCCTGCATTTTCTACAGCTCCACACAAAGGCCGCCTTGCTGATCTTTGAGGGGCCCTATTCTCTCCCTAGTTACCCTCTTGTCTTTAATGTATTTGTAAAACCCCTTTGGATTCTCCTTAACTCTATTTGCCAAAGCTTTCTCATGTTCCCTTTCTGCCCTCCTGAATTCTCTCTTAAGTATACGCCTACTGCCTTTACACTCTTAATTCGATCTATCTTGTCTATCCCTGACATATGCTTCCTTCTTTTTCTTAACCAAACCCTCAATTTCTTTAGCTATCCAGCATTCCCTATAGTTACTAGCCTTTCCTTACACCCCAACAGGAATATACTTTCTCTGGATTCTCATTATCTCATTTCTGAAGGCTTCAGATTTTCCAGTTGTCCCTTTACCTGTGAACACCTGCCCCCAATCAGCGTTTGAAAATTCTTGCTTAACACCATCAAAATTAGCCTTCCTCTAATTTAGAACTTCAACTTTTAGATCTGGCCTATCCTTCTCCATAACTATTTTAAACCTAATAGAATTATGGTCGCTGGCCCCAAAGTGCTCCCCCACTGATACCTCAGTCACCTGCCTGCCTTATTTCCCAAGAGTAGGTAAAGTTTTGCACCTTCTCTCGTAGGTACATCCACATATTGAATCAGAAAAATTTCCTGTACACACTTAACAAATTCCTCTCCATCTAAACCCTTAACACTATGGCAGTCCCAGTCAATGTTAGGAAAGTTAAAATCCCCTACCGTAACTACCCTATTATTCATTACAGATAACTGAGACCTCTTTACAAATCTGTTTCACAATTTCCCTCTGACTGTTAGGAGGGTCTACAATACAATTCAATAAGGTGATCATCCCTTTCTTATTCTCAGTTCAACCCAAATAACTTCCCTGGACTTATTTCCAGAAATATTCTCCCTCAGCACAGCTGTAATGTAATCCCTTATCAAAAATGCCCCTCCCCCTTCTCTCTTGCCTCCCTATCTGTCCTTCCTATAGGGTTTGTATCCTGGAACATTAAGCTGCATGTCCTGTCCATCCCTGAGCCATGTTTCTGTAATTGCTATGATATCCCAGTCCCATGTTCCTAACCGTGCCCTGCATTCATCTGCCTTCCCTGTTCGGCCTGTTGCATTGAAATAAATTAAGTTTAACTTATCAATCCTACCTTGTTCTCTGCTTTGTTCCTGCCTGCCCTGACTGTTTGACTCACTTCTTTTATCAAATGTACCAAGAGGTTGATTTCTTTCCTCACTATCTCCCTGGGTCCCACACTTCCACCTTACTAGTTTAAATCTTCCTGGGCAGTTCTAGCAAATTTCCCTGCCAGTATATTAGTCCCTTTCCAACTCAGGTGCAATCCATCCTTCTTGTACAGGTCACTTCGACACCAGATGAGATTCCAATGATCCAAAAATGTGAATCCTTCTCCCATACACCAACTCCTCGGCTATACGTTCATTTGCTCTATCCTCCTTTTCCTGCCCTCACTAGCTTGCAGCACCAGGAGTAATCCAGATATTACTACTCTCGAGGACGTCCTTTTTAAATTCCTGCCTAACTCTCTGTATTCTCCCTTCAGAATTTCATCCTTTTCCCTTCCTATGTCATTGGTTCCAATGTGTACAATGACCTCCTGCTGGGCTCTCTCCCCCATGAGAACATTCTGCACCCACTCTGAGACATCCTTGATCCTGGCACCAGGGAAGCAACACACCATTCTGATTTTTCGCTGCTGGCCACAGAAACGTCTGTCTGTGCCTCAGACTAAAGAGTCCTCGAACACAATCGATTTCTTGGAACCTGACGTACCCCTCATTGCATTACAGCCAGTCTCAACACCAGAAACTTGGCTGTTCTTGCTACATTCCCCTGAGAATCCATCACCCCCTCCATTTTCCAAAACAGCATACTTGTTTGAAATGGGGTAGCCACAGAAGACTCCTGCACTACCTGCCTACTTACCTTTCCTGGAGTTAACCCATCTATATGACTGCATCTGTGACTTTTCTCCCTTCCTATAACTGCCATCCATCACATCCCCTTGCTCTTGTAAATTCCTCATTGCCTCTCCAACCGATCCATTTGATTTGGTAGGATTCGCAACCAACGGCATTTATTGCAGATATAATCCTCAGTAACCCTCAAACTCTCCCTAAACTTCCACAAGAAGAGCATATCACTCTACTCAAGGCCAGTTTTGCTTCTTCCAATCTACAGACCCAGAAAATATCACTGTTTTATTCCTCTACAAAACACTGCTTCAGGCTAACTTAATACTTATGACTTATATTTTTAAGTTTAATCAACAGACATATCTCAATAAAACATATAATCAAGAAAGAACCTGCTCTACTCACTGCTGCAGACTCACTGTAAGGCTACTCTTAAAAATATACACTTATCAGTTTCTGTGCTGTGACCTCTCCCAAACAGATTCCCCCAACATTAGTTGTGAATTCCACTGCTTGCTAATTTTCCCAGATGCACTCCAATGTCCAGTGATACATGAATTCAAACAGCAAAGGCAGTAGGTCTTTCTCCCTCTTTCTCTCTCTCTCTCTCCTGCACTGACCTCGCCATGTGCTGCCTTTTGTCTGCTCTTCTCCCTTTCAAAATTGCTGTTGTTCTGACTTTTTTTTTTCTCTGAAGTTCCAAACCAATGCAACAGCATATAAAACAGTAATTGCTGCTCTTGGAACACCTCCAACACCAAAAATACCTCAAAAAAGGAGCAGCCTGTTACAGCCAGAAATTTTTACTGTCCTCCATCTTGGATTAGCCCAGTCAATGAGATAGGTTTTAAAAACCTATCTTCAAGGAGCAGCGAGAGAGAAGAAAAGAATGTAAGGTGAAGATTCTCGAATTTGGTGCCAATCATCGGAAAGTATGGCCTCCAATGGTGGAGTAATTAAAATTGGAGATGCTCAGGAAGTCAGAATTAGAGGAATACAGATATCTTTGAGTGTTATGGGGCTGGAAGAGACGACAGAGTTTGGGAATGGTGAGTCGACGGTTTTCAAAACAAGACAAGAATTTTAGAATTGAGATGTATAAGTATCCCTCACAGTGTACAGGATGTAGATGCAGACTACCTTTCTCCATTAAAAAATTAAACACCTCTCAAAGTGTATGCTGATGAATAGAAAATTAAGGACAAATGAGACAAATGGTTCCACAGGAGAATGAGCCAGGCTGTTCCTTCAATAGATCAGGGCTAATCTGTGCCCTAGCTTCAGTCCTTCACCTTGAGTTGAGTGAAGGTGCGTAGTGATGTATCCATTCACGCTCAAAATGCTCACTTCTTCAATGCTAAACTCACCGATTTGATGTTGAACTTACAAAAGCTATCAAGGCGGTGTTGGGAGCTGCAAGATCAGAACTGCAGCTGGAACATCATGGATAAAAGCAGATGAAAAACGTACATTAAAGGAAAGGCACTATAAAGGAGATAGTGATAAAATTATTCCAAAAGGTGAAAACAGCAGGCCTGCAGAAGCAGGTTTCACCGTGAAGTGGCACCAGTCCAGCCCATTAACGTTTCACAACTTCAGTGAGAAGAGACTTTTATTTCATCTGTCTGTGTTAAATGTAAAAGGAAATCCAGAGAGCCTGATCTTATTATTTTCCTGCTGGCATCATTGTTTCAATTACATTAATGTCAGTGTTCCTGAATGATGCAGATGGAATGCCCAACAACATTCTGAACAGATGGATTTGATTTGATTTGATTCAAATAGCAGCTCAGATTCACTACAATGCAATGTAAAGCAGTTTCTTTTTAAAAACAGCTATGGGTAAATTCAGACAATTATAGGTAATATGCAAGTAAGCCTCTCATTAATGTGTCATGTTAATATCATCTTCTTCAGTTTGTCAACTCTCCACTCAATGCTTGAATGGATGCTACAAATCCTGTGCTCTACACACCAGATATAGCCCTTGCTGGACCCAGTAGCAAGTTTCTTGAGGGTCTTAAAGAACATTCTTCATTAAATGATGACCCTGCTGCTTCAAGGACCAGTGTTTCACAATGGGGTGGGTCTGATGTGGAGCTGAGCTAAGATGAATGCTGTCCTCCACTCAATGATTATTACCTTCTACCAAATCAAAACCAACAGTGGAGACGTGATGGAACAGCTGGCTTTGCCAAGAAGGACATGCCTTCTCTAAACCTCTGGCATCTGGCTTCGCAACCCACTTCTCAGGCATTTTAATGGCTTTGAATATCCAATCAATGGATAATTGTGATTGAACAGTTCTAAGTGTGATGCATTTTCTCTAAAGAAGATTGCAGTACATCCCTCTACAGTCCAGGTTGTTCACTTCTTTTTAGAGGGGAATGATATTCCTATCATTAAATCCCTCTTGTTTTCTGACTCATTATATAGGAGACCAAAACCAGGGACAAGCAGAAAATCCGCTATTGTGGCTTTGGAGTATTGAGGGAAGGTGTACCTCTTGGGTATGATGGTACACCAAAGCCCCACCAACCTGGCAGGTGAACACAAAATGTCGAATAACACCAGTTAGAAGATAAGTGTTCACCCAGAGGTTTTGACCAGTACTTTACCCTCTGCTAACGTCACTTATAGATGATTAACTGTGTTATACGTTTTAAGGGGTGATCTAAAGTTTCTGTGCAGGATGTGATGTATTAACTCATGGAGGCATTGGGCACGCAATACGAGTTATCCAGCCTGGTGTATTAGCTAGACTCTTAGATATTGTCATGTAGAGTTTCATTGCTTCCACGTGTTCTAGTTACTTATCCCCACTGTGTGGTTAGTTTGCTTGTGTGTTGGGTAGAAATTTATGGGAATGTTTTGTGTGTTGCCTTTCTTACAATACAATGATGATTGAAATACAATTTGACTGTAAATCACACTGAGACGTCATGAGGTGATGAAAACTCTTGCATAAATGCAAACATCTTTCCCTCCTTTGCACATAATCCAATATCATCAGCTTGAGTATAATTCTGGATGCACAGTATGTCATCCATGAACACAGGAATATCATCTGATAGCCAGGTCTCACTCTGTAGGCCCCAGGAGAAAAGAAAAGCTCGTTCCAGGTCAATAAGAATCAACACCATTTACTAGTTCCAGATGCCAGCACGTCTGGCATCAACAGTTGACAAGGTCAGTATCGTGCTCCTCACTCCCTGAGCTGTAAATTAGATCAAGGAAACTTTCAAGGACTTATGCAAATATACAAAGCCAAGTCAACATTATGAACAGCTATGGAGAGTGATACCATCTACAGCATCCAATTGCCATCACAATATCACTGACAAACTCTCAAATCAGGAGAAAACTCATCCAACCATTATTTTAGTCTGGCAGTGTCTGTGGAGAGAAATCAGAGTTAACTTTTTGGGTTTGAGTGACCCTTTCTTGGGTCACTCAAACCTAAATCATTAACTCTGATTTCTCTCCACAGATGCTGCGTTTTTCCAGCAATTCCTATTTTTGTCTCTGATTTACAGCATCCACGGTTCTTTTGGTTTTCATCATTTTAGTCCATAAGACCATAAGACATAGAAGCAGGCCATTCAGCCCATCGATTCTGTTCTGCCAATCAATTATGGTTGATAGGTTTTTCAACCCCATTTTCCTGCTTTCTCTCTGTAACCTTTGATCCCTTGGAAATCAAAACTTATCTATCTCTGTTTTAAATATACTCAATGACCTGGCCTCCACAGCCTTCTGTGGCAATGAATTCCACAGATTCACCACTCTCTGACTAAAGAAGGTTCTCCTGCCTCCATTCTAAAGGGTCTTCTCTTTACTCTAAGGCTGTGCCGTCAGATCCTCGTCTCCTCTGCCAAGGGAAACATCTTCCCGACATCCACTCTGTCCAGGCCGTTCAGTATTCTGTATTCAGTATTCAGTAGTCTGTCTGTTATCCATTGTTGACAAAGGACCATCGGCATCTCTCTCTCCATTAGAGAGGAAATTCCTTACATATAGGTCGAGGGGCATCACACCGTATTAAGTGGAGGGCAGGGTACGGAAGCAGGTCTCCAAGAACTGGTACAGTCAGGATAAGGATATGCAATGTTGGTATTACAGTGCACCATATTCTAGGCAACTCAATACGTTTGCAAGATTGTTCAATGAAGGCTATCAGTATTTTGGAAATGGAATGGGAAAGTTGCAGTGGGTGAGAGTGATGTGCACATTTTACTGCTCGTGCCTTACGTTGGAATGGTGTGATGAACTGGCAGACCATCTGCATGGTACGGTGCTGTAATGTATGAGTGGCATGTTACCCCAGCAACTTGTGTTCTCCTTGATTCATCCATGCAGGTGGAAGAGCTGCACCTACATGTTTTGTTTTATCAGCCCCTTCTGTGAAATCCAGCTAAGAGATCAACAGATATAACAACAATTAAAAAGAACCATTTGGAGGTACAGCAGATAGAGTCCCACAATTATATCAATCAAATGCCAGTAATAATAAAAAAAAGACAGAAACACATTTCAACAAGGTTTTAAAGATCTTCACAAAAAGGCATTAATTGAATGAAACCCTTTGACAAGTGTGATGTGAATAAAAATTTGCCGGGTTCTTAATGAACTGCCTGTACCTCAAGAGCCAGAGAGTTCAGATTCCCAGTCGAGGTTAATAAGAAGTGGTAGTTTAGAGGCAAAATATTGGGAGATTACCCTTTTGTCTATTTGTTATTTTTGTAACCAAATTCCATTAAAACATCAAATAATTCAACCCCAACCATCAATTGCTTTTAGGCTATTAGAATGTAAACTGCCATTGTTGCTGTTCAGCATCTGACAAAACCACAGCCATAAATTTGGGAAATACTCAGCTCATGTGTTTTGTTTTGGAGATGCCAGTGTTAAACTGGGGGGCGGGGGGAGGGGGGGGGGGGGGGGGTGGTGGGGGTGGGGAGCGGGGACAAAGTCAAAATTCACACAACACCAGGTTATAGTCCAGCAGGTTTATTTGGATGCAATAGCTTTTGGAACGCTGCTTCTTCATCAGGTGGTTGTGGAGTATAAGATCGTAAAACACAGAATTTATAGCAAAAGTTTACAGTGTCGTGTAACCTGGAAGTGGTCAAGGATGCCCACATAAGAACAGTGTACGATGCTCAACACATCAATTGCCAGTTCCGACGTGCCACAGCGAGAAACCATAATGCCCTCCTCAGGAGACAGACACAAGCTGCAACCAACAGGGTACCCTTCGTTGTCCAGTACCTCCCAGGAGCTGAAAAACTACACCAGGTTGTTCGTGGCCTGCAGCACATTATCGATGAGGATGAGCTCCTCTCCTTTAAGTATCAACCAAACCTCAAAGAGATCATTGTTCGTAGCAAACTGCCTGGATTTCAGCACAACCTTATCACGGTAAACGCTGCAAGACGTGTTCAGAGTGTCGACACGGATACAACCATTACGCATGGTGACACCTCCCACCATGTACGTGGCAGGTTCTCAAGTGACTCAACCAACATTGTCTATCTCATACGCTGCAGGCAAGGATGCCCCAAGGCATGGTACATTGGCAAGACCGAGTAGAGGCTACGGAAACGGATGAATGGACACCGCACGACAATCAACAGACAGGAGTGTTCCCTCCCAGCCGGAGAACACTTCTGTAGTCCGGGACGTTTGACCCTGGACCTTCAGATGACTGTCCTTCAGGATAGGCAACAACGCAAAGTGGCCGAGCAGACGCTGATAGCTAGGTTCGGTACCCATGGGGATGGCCTCACCCGGGACCTTGGGCTCATGTCACACTACAGGTGACCCCACTCACTACATACACAAACACACACACACACTCATGCAGACTTTCTCTCTTACATGCACACACATACTCTCTCACAGATTTATACCCCTTTGCACCCAATTTACACTCACACACATACACGCAAACTCTCACAGGCACTTATAACCTCCCCCCCTCCATGCACACACCCACATATAAGTTTGTGGGTGAATTTGTGCTTGCAGAATTACATATTATTTTGCTCAAAAACTGCATGAATTCATGCAAGATTCTGTAAATATGTTTTTCAGCTTAGAATCAGTCTGAACATTGTGGCAGAGACAGTCTCACACAGGGCACCTCACACCTTCAATGCATTATCTGGACTGACATGGCACCAATTGTTAAAGTTCACTTGAGAATGTAACAAAAAAGTTCTGCGATTTACATGTGAAAGAACTGAAACCAACGTGGTCATTCTATGGGATGAAAAACTTAACAAACAATCCAGGCCTTTTCAATATATAATTTCAGTTACATCACATGTAAACTTTTGCTATAAATTCTGTCTTACGATCTTATACTCCATAACCACCTGATGTACGAGCAGCTAGTGTTCCCAAATAAACCTCTTGGCCTATAACCTGGTGTCATGTGTTTTGTGGTAGCTTCATAGAAAGTTGGCCAGGAGAATGGAAGATAAGATTCTTTTCTTCTTTGAAGACTGCTATGGAATTGTCAATTAACAATGGATCAAATAATCAGGAGAGCTGTTCCATGCTTCAACTTAAGGGTGAACTCCAACAGGGCAGTATCCCTTTGCCTGGGGTGTTCCTCTCTTTGATGACATCAAACACATAGAGAAGGAAACAAGCATGCTATTTTGTGAATTGGAGTTATGAGTGCTGTCACAAAGGTACACTGACAAGGGAATGCAGTTGAAACATCAATATCATGTTAAATAATTTATGATATCAATTGTAACCACAAGATGCATTTTGGAATTACAAGAACCTCTTTAACAGCATTGTACAAATAATAGCACTCCTCCTAACACCAATTGCTTTCGTCCCTCTGAACAATTTTGCTAATTTGGTGTCACATTACAGTGATTTGTATCAGGAACATACAAATGAATGTCGAACATTGAACTAATCAAGCCTGCTCTGATATCCCATTGGAGTGTGGTAAATCTGTTACTTAACCCTATTTTATCTGTTTTGCTTTGAGATCCTCTCAAATTCTTATCTAACTAAAGTCACTCAATCCTAGTCTTGTCATTTTCAATTGATTTAGTCTCCACACCTTGTTGGGGATCGAGGTTGAGATTTCCACTACCCCTGTTTAAAGATAGTGCTGGGACAATGGTGACAGAGTGGTAATATGACAGGAAATATAAAAGTGAGATAACTAGGGTTCAAGGTCTATATATTCCTGTGAGGGTGAAGCGCAAGATTGACAGGAATAGGGAACCCTGGGTGAGAAGAGATATTGAGGCTTTGACCAGAAGAAAGGAGGAATGGCCCAGGTACAGGCAGCTGGGATCAAGGGAATCCCTGGAGAGACATAGGGGATACAGGAGTTTACTGAGGAAGGAAATCAGGAAAAAGAAAAGAGGGCATGAGATAGCCTTGGCTGAGAAGATTAGGGTGAATCCAAAAAGTTCCTTTAAGTATATTAAAGGAAAAAGAATAACTAAAAGAGAGAATAGGACCCCTTAAGGGGTCATGTATGTGCAGAAATGCAGGAGATGGGCGAGGTCCACAATGAATATTTCTCCTCTGTGTTTACCGTAGACAAAGGTATGAAGACTTGGGAACTTGGGGAAGTTAGTGATTGTATCTTCAGAACAGTCCATATTACAGTAGAGGAGATATTGGATGTATTTGAATGATGTCCTGGTCCTGACCAGATATATCCAAGGGCACTGCAAGAGGCTAGAGAAGAAATTGGGGCGGGGGGGGGCCCTGGCTTATATTATTGCATCATTGTTAGCCATGGGTGAGGTCCCAGAAGACTGTTGTTCCCTTATTCAAGAAGGGCGGCAAAGAAAACCTGGGAACTATAGACCAGTAAGCCGAACACATTACTTGTGAAGATTTGGAGGGATAAGATATACATGTATTTGGAAAGATAAGGTTTGATTAGGAGTAGTCAGCATGGCTTTGTGTGTGGGAAATCATGCATCACAAATTTGTTAGGGCTCTTTGATGAAGTGACCCAGAAGGTTGATAAGAGCAGGGTGGTAAATGTAGTTGCTATGGATTTCAGTAAGGCCTTTGATAAGGTTCCACATGGTAGGCTGCTTTGGACGGTTATATTGTATTGAATCCAGGGGGAGCTGGCAAATTGGATACACAATTGGCTTGATGGTAGGAAGCAGAGGGTATTAGTGGAAGGATACTTGTCGGACTGGAGGCCTGTGACTAGCTGAGTGCCTCAGGGGTCAGTGCTGGGCCCATTGCTGTTTGTTATTTATATCAATGATTTGGATGAGAATGTACGAGGCATGATTAGTAAGTTACAGATGACACTAAAATAGGCGGTATAATAGACAGTGAGGCTTTGATGAGGCTTTGTTGTCAGAAATTGCAGCAGGACCTTGCTCAGCTGAGGAAGTGGGCTGAGAAATGGCAAATGGAATTTAATATAGATAAGCGTGAGGTCTTGCATTTTGGAAAGTCAAATCAAAGTAGGAGTTTCAGGCTGAATGGTAGGATTCTAAGGAGTGTAGTGGAACAGAGAGACCTTGGAGTTCATGTGCACGGTTCTCTGAAAGTGGAGTCAGAGGTAGATAGGGCAGTGAAGAAGGCTTTTGGCACACCGTTCTTCAGTCAGGGCACTGAGTATAGAAATTGGGGAGTTATGTTGCAATTGTACAGGACATTGGTGAGGCCACACTTAGAGTATTGTGTGCGGTTTTGGTCACCTTGCTATAGGAAAGATGTTATTAAACTGGAAAGAATGTCAAAGAAATTTACAAGGATGTTGCCAGGATTAAACAGTTTGAGTTATAGGGAGAGGTTAGACCAACTAGGACTTCTTTCTTTAGAGTGTAGGAGACTGAGGAGGAATCTTATAGAATTGTATAGCATCATGAGAGGCATGGATAGGGTGAATGCACTCAGCCTTTTTCCCAGGGTTGGGCAGTCAAGGACTAGAGGGCATCATAGAGTTATAGAGTCATAGAGGTGTACAGCACAGAAACAGACCCTTCGGTCCAACTCGTCCATGCCGGACCAGATATCCCAACCCAATCCAGTCCCACCTGCCAGCACCCGGCTCATATCCCTCCACCCCCTTCCTATTTGTATACCCATCCAGATGCCTTTTAAATGTTGCACCACCACTTCCTCTGGCAGCTCATTCCATAGATGCACCACCCTCAGCTTAAGGTTAGAGGGGAAAGAATAAAAGGGAACCTGAGGGACAACCTTTTTACACAGAAAGTCGTATGCATATGGAATAAGCTGCCAGCGGAAGTTGTTCAAGCGGGTACATTAACAACATTAAAAGGCATTTGGACAAATACGTGAATAGGAAAGGTCTAGAAGGATAGGGGCCAAGTGCAGGAAAATGGGGTTAGCATTTTGGTTGGCATGGACCAGTCTGGGCCAAAGGACCTGTCTCCATGCTGAAGGACTGTATGAGAATACCCAGAGATCGAGCTTAATGCTGTGGTGACCCAAACTCAAATCCCATCACAACAGCAGGTTGAATTTAAATGCAACTAATAAATTTGGAATGCGAAAGCTCATCTCGATAATGACAACTAGGTTAAAAATCCCAGACTGATGTAAAAATCCATCTGGTTCACTGACGCTCTTGTGAGATGGAAATCTGCCACCTTTACCTCATGTGGCCTACAGGTAATTCGAACCCACAGAAATGTGGGTGGCTCTTCAATGTCCTCTGAAATTAACTATAAAGACTATTAGTTCAAGGGCAATTAGGAATGGACAACAAATTCCAGTCTTTCCAGCAACACCCACATTCCATGAATGAATAAATTTTTAAAAAGTACTGCTAGACATCTCCTGTGCATGAGCAAGCACCCCTTTTTAAGGTTATATCCTCCTTTTCTGGATGAAATAGTTCTTTTCCATCTATCCTATTGCAAACTTAAACCACCTTAAGTCCCTGAATATTTAACCCTTTAATATTTCACACTTGCGAAAAAAACAAGCGTAGACTATGCATCCCTGTCTGCAAGGGATAATGCTTTCAGACACAATTTAACCCTGTTATAAACCCCACACCCATTTAGAAGTAGCTGATCAAACATACTGATTTATTTATGACAAAATGTGTAGTTTTTTGTCTATAAGGACAATATAGTGCTCAACCGAGGAAGGCATGACAGAAAATATCATTCCTAATGAGAGGCTCTGGCCTGAAAGGTCAATTCTCCTGCTCTTTGGATGCTGCCTGACCTGCTGCGCTTTTCCAGCAATATGCTCTTGACTTTGATCTCCAGCACCTGCAGACCTCACTTTCTCCCTCGGAAATATCAACACGCTATCCCTCTTTAGAAAGGAAAAATGCTTTACGTTTCCCAGTTTCAAATTTATTGCTGAATAAAGTTTGAGTGTTTTTGACTACCAAGATGGGAAGACAGGCCAAGAAGTTAGTCAAATTACATCAGTTCTGAGGAAGGGTCACTCAACCTGAAATGTTAACTCTGATTTCTCTCCACAGATGCTGCCAGATCTACTGAGTTTTTCCAGCAATTTCTGGTTTTGTTTCTGGTTTACAGCATCCACGTTTCTTTCTGTTTTTATTGTGGAAACAATAATATTTTCTATCTTCTGAGTCCAGGGATAATTGTAGGCATACTACATTGCAACAATACAAGAGAAAATATTAATAAAAATAAATGTGCTAGGAATACTCAGTAGTTCTCAGATGGTCCTGCAGTATGTGCTGAGAGAAAAAGCCTGCCATTTATCAAGTTGAATACTGAAGGCAGATATAAATGTGATAGGAGACAGGTGAAGAACAAAAGGGATGGTCTGAGACAGGATAGGAAGGGAGGGAGGTAAAAATGTGGTGAAACAGAAGGCAAGGCGAGTGGTAATAGGTTTAATAAAGAAATGTAGCATTTGTCCAGAGAGAATGTACATGCCAGGATAACGAACCACTCTGTCTGAAAACAAAACATGAAAAACAAAGTGAAAACCACCAAGTAGTAAAAGAGATAATCAAAATGGGACACTGAGTTATGGTCTAAAATTGCTGAGCTCAGTGCTATGTCCAGAAGGTGCTTAATTGAAAGGTGAGGTGCTGCTCCTCAAGCTGCTGTTCATCTACCCTCCAGCACGTCAAGGACAGAAAGAAGAGCATGGGATTAGAGCTGTAAATTATAATGGCAAGCAACTGAAATCTCAGGATCAGGCTGGGGACTGAGCAGAAACATTTTACAATGCTAATCCTGGGCATCCTTTCTTATTCACAATATAGTTCATTGATGTAGATTTCATACTACATGGAGTCTATTCTGTTCACACAAGCTGTTGTTTTTGCTGTGTAGAGACCCCACATGATCTCTACTACCTAGAAAGGACAAAGTAGCATGGGGACACCACTTGCAAGTTGCCCTCCAAGTCACAAAACATCGCGACTAGGAAATAGTTGCGCTGTTCCTTTACTGTTGCTGGGTCAGAAAGCTGGAACTCTCTCTGTCTATACTATGCGGATTGCAGCAGTTCAAGAAGACCAGACACTACCCCCTGAACTATAACTAGCAATAGACAACAAATATTGGTCCAGCCAGCAACACTACCATCCAATGAACAAATACAATGACATTTTCCTTTCGATCTCTTCACATCGTTAATTACTGGTGGCAATGCATTTCATATTCCACAAGCTCTGCCCAAAAACAAACAACTCTTAAGGAGGTAGAATCATAGAATCTCTACAGTGTGGAAGCAGGCCAGTCAGCCCATTTATTCCACACTGACCCTCTGAAAAGCATCTCCCCCAGACCCACCCAGCCCCCCCATGGCTAATCCACCTCACCTACACATACCTGGACCCAATGGACAGTTTAGCATGGCCAATGCACCTACCCTGCACATCTTTGGACTGTGGGAGGAAACTGGAGCACCCAGAGGAAACCCACACAGACATGGAGAGAAGGTGCAAACTCCACACAGTCACCCGAGGGTGGAATTGAACCTGGGTCCCTGGCACTGTGAGGTAGCAATGCTAACTACTGAGCCACCGTGCATAACAGGTAGTGTTATTATTTCCTTATACTAGCCCAGGGTGCATGACTGAATCTGCAAAAAAGGCTGAGGATTGGCATTTCACTGAGGAAGGGGAGAGCCTTACACTGAATCTGTTTGGTTGATACCTCAAGGGCAAGATGCTGGTTGAAAGGTTGACGCTAAAGCTTGCCACAACATCTTAGTTGATCACAAGCTCCATTCTTGATTGTTACTGATGACACAGATATTGTTCTTGCTACCGAGGGGACTGGTATTGTTGTACCTTTATTCTTTTCAGGAGGATTTGAGTGTTGCTGGCAAGGCCAGCATGTTCTGCCCATCTCTGATTGTCCTTTAACTAGATACCTTGCTGGATCGTTTCAGAGGGAACTTTAAAAATCGACCACACTATTGTGGAGTCTAGAGTCACATGGAGACTGGAATGGGTAAGGATGGAAGATTTCCCTCCTTAAAGGTTGTTTGTGAACCAGTTGGAATTTTAGGACTAGGACAGTCACTATCACTAATTCCAGGCTTTATTTATTAAATTTCCAATCTGCCCACTGGCCTGGTGGGATTTCTGCAGTTATTTCCAGGATATTAGAGGGTTTCAGGATTACATTGGCGAAAGTGAGGACTGCAGATGCTGGAGATCAGAGTCAAAAAGTGTGGTGCTGGAAAAGCACAGCAGGTCAGGCAGCATCCGAGGAGCAGGAGAGTCAATATTGAAGAGCTTATGCTTGAAACATCGACTCTCCTGCTCCTCGGATGCTGCCTGACCTGCCATGCTTTTCCAGCACCACTCTAATCTTCAGGATTACATTCCTCGCACACTTGGTATCTGTTAATGTTGGTGATAGCATTAATATTCAAAAAATCATCTACCAGACAGCAGACAAGATGGCCACTCAGTCAACTTCCTTCCTCCTGGCTCTTTAGAAGACCCAAAAATTTAATCATTTTCTCCAGAATCCTCCAATATTTAATACCTTTATTTTCTGGTTTGAATAGTACTGCATCTATTCTTACAACCTTCTCATGGAGTTTACTCCAGCTCATAACAATTTCCTGCTCAAAATAAATCTCCTAATCTTCTCCCTGGCCTTTTTTGGCAATTACATTTGAGTCCTTTGGTTACTGGACCTCCTGCCAGTGGAAACTACTTCCCTTTATTTCCTGAAGCAGAGCCTGACTTGGCTGAATATATCTGCTCAATCTCCCCGAATTTATGAGAAAGATCTTACATTCCTAGTCTCTTTATATAATTGAAGCTATATGCTCACAATCATTCTCTTTCTCCTCTCTAACGCATTGGCAGCTTCACTGAAGTGCTCTTATCCCTTATACTTTCCTTATAATGCACAGGAACTCATTTTTTGAAACAGCCTTATCAATAGGGTTTTCTCTGTCATCTGTAGGTGAACTCTCGTCTGTCTTTCTGCTGCTGGGTCATCTTTGAAATTGCACAGTTTGGTTTCTGTGTAAGATTGGACCTTCAGTATTTCTAAAACCATATAATTAAGACATGGCTATTGTGGTCATACTCACGGAATTTTATCTTAAAATATCCTAAACTTAACCATTAGCATCCCTGGGTATGTCCTGTCCCACCATCAGAATATAGCCATCAGAGGTGGAGATGCAGTGGTTCATGGTTGGGAGGGAGTTACACTTGATGCTCTCAATATTGACCCAGCTGCCTATGTAACCTTGTGGCATCTGAGTCAAAATATGTAGCGCTGGAAAAGCACAGCCGGTCAGGCAGCATCCAAGGAGCAGGAGAGTTGATGTTTCAAGCATAAGCTCTTCAACGTTGACTCTCCTGCTCCTTGGATGCTGCCTGAGCTGCTGTGCTTTTTCAGCACCACACATTTTGACTCTGATCTCCAACAGCTGCAGTCCACACTTTTGCCTTGTCGCATCTGGTCAAACAAAGTTAAGGAAATCTGCTACTGATTATCTCCTCCCAATGGTAATTGTAAATTGTAACTCAGATGCCTGAACAGTCATTCAGTGCCATTACATTAGATGATGAAACAATAACTGTCTGTGAATCCATTGGTGACGGTCATGGTTTGCATGCTGCTGTGCAGCAGGTAGAAGACGGTGACAAGTTTATGTTGGCAGCCATGGTTAGCACTGCTACCTTACAGCACCAGGGACCCGGGTTCGATTCCAGCCTTGGGTGACTGTCTGTATGGAGTTTGCACATTCTCCTAGTGTCTGCTTGGGTTTCCTCCAGGTGCTCTGGTTTCCTCCCACAGTCCAAAGATGTGCAGGTCAGGTGAATTGGCCATTCTAAATTGCCCATAGTGGTAGGTGCATTAGTCAGAGGGGAATAGGTCTGGGTGGGTTACTCCTCAGAGGCTCTGTGTGGACTTGTTGGGCCGAAGGGCCTGTTTCCACAATGTAGGGAATCTAATCTAATCTAATCTAAACCAAGTTTGAGGAAGACACTCCATAACCTTTCCCAGTTAGTAGCATCAAAGTCCTTTCTGAGGCCAAAGGTGGTCATGCAAATTGGTTGCTGCTGCTCTCTGTATTTTTCTGAGACTTGTCTTGCTGTGAGGATCATGTCCATTCTGGATTTTGCTGAATGGAATCGGCAGTAAAACTCTGCAAGGAGCTCTTCAGCATCTGGAAGGAGGAGAATGAGGAACATTCTTGTGATGACCTTCCCAGGTCATATCAGGGGCAGCTCACTGTAGTTACCACAACTGGTCTTGTCTCCTTTCTTGAAAATAGTCAAAATTATAGCATCTCAGAGCTTCCTTCTAGATGAGGAAGATAAGTTTGTGTATTTGAACTTAGAGTGTATCTCCACTGTATTCCATCAGCATCAGCAGCTGTTGGATAGTCTTTTCAACCTCTGGCCAGGCTGTATTTTATATGGAGATGATTGTGGGTAGCATGCTGTGGGATGTGGTTGACGATATAGACATCAAGGACTGAGGATATCCTCGAAGGGATCGCTCACTGCCTCTCTATAGTTGGAATGTCACTGAGACAGTCAACTAATCTGTTTCTATTGGCAAAGCCAAACTCATAGAGTCAACATTCCTCATCTGATTCAGCCATGTAGAAGAAGGTATATCTGTCACCTTGTTCTTTGAGTTGACTTCCTCCAGCCTGACTTGTCTCATTCAGGGAAGCAGTGCCCATGTCATAGCACCATAGTGCAATCTTCTGGTCTATCGCTGCTGTGGTTGTCTAGGGGACCCCTGTTGTTCCAGCTCCTGAAACTCTTTTTAAGGAGGTGAAAAATGCTCAGCCATCGGTTCTTTTAACCTGAGGTGACTGCGGCCCACTGACTACCAAACCTTTCATCCCTTCCCGTCTTGTCGTCTTCAAGTAGTACTTGAAGATCCTTGAGGAAGGTCATCCTAATCCACCAGAATAGCTTCATACAGTGTCCCGGTATGAAAACATGGGACTTCTTCAGCATAATTCTAAATCATGGTCTTAAATCTTGGGTGGGTCTGTGGGATACACTGCATTCTATCCCAGGAAGTTACTGAATGCTGTGACTAGAGGTTTTCAGCTTCCGTTCCTAATGTCTGCTGGGTTCAGAGGCATTGATTAAGCTACCTGTGAGAAAATTAAGAACTGGCCTTATTGTCTCAGAGATCAAAAAATCCATGAGGGTTCATTCTGTTGATCAAAGTTGTTGAAAACTAATGTCATATTAGATTGTGATCAACCCAGGCAGTCAAATCATGGCCCAATGCTCACTGAACAGTCTCACACAAGGAGTGACTATTTTATTAAGATGGCTGCCAGATTTACAATCACATTAACAACTTGCATTTACAGGGTACCCTTACCACAATAAAAACAAAGAGGAATTATTTTTGAAAAATGACCAAGTCATTAAAAAAACATTGAGACGGGTGGCCAGGGGCTTTGTGAAACAGGTAGTCTTTAAGGTGCAGTCTGAAAGGAGCAGAAAAAGTAGCAAGCAGAGGGATTTAGAGGAAACATTTGAGAGTTTACGGTCTATGGACAGCTCAAGGCCAACGCACCGAGGCAGAAACTCTGGGGAGGAGAAAACCTGGGGAGAAGATTGATAAAATATTAATTTTCAATAAGTCCATTGATATTTGGCTGGTAGTTGAAGTTCAGAAACTGGCTTTTAGCAGGGCCTGAGGAACAAGCTTTGACAAGTGACAGTAGGACCAATCCAGCTGTTAGCGCTGGAAGCAATACAGTCTGATGGTGCTTTGTCTAACTGCCCAGTGGATACAGGTATCCTCCATTCAGCCTCACCCTCTCAGTGGCCTGCATTGTCTGCTGTGTTTAAACTTTAATTGCCTCATGCTGGCACATGGAGACAGAGGCTGTGACGGCTGCCTGCCTTTCCACACAGAATTTAATCAATTCTCTGGAGAAATGGCTAACGATTTTCTATTTCACACAGACAGTCTGCTCGAGTGCTCAGATAGGTCTGACCTCCTTCGCTCAGACCCAGTCTCAGCAAATGCCATAAGTGACTATAAACCTTTCACTTCCTGCCTGCTGAAGACAGGAGCTCAGTAAGACTGAATCTCTATTGTTCAGACAGACAACTTCAAACACATAGCCACATCGTGTTTCTCTTTCACTTAGGCGTAACTGCATCCATTCTATTGATTAAACATTGATCAAATTGCTAAGAGGAACTCAGCTGCGATAGAGAATAGACACTATTCATAATTTGTTTATTAGGTGATTATAAATGCATTAAAGATAGTGCTCACATTAATCATCATTACCAAAGGGACAAAGAGGCAACATAATTGATCAGGATGGATTCATCCCATTCTGGACAGCAACATCTGTACGCTTTGAAGTTCGATGTAATGGAGCACGGGCTTTAACAGCTCAGCTTTGTACAATGCCTGACCTAAGCTGTCCCTCATTGCAAGGTTGTTATTACGGCTCACTTGTCAACAGTGGCAGGTCAGCACTGGTGCTGTCTGTAGATGCTACTAAAATTACTGCAGTATGAGTGACAGTGTGGAGTAAGTCATGCTGTGTCTCAGATCACACACTGTAGTACCCACCAGTCCAGGCATACCTCCATGACATTGACTGGCCTCACACATCATACAGAGTCAGCCATTCTGGTGCTATGGCGATTTATATGCAGCCTTTGATATAATAATTAACATGTCCTGCGCCACTTTCAGGCAGTATCTGTCATTGAGTAAACAAGAGGAGATATTAAGACAGATGACTAAAAGCACAAAGTATTTGGTTTTATGAAGCATTTTAAAAGCGTAGAGACACTTGGACATCATTAAGAAGGGAGTTGTTGATGATGGGCCAAAATGTCTCATTTAGATACATTTTGTGTTGCTCTCCTCACCCCACTGCTGAACTGTACTGATAACATCTTTATGTTCTTGACTTCTGGACTGCTCCTTGCTGCTTTCAATGGTGCTAAGTCAAGAACTTGTACTCTGACATCTACCCTGGAGGGATAGGCTACAACTTTTCTGCATCCCATGGTTACAGTGGATGCTATGATTAACGGCAATGTTCAGACACCTGAGGCAAGTGGGCATCACATTAGTTGGCAACATTACACTGTGTGTACCTAATGGTGCAAATTATCCTCCGCTTTCGCTATCGTACAATCCTGTACATTTTTCATGCCAGTAGTAATCATTACAACCTCCTCAAAATGGCCCTGCTCCATGGTAAATGATCATCAGTCAGCAACTGCTATTGAATGCCACCCTGTCGTGTAAGGTAAAGAGCAGGATGCATTGATTGATAATACATGGTGCACTGACATATTAACTTGTAGTATTTTCTCTCTGCTCCTGTGGTTATACAAGACAGCTTTTGTGACCTTCAAACAGCCTTCTGAGGTTTTTATACCTAAAGATGCCACTGTCATTGGTTGGCATCTTGACTGTATATTTTAACTTCTTCTCATGGCTAGGTATAGTAATTCTGAAATGTCACTTTAACTTTCCTTCGATATTTTCTGTTTATTTATCCTGAGAACCTGAAGCAGATTGGCATTTATTGCCCCTCTTTGGTTTTCTGAAAAGGTGATGGTTTCCCTGCTTCTTGGATGGGTTCTGATGATGGGTGTCTCATAATGGCTGGATAGAGAATTGCAGAATGTTAACAGAGCAATAATGAAGGCACAGTACATTCACATCCCCAGACACCACTCTGTTAATCATCCTTACACAACTAATCAACCTCAAATTTGTTGCCAGGATCTTCCTTAAATGGCCTGTTTCAATACTTCTCATACCATTCCTGAAAATGAAATAGGGCCTATTCTGATACTCCTACATTAATTTCAGTGTTGACCTTTCTTTAATGTCACACAGCGTTTTCCCTGCTTGAACCCAAGTGGTTGTTTACGGTAACACTGACCTTACAACGGAGCGCACTAACTTTCTCAGCATGTCTTCCCACCATCACTAATGCCACCTCGTTTCACTTTCATACTATCACTTGACTCTGGTTCAAACACATCTCATCAGAGACCTTCATTCATGCCTTTATTACCTCAACTATTCCAATGTGCCAACCTCCTATTCTACCCTATATAGACTTGAAGTCATCTTGAGTTGTCCTACTCATTTCCTAACCCACACCCAGTCCTACTCATTGATTACTCCTGTACCTATTGGCCTACACTGTTGTTCGAACCACAACTCAATTTTACAATTCTCATCCTTGTTTACAGATTCTTCCATGCCCTCCCTATCACTTTAATCTCCACCAGTCATCCTACCCTTGGGATATCTGCTCTCCCCTAATTGTGAGCTTTTGTGCATCCCTAATATACAACAATTGTTGGCCATATCTTTATTTGCCTGAGCCTTAAACGCTGGAATTGCATCTCTCAATGGTTCTATTGCTGCTCTATCTCTCTTTCCTCTTTACACCTTAAACCTTATTTCTTTGACTGAGCTTTGGTTATTCAGCCTGACATCCCTTTACATGTCTCAGTGTCAAATTTTGCTTCGTAATGCTCCTATGAAGTACCTTGGGATGTTTTACTCATTAAAGGTAGAATGTAAATACAGCTTTCTGTTGTTCAAAATGTTTCATTCCTACCAGTTCATCACAATGCAAAGAAAGAAATTGTTTGGCTACACGTTTTACAGTGAAGAAAGGAATTGTGACACATAATGGTTTGAAATTCCTGAACAGGGATCAGTTTCCTTCAGTTGACATATGCTTGTTCTGACTTCCTTTGTGCCTCATTTTTATGCCGCTTTTAGAATAAACACTTTAAAAACTGTACTAAAAAACTGTACAAAGGAACTGTATGTAAGTGGGTTAATGAGTGCCCTACAAGAGGAAACTAAACACCAGTATGTAACATTAATCCCATGGTTGCAGTTATAGTGAGTAAATGAATTTGCCTTTTGGGAGAAATGTGATGCAAGGAAGGACTCCCATCCAGAAGATTTCGAAAGAGATGTTGGACCTTGAGAAACACTCAATAGCTGTATCCCTTTGTGCCTCTTACATTGGTATTCATTGCTGAAGGAAGTAAAGACTATCACGGTGACATTGTCCCTTTTGACTAAACCAATGCTCCTTTTGCACATTCTGTGGTGAAATGGGGGCAGTGAGTGTACCTGGAATTTCAAAGCTGGATTAGTACCCAGATTTCAATATAAAACTCACTCATTAAGACTGCTCTTGATCATAAAGAAATTGAATTTCGACCGCTGAGTTTCCCTCTTCACCTCACTGCATTGTTTGACTTGTCTTCCATCTGTCATTTACCTCCATGGCATTGATTTACTCGGGTTCCAGAACATCTCCATGCAATGATCCCCTCATTCACATAATCTTTCTCTTTATCCTCAGCTGCTGACTTCCAATGTCCTGGTTCTCAGCCTCCTTCATTATAGAATTCCATGCTTGGGATTATTCTCCACCTATTCCGAACCTATATGATGCTATAATTGAAATCCCAAGAATGCCAAGAACCCTGCCTTGCCTCCCACCCTTCTCTTGGTCCCTCCAGGGCCGTGCCTGCAAGTGCCTGCCAATGTTGGCACTAGAAAAGTTTATGTGGTATTCTGCCAGGTGACCACTCGATACCTTGTGGTTTTTGCCAGCTCTATCAGCATTTGTTCTTGAGGAAGGATTGTTTCAGGTAGTTCATTGCCAACAATTTTCAAATGTCTTTACTTTATCTTGGTCCTATCTAATAACCAGTGGCAAAGAATGCACACCATAGTTTATGTACAGAAGAGGAACTGTTCTTAAATGACACAAGTTATCAGAGAACTGTGTAACTTGTAAATCAATGGTATAAAGTTGGGTTCCATGACTTAATCTCTGCCCATCTCAATCCATGAGACCCTAGACTTTAGATTTCCTCCAGTTGCACCTGTAGTTTTTCAACATGATTAAACAGTTTAACTTTTGTCATTTCTTTCAAAATTTAATCTCTAACTCCATTGAATATCTTAAGAACACAATTCCCAACACCATTATTTCGCAATGAATTTGGATGATTTAAGGAGCAATATGCCATTAAAATGTCTTTGAATGAGTGTCTCTATCAAATTCCACTGAAAATCACATTTGTTATGGAGTTTCTGTAACCTCTTTACCATTACTGAACTTGGCTGAAAATGTGTTGCTGGAAAAGCGAAGCAGGTCAGGCAGCATCCAAGGAGCAGGAGAATCGACATTTCAGGCATAAGCCCTTCTTCAGGAATGAGGAAAGTGTGTCCAGCAGGCTAAGATAAAAGGTAGGGAGGAGGGACTTGGGGGAGGGGCGTTGGGAATGCGATAGGTGGAAGGAGGTCAAGGTGAGAGTGATAGGCCGGAGTGGGGTGGGGGTGGAGAGCTCAGGAAGAAGATTGTAGGTTAGGAAGGCGGTGCTGAGTTCGAGGCATTTGATTGAGACAAGGTGGGGGGAGGGGAAATGAGGAAACTGGAGAAATCTGAGTTCATCCCTTGTGGTTGGAGGGTTCCTAGGTGGAAGATGAGGCACTCTTCCTCTAGCTGTCGTGTTGCTATGGTCTGGCGATGGAGGAGTCCAAGGACCTGCATGTCCTTGGTGGAGTGGGAGGGGGAGTTGAAGTGTTGAGCCACAGGGTGGTTGGGTTGGTTGGTCCGGGTGTCCCAGAGGTGTTCTCTGAAACGTTCCGCAAGTAGGTGGCCTGTCTCCCCAATATAGAGGAGGCCACATCGGGTGCAGCGGATGCAATAGATAATGTGTGTGGAGGTGCAAGTGAATTTGTGGTGGATATGGAAGTATCCCTTGGGGCCTTGGAGGGAAGTAAGGGGGGAGGTGTGGGCGCAAGTTTTGCATTTCTTGCAGTTGCAGGGGAAGGTGCCGGGAATGGAGGTTGGGTTGGTAGGGGGTGTGGACCTGACGAGGGAGTCACGGAGGGAGTGGTCTTTTCGGAACACTGATAGGGGAGGGAAGGGAAATATATCCCTGGTGGTGGGGTCCGTTTGGAGGTGGCGGAAATGATAGCGGATGATATGCTGTACATGGAGGTTCATGGGGTGGTGACATTTACTATAAACCGACCGATTCCCACAGCTACCTAGACTACACCTCCTCCCACCCTGTCCCCTGTAAAAACGCCATCCCATATTCCCAATTTCTTCGTCTCCGCCACATCTGCTCCCAGGAGGACCAGTTCCAAAACCGTACAACCCAGATGGCCTCCTTCTTCAAGGACTGCAATTTTCCCCCAGACGTGGTTGACGATGCCCTCCACCACATCTTTTCTACTTCCCGCTCCTCCGCCCTTGAGCCCCGCCCCTCCAACCGCCACCAGGACAGAACCCCACTGGTCCTCACCTACCAAACAAAACGTCGATTCTCCTGTTCCTTGGATGCTGCCTGACCTGCTGCACTTTTCCAGCAACACATTTTCAGCTCTGATCTCCAGCATCTGCAGTCCTCACTTTCTCCTCGAACATGACTGAACTTGATCAGGTTTAAACAGCAAAGATGTTTTTTCGAGCAGTGTTAATCAAATGCTCTGTCTTTTCTCGCATGCTAAAAATGTGCAATTTAAATCAGTGCCATTTAAGGTGTGAAAATTGTTAATTTCTCAAAAGAGGTGTCAGTTAATAGATTATAAGATAAAAGCCAGCACTGTAATTGGACTAAAATGATCACAACAGGAGCACACATTTATAAAAGTATCCATAAACAATTAATATTAAATATAAACATTGCATTCTTTTTTAGCTTACCTTTAGGTCTCTTGAAAGAGTACTGAAAGATGTTCAGAGAGGTGGAGGAATTAAGAGGGGTACTCTTTGCTGTGGCCTGGTGAGATCTTTGAATGTACACTGAAGCCAGTTCAAAGAGGGAA
Organism: Chiloscyllium punctatum; assembly: GCF_047496795.1. Lineage (NCBI taxonomy): Eukaryota > Metazoa > Chordata > Chondrichthyes > Orectolobiformes > Hemiscylliidae > Chiloscyllium > Chiloscyllium punctatum. Next base: position 24,229,343 of record NC_092749.1, on the reverse strand, counting down.
TGCTGTCACCCTTGACCCTTTCAGCCATGCCTGTCTGCTCCCTTGCTTCAGTAGGAGGGCTCATACTCCCTCATACTCGACATATCCCCCTCCACAGAGGCAGCAGGAAAGGACGAACGCACTGCCTTACTGCTTCTCGATGCTGCCTGGAAGGGTTTTCAAACCGTGCCTGCCTGTGAACGAACCAGGATGTCATCTTTTCTTGAAGAGCACCCACCTGCTTTAAGTCCATTCAGGGACCGTGGGGTAAATTGCTCGTGGGAGCCAAAGGCCGACAGCTCAATTGCGGGCAGCAGGCAATGAGGAAAACTGCATATCCATGGCATTGTGAAGAGGTCTAGGAGTTACAAAGGTCCAAGCTGGCATCCAAGCCCCTCCCCAACTGTGACTTTCTGCCTGGTGCTAATTAACACTGAGGCTGAGACTTTTGTCCAAAGAGACTTCCATCCTGACAAGATATGCAGCAGATGAGATGGTAGGGGAAACAGGCTGTTGGCCTCACTTATTCAATAGTCCCTATGGATTGTGGATGGCTCGTTTCCACTCCACTTCAATTGATTTTGTTGTGACTGATAAATTCAAGGCAGGACCTGCAGAATCCCCCATGCACAGTGCCTGAAGGTCGGGTAGATCATTTGTAGCGCGCTCTCTCCAACAGCTCATCTTCAACTCTGTGTTCTCTCAATGATCTCTCTCAATGAGCGCAAAGCCTTCCTGATTTATTTATTTGATTTAATTTATTATTGTCACATATACCGAAACATAGAGAAAAGTATTATCTTGCCTGCTAACGGGGCAAATCATACATTATGTAAGCACATCAGGGTTATGGAACAGAATACAGTGTTACAGCTCCAGAGAAGGTGCTGAGAAAGATGAACTCTAATAGATGAAAGATCCGTTCATAAGTCCAATAACAGCAGGGAAGAAATTCTTCTTAAATCCCTTTGGTAGCTGTTTTCAAGCTTCTGTATCTTCTGCCCGATGGAAGAGGATGAGAGGCAGTATTCATGTATGCCGGTCTCTGTCGGACCAGATCCAATCAGGGACGGGTGTCTAGTTTGTTCCCGAAGGTCAAAGGATTGCCAGATCTGAAAGTAGATTTGAGAGAACATTGTTAGTAATTCTGACAGACGTACAATTGAGATTTGAAAGAATAGAGCGATTATAATAGATGTGAGGAAAGGATCTGCTGGATCTAATGATCAATCATAAGCTAGGGTCTCCTATGATTCAGTGGAAATGTTTGGTCACTTCAGGGATGCTTTGAGGAGATCTTTAGAGTGTTTCCAATTTGGTCCTGGGAATCTCCTGCTGAGATTAAGTTCTATGTCCTTGCTGTATTGCCGTACTTGCTATGTTCTATGTACAGAGGTTGCTATGGGAGTCTGGTGTCAGGCACATATACAACATTGCCTACTTTACAGAGATGGTTTTGATTGATTAGTGTCTCAGTGCTCGACAGAACCATTTCAATTCCCTTAGACACTAAGAGTCACAGAAAGAGCTATCAGTATTGACTGTGCCTGTGCCATTTCACAACTCTGGCCTTCGGTTAACAAGGGGCGAAGTCACATTAGATTTGGTACTGGGCAATGAATTCTGCCCAATGTTAGATTTGGAGGTAGATGAACACTTTGGTGATAGTGACCACAATTCAGCCATATTTACTTTAGTGATGGAAAGGGATAGGTATATACCACAGAGCAAGAGTTACAGCTTGGGGAAAGGCAATTATGATGTGATTAGGCAAGATTTAGGATGCATAGGATGGGGCAGGAAACTGCAAGGGATGGGCACAATTGAAATGTGGAGCTTATTCAAGGAACAGCTACTGCAGGTCCTTGATAAGTATGTACCGGTCAGGCAGGGAAGAAGTTGTTGAGCATGGGGGCTGTGGTTTACTAAACAATTTAAATTTCTCTTCAAGAGGAAGAAGAAAGTTTATGTTAAGATGAGATGTAATGGCTCAGTTAGAGTGCTGGAGAGTTACATGTTGACCAGGAAAGACCTAAAGAGAGAGCTTAGAAGAGTTAGGAGGGGGCATGAGAAGTCATTGGCGGATAGGATCAAGGAAAACCCTAAGGTTTTCTATAGGTAAATCAGGAATAAAAGAATGACTAGAGTACGATTAGGGCCAATCTAACATGGTAGTGGGAAGTTGTGTGTGGAGTCAGAGGAGATAGGGGAAGCACTAAATGAATACTTTTCGTCAGTATTCACACTAGAAAAAGACAATGTGATTGAGGAGAATATTGAGATACAGGCTACTCAACCAGATGGGATTGAGCTGCATAAGGTGGAGGTGTTAGCAATTCTGGAAAGATTAAAAATAGACAAGTCCCCTGGGCCAGAGGGGATTTATCCTAGGATTCTCTGGGAAGCCAGGGAGAGGATTGCTGAGCCTTTGGCTTTGATCTTTATGTTGTCATTGTCTACAGGAATAGTGCAAGAAGACAGGAGGATAGCAAATATTGTTCCCATGTTCAATAAGGGGAGTAGAGACAACCCTGCAAATTATAGATCAGTGAGCCTTACTTTGGTTGTGGGTAAAAGTGTTGGAAAAGGTTATAAGCGATAGCATTTATAATCATCTAGAGAGGAATAAGTTGATTAGGGATAGTCAACACAATTTTGTGAAGGGTAGGTCATGCCTCACAAACCTTATTGAGTTCTTTGAGAAGGTGACCAAACAGGCGGATGAGAGTATAGCAGTTGGTGTGGTATACAGAGGAACCTTAACTATCCAAACGAAATGGACAGGCACAATTTCGTTCGGATAGTTAATTGTTTGGTCAATCGATAAAATGCCTTTCCTCTGGGGCTCAGAGTTTTTTAAGTCTGCTCCCTGTTCAGACTAGGCAGCATCACACTGCGCGCGCGAGCCCCCGCCCCAGTACAATGCCATTCCCCTTCCACCCCAACCCCCCCAACACTGCCCCCTGTCCGCCCCAACCCCCTCCAACACCACCCATCGCCTGCTCCCCATCCCCACCCCATCGTCCGCCCCTGTCCAACACCGCCCCCCTTCCGCCCCAACCCCCTCCAACACCGCCCCCCCACCCACCCCAGACCCTTCTAACACCACCCCCTGCCTGCCCAGCTCCCATCCAACACCGACCCCCCACACCCCCTCCCCCTCACTCAGTCCAACAATGCCCCCGCCTGACCCCTCCTCCCATCCACCCCCTCCACTTCTCCGGGGCAGCCGGACTGAACATCAACAACAAGACTGCTGCTGCCTTTGGTGGGGGGGGGGGATGAGTCTCCAAATAGCACGTGTGTACACACACACACACACACACACACCACACACACACACACTCACCACACACACACTTTATTTGCTGCAACCTTTTGACAGGTTCCATCTTTGCCCTGTACTGGACAATGTTGGAAAGAGTATCTGGGGAAGGGGGCTTAGGGTTCAGCCCTGTGTAGAACTCCAGGAAAAGTGTGGGGGGGCAGGAGGAGAGAGAGAGAGAGAAAGAGAGAGAGGGCAGGAGGTCAGTCATCTGGAGACGGTGCCTGTTTAATCACTGTAAACAAACGACGCGATCGCTGATAGAAACATGCTTTGATTAATGTTGCTATCAGGACATCGAGATCTCCTTCGGATAATCCAATATTCGGATAACTGATATTTGGATAATCAAGGTTCGTCTGTATATGAATTTCAGTTAGGCGTTTGATAAGGTTGTCATGGTAGGCTATTGCACAAAATACGGAGGCATGGGATTGAGGGTGATTTAGCAGTTTGGATCAGAAATTGGCTAGCTGAAAGATGACAGAAGGTAGTGGTTGATGGGAAATATTCATCCTGGAGTTCATTCACAAGTGTTGTATTGCAAAGATCTGTTTTGGGTCCACTGCTGTTTATCATTTTTACAAATGACCTGGATGAGTGCATAGAAGGATGGGTTAGTAAATTTGTGGATGACACTAAGGTTGGTAGAGTTGCAGATAGTGACTAAGGATGTTGTAGGTTACAGAGAGATATAGATAAGCTGCAGAGCTGGGCTGAGAGGTGGCAAATGGATTTTAATGTGGAAAAGTGTGAGGTGATTCACTTTGGAAGGAGTAACAGGAATGCAGAGTATTGGGCTAATGGTAAGATTCTCAGTAGTGTAGATGAACAGAGAGATTTCGGTGTCCAGCTTGAAAGTTACCACCCAAGTTGATAGGGTTATTAAGAAGGCATACGGTGTGTTAGCTTTTATTGGTAGAGAGATTGAGTTCAGAACCATGAGGTCATGCTGCAGCTGTATAAAACTCAGGTGCAGCCACATTTGGAGTATTGTGTACAGTTCTGGTCACCGTATTATAGGGAGGATGTGGAAGCTTTGGAAAGGGTTCAGAGGAGATTTACTAGGATGTTGCCTGGTATGGAGGGAAGATCTTACGAGGAAAGGCTGAGGGACTTGAGGCTGTTTTTGTTAGAAGGAAGAAGATTGAGAGGCGACTTCATTGAGACATATAAGATAATCAGAGGGTTAGATAGGGTAGACAGTGAGAGCCTTTTTCCTTGGATGGCGATGGCTAGCATGAGGGGGCATAGCTTTAAATTGGGGGTTGATAGATTTAGGTCAGATGTCAGAGGTAGTTTCTTTACTCAGAGACTAGCAGGGGTGTGGAATGTACTGCCTGCAACAGTAGTAGACTCGCCAACTTTAAGGGCGTTTAAATGGTCATTGGATAAGCATATGGACATCGAGCACCGAAGGTGCACTGTGCTGTAATGTTCTATGTTCGAGATCCTGTATGTGATGTTTGAAAATCTTCAGTACAATGACCCTTTAAGAGATACAGGGCTCTAGTTTTCACAAACTAAACTGTTTGTTTTGATTGGTAATTCTGTTCTGGTAGCACGCTCTGCTCAATTATGTGTGTTAATACTGGCAGGTGAGTAGGTAGACTTCTGTTTCATTGTGTTTAATTGTAATGGATCAATTCATGTTGGACAAATTAAAACTCATTTTTAAATTTATTTCCAAGCACCCTCATGATTTTTAAACAGTTACAACACAGATGTAATTTCCAACTTCATGTGAAAAACAAAGTAAAAATCCCTGAAGAATTTCCAGATGCTTCCAGCTGTAATTCCTCAGGCACAAATATGGGTTGGAGCATCCGAGGGGTGGGGATTAATATTGAATTGCCTTCCTACTTGATCTGTCTCTTTCCTTAACTCTTCTGCACATTTCCTGTCTGGTCTTCTGAGGCTTCTTCTCCAGAAATGTGGAGCAGAGGTTTCCTCAGAGAACTCTGTTACAGCACAGGAGAATTGGGGTGCGGTGGGGAAACTGAATGTTACCAACAACTAGAAATCTAACTAAAGAAATCTACCATCACCAAGAGACCTGACCTTTATACTACAACTTAAGTAACTGTATTTATGTAGCATCTTTTCCACAGTGAAACCTCTCAAGATGTTTTCAATTCTGCAAACGGAATTTGATACCAAGGCTCATAAGGAGATAGTAGGACCAGCAACCAAATTGTTGATCAAAGCCAGTGTGTCTTAAGGGAGAAGAGAGAGAGATGGACAGTCAGAGGGGTTAGATCAGGAGCTTATGTCCTAACAGCTGAAAGCACTTTTGGTTCTACTGAGGGTAGAGCAATGAAAATGGGGGAATAGGAGATTCCCAAGTTGCCAGGCCAGAACACAGCACCCAATTACAGGTTGTAGTTTCTGACCTACACAGCCTTGAATCCAAGTGCTAAAGCAGGTGATCACTTGAACTGAAATAAAGCAGATGGTAATTTGATCCTATTTTTGTTGGTTGACCCTTTAGTACACTTACGGTCCATTAACCTTTACGTTAGTCATCATTTTGCAGCTCTGGTGAAGGAATTTCATGGAGTATTTTGTTTGGACCATTGGCATGTTTTTGTATGTGGAGCTATGTGAGGATGTACCTTTTTATTTTCATTGACAGTTAAGACTGGCTTATTATTGAAATTTTATTTTTAAGGAAGGTTGTAATGTGCAAGCTCCTCTTCCCCATTTGTTTCAAAACACCAAATAATTTACATTAAATGTAAGAACTAGGCTTGTCATAAGACCCACTGCCAGTTTGTCCAACCATTTCCCCCTTGCTGCTCTTCCCATTCAGAATTCTGTCTCTTAATCTGATTATCTCAGCTTTGTATTGTCGGATTGTAACACACAAAGGGCTGTTTGTAATTGTGCAAGGTATGATAGCAGTTTTATAATTGCAATATGGTATTCTCAGTTGTAACTCATTCCATCCCATCTCCTCCATGCTGTTCCACTATAACAAGCTGGTCCCCATGGAGACAGTGTCACCTATATTCTCACTATTCACCCACTTTATCCTCCTGACACCCCCCACCCACCTCCCATTCAACTCTCCACCACCACCAATCCCATCGTGTCCCTATGTCCTCTACTGGCTGGCTGGCTTCTATGTGATGAACTTGTCCTGGATTAAAGCAGTCCATATCAACTTCAGTCCATATCAGCTTCAATCCATATTAGCTTCAGTTGATTTCAGCTTTAGTCCACAGCGTCAAATTGCCGATGGTTTTGCCTCGACTCCCAGCACATTGGGAATGTTACTCAGGAAAACGTCAAGGACAAGTTCATCTGAGAAATCAGAAAGAAATAGTACATCTGTGCAGTGACAACTGACGTTGTTTTAATTATTCATGGAAATTAGACCATATGACCAGAAGATATATGAGCCAAATTAGGTCATTCAACCCATCAAGTCTGGTCCACCATTTAATCATGACTCAAATGTTTCTCAACCCCATTCGTCTGCCTTCACCCCGCAACCTTTGATCACCTTACTCATCAAGAACCTATCTATCTCTATTTTAGAGACACTCAATAACTTGGTCTCTTCAGCCTTCTGCAGCAATGAGTTCCACAGATTCACCACCCTCTGGCTGAAGAAATCCCTCCTTACCTCAGTTCGAAAGGGATGTCCTTTCACTCTAAGGCTATATCCTTAGGTCCTAGTCTCTCCTACTAGTGGAAGCATCTTCTCCACTGAGACAGATCCATATCTATGTCCAGTCCCTAGTTACTTTGAAAAGCTGCAACTGGGGAAGGAATAGCATAGTCTCTTCCTTGAGATAAGGTGGGTTTTTCATGACAAACCAATAGCTTTCTCATTTGTTTTCTTGCTGATACTTTAGCACATGCCAACATATTCATTTTTTAAGCACATATATATGGTTGGATTATGACTTGATAATCTTGGGGTTCTTTGCCCAGTGCTGCAACCTTTCCCCTGCTGTGGAGATAATCTGAGGATCAGTCTGAGGTGCAAGCTTGATGACAACAAGAAGGGGTTAAAAAAAAAGGATGCATGGGACTTTGGGAAAGAGGAGGCATGCAGGTCTACTTGGATGGCTGTCACAAACTATTGGCAAGAGTATGATGGGCCAAATGGCTTCTTTCTGGACTGGCATCACGCTATGATTCTAATATAAAGAGTGCTGCTCGGCATGTAACTCATGCTTCAAAAACCAAGATCGTTCTGCTGTGCTTTGGTGTGTAGGTTTGCTGCTCATCATAGGCTGAATTGATGTAAAGTCAGTGGAACCCTCCCAAACATTCTGAGCTCCAGCTCTGCCCATCCATCACCACAGCAGGTGCTTGGCAGGCTGCCTTTTTCTTTTTAGTGCAATGTGAATTGATTTTATTTGGAACAGAGACTTTACAAGTTCCATTGGCTTGTACCCACACCTTTCTTGCAGTCTTTCTTGATAATTAAATATTAATATTAACTTAGTATCAATTATTTATCAATTTATCAATATATCAATTATTTACTTGTCACATGTGTGTACCCTCAATGTTGCGCAGTGCAATGAGTGCCTGGATGCATTTTAATTTTATCAATCAATATTTTGCTAAAGGACCACATTGATTACATTGTGGGAGTCATATTTGAAAAGGGCAGCAATAACCATAATTTGATTTTACACAGTATGCTAGTTTTATTTGCTAATTAACTGGCATTAGTCAAAACACCTCCTTACATGCATAAATTTACAATGTCAAGACCCATGGAATAAAAAATATTCTCTATCTCCCACTAAATGAATTACCTTGAAGTGTGGTTCCACGGGGTCAGCTGCCATCTAATAACTTATGCAAATAGTCATTTTGTTATGAGCAATTCCGGATGGAGAGTAGAGAAGATCATTCAACAGTGGAGGACTTAAAACCCATTACTCTTACATGTTGCCTGAACAATCCAGAACAGGCAGCTTCAGATGAGATGTCAAACCATGGAGCTCTAGTAGATGGATGTAAAATGTCCAATGACCCTATTCCAAAGATGGACAGGGGTGTCCCCGGGTCAGTATTTATATCTCAAACATTAAAAGCAAAAGGCCTGGTCATTATCTTATTGTGGGAACCGAAGGAGCTATGGATTCTGAGGAAGAGTCATCAGACCCGAAATGTTAATTCTGATGTCTCTTCACAGATGCTGCCAGACCTGCTGAGCTTTTCCAGTAACTTCTGTTTTTGTATCATATTGTAGGAGCTTACTTTACAAACAATAACTAGCCATCAGAATGACTTTATTGGCCTTTAATAGCTTTGGATGTGGTGAGGTCAGGAGAGTTGCAATCCATATTTGTTCTTTCAAAGGATGCCCTAGAAAGATTGATTTTCCTTCACCTATTCTCCTACTTCAGAAATATGAGAGTCACCTCTAGCACCTTCGTCACTGTTCAAATTGAGAGCAACCAAGAATTGAAAGTGCAATCTCTCTGGTATGTAATTTTCAGACCCACATCACTCACTGAAATGAATAATAAGGACACAACTTTGAGTATGCTTTGTTCATGACCCTAATATTCCTAATTTTTAATGGTTGGAAAGTGTTAGAGGGGACTTGATATTCAAATATTCGCAATATTTCCAGTAGTAAGATGTATACATCTTCATAAAAGGTGCGCACCCAGTGTTGAGTCTTACATTTCTAATATTTCCAAATAAAATAAATCCCACCATATCTGTACTGGTATTGGGTGTGTCACTCCTTAATGGTTTTCTTGAATGCATTCAGTGGGAGTGCTTTCAACTGTCTAACATTAGGTGACTACTGAGGTCTTGCCCACATTCGTTGTGCTGACACCTTGCCAAAGGTGAGATGATTGTAACTTGCTAGCAAGTGCTGTACTGCTAACTCCTAATTTTTTGTCCTAACAAGAAGCCCTTTAGCAGGACATCTGAGATTAATGGGATTGTCTTAAATTGGTTGCAATCCAATTGTCCGAGCCTGACGACATACAGTATGACTGGCAAAGATAAACATGCTAGTAATCAGTAAACTAATTACAAATTAGTAATCAGAGGTTAATGCTCGTGGTATTCAATTTACTTGGGTTATGGTTACCCTGAGTACATTTATATCACTCAATATATTGTGGGAATGATCCAGTGGATAAGTGTATTTGGGTTTGGACTCTTTATTGAAGGCCAGAGTAAGAAAATTCATGTTAGAGAATAACCTCATTATCAGAAAGGATAATCATTGATGTTGAATACAAAGTAACAAGGTTTATTTGACAATAAAGATTAAGACTTCACATTCTACTGATAGGTTCAATGCTGGTCAGTCAGTTTTTTCAATGGATCCTGGGATTGCTGGGATCTTCACTTGTCAGTGCCTTGAAGCTGGTCTCTTGGACTCATGTCATCCTTCAAAATGTCAACTTTGGTGAAAGTGAGGACTGCAGGTGCTGGAGATTAAAGTCTAGACTAGAGTGGTGCTGGAAAAGCACAGCAGGTCAGGCAGCATCCGAGGAGCAGGAAAATAGACGTTTTGGGCAAAAGCCCTTCATCAGGAAAATGTAAAATCTGTCAACTTTACTCAACCATGAGTACAAAACTCCTTTATAACTTGAAGACTTTGATTCTAATTTGGTATGGTGGCTCAGTGGTTAGCACTGCTGCCTCACAGCACCAGGGACCCAGATCCAATTTCTGCCTTGTGCGACTATGTGGAACTTGCGTGTTCTCCCCATATCTGTGCTGGTTTCCTCCGGGTGCTCCGGTTTCCTCCCACAGTCCAAAGGTGTGCAGGTCAGACAAATTGACCATGTTTAATTGCCCATAGTGTTAGGTACATTAGTCAGGGGCAAATATAGGGTCGGGGAATGGTCTGGGTGGGTTACTCTTCAGAGGGTCAGTGTGGACTTGTTGGGCTAAAGGCCCTGTTTCCACACTGTAGAGAATCTAATCTAATCTAATTTTCTAGTTCATCTCAGCTATCTGGTGAATGCTTTGCTCTCTCTCTCTCTCAAGCTGTACGTTTTCCTGCTGAGTGCTTACTACTGAAAACAGCTTCTTAACAAAGTTTCCTAACACTGCATCTTAAAACAATTACCTTTTGCCCTAATACTGATTCTAATACTAGTCTGGATTTCTTACGTCAAATCCTAAACAAATCACAATCATTTTGGTCACCTCTGGATTTAAAAACAGTTTCTAATTATATGCCATTAACTGGCATTGCCCCAGAAAGTGCTAACTTATACAGTCAAAGAGATATACAGCACGGAAACAGACCTTTCGGTCCAACTTGGCCATACCAACCAGATATCCTACATTAATTTAGTCCCCTCTGCCAGCATTTTGCCCATATCCTTTTAAACCCTTCCTATTCACATACCCATCCAATGCCTTTTAAATGCTGTAATTGTACCAGCCTTCACCACTTCCTTCTGGCAGCTCATTCCATACATGCAACACCCTCTGCATGAAAAAGCTGTTCCTCAGGTCCCTTTTAAATCTTTCCCCTCTCACATTAAACCTATGCCATCCAGTTTTGGATTCCTCTATCCTTACCCATCATGATTTTATAAACCTCTAGAAGGTCACCCCTCAGCCTCCATTGCTCCAGGGAAAACAGCCTCAGCCTATTCAGCCTCTCCCTATAGCTCAAATCTTCCAACCCTGGAAGCATCCTTGTAAATCTTTTCTGAACCCTTTGCAGTTTCACAACATCTTTCCTGTGCTTGACTGCTAATTCCTAAGTTTCTATTTCCTGGCAAATGCCCCATTAACTGCGATAAATATGGCCATAAGTAAGTGCAATGATCCCTGGCAAGTGTCCTATTATCAGACTCTTAACACAGGCCACCTTTTGCAACATCCAACCCCCATCTGAGCACACATGTCAATGCAACCACCCTATGGATTTTACCCAAATGTGTGCAATTCTTCACAAATTGGAAGAGTGCTAATGGCTTCCCTGTAACAACCGAAATTAATTAGTACCTTATATTTACAATTCTACCTTTCAGTCCATTCTTCTAGCTAGTCAGTTCCTCATAGTGGCTTTTATTTACTATTAATGCCAGATGCCCTAGAGTCTAAATGCAAAATGTGTCCCAACTCACAACCTCAATTCACTCCTGTGTTTGTTTTTCTCCTGCAATAAAGTTGTACAGCAGCATTTAACATTTTAAAGAAACGACAATACAAAGACTTCTTGATGACATCACAGTAATGCTTCCAACTTAAGACTGTTCATCATGAAGATTATCTCCAGCACAGTTTGATAACTTAAGCTTATTAAATGTACAAACCTGTCAATGAGATGAAGTCTGACAAATGAATGCCGATAGCCCTGCTGGTCAGATTCATTGCAGTTGCTGCTTATTTCAGCAAAAGTTTGAAAGAGGCTAATATATTGGAATTTTCGGGAGGTCACTCTGCTCTGTGCTAATGTCACCATACATTCTGCGTAAAACCCCATACTGTGAAATGTCTAGGATTTTCCTGGAAGTTTGAGCTATTGACGTTATTCCATTTTCAAAATTCACTCAAGAGATGTGGCTGCCATTGCCCAGAGGGCAGTCAAGATTCATCCACATTGCTGTGAGTCTGGAGTTACATATGGAAACAGACCAGGAAAGGATGACAGATTCCCTTCCCTAAAGAGCATTAGTGAACCAGATGGGTTTCTTGCCCCCCTGACAGTTGCTTCATGGTCATCATTCGACTCCTAATTCCAGATTCGTTATTGAATCAAATTCCACCATCTGCCATGGCAGGATCTGAACCTGTGTTCTAAGAGCATGAGATGAGTATCTGGATTCTAGCAATCATACCACTCGGCCATCACCTCTCCTGTGGCCGTAGTGTGCTAGAATACGCTGACAGCTTGGAAATATTAGGAACAGGGATAGCTTGAGCCTGTTCCAAGTTTCAAGGAGATCACAGATACCTTTTTTTTAAGCTTGGTTTTCTAATGCTGAATAACCTTGCCTAACAAAAATCTAGCAACCTCAGTTTTGAAACTTTCAATGAATTTTGTCCTTTTGGAAAAGGACCCTAGATTTTCACAATCCCTTTTGCCCCTCAGTAGTTTCTTTTGAGACCACCCACAACTCCACAACCCCCCCACCCCACCCTAAACTCTGTGCGCTTACATGCGATGAGATGTCACTGAGCTGTCTGAGTCCAGGAGACGACATCAGCCGTACCCTCTGGAAGTCCCCTCCCACCCCGAACAAACATCTGCAAAGGAGAGGAGAAAGAAGAGGGTGGAAAAAAAATCACAGAATAGAAAGCGAATGAGAGATTTGCATCTACAATCTTGTATTAATCTACAGTGCATGCCTGAAGGCATTTAATCAGTGACTGTTTGACTGACACAGGGTGCTGTGGCATAATCCACGTTCATTACTGCTTTAACTCTATGAGTGTGGGCATTCAGCCCTATCAATGTAATTTGTAAAGTCATTACATTTTAGTCAGCTTAGTGTAACCAGCATTGATCAAAGAGCTGATGAAACTCAACTCAGATGACGACATTCCTTCTGTGACCAGTGTACATCTCATGGAGTGAGATATGTAAAGGACAGCATTGTTATTATTTTGTGGTTATTAGATTCTTTTTCTCTAATGACTTAGTTATAATTAGCTATGCCCCCTCAAGTGTAGGTTTATTTATTTGTTTTAGTTATTGAGACTGGGACAATGCATGTCTCCATATCAGTTATTGATAGAAGGCATCCCTCTAAGACAAGTTTACTCTCTCAAATCCAAATCCCTGAATTCCAGCTAAGTCCAGCAATCATGCTTATTTGATTGATCACTTCTCATTTTAAGCAAGCTGCACTGACTTTGTAGTTTGTATCATGTATAGACATGGTGGTTAAAGATGCATTTAGCACACTTGCCTTCATTGCTCACCCCTTTGAGTAAAGTCGGCAAGTCATGTGGAGGTTGTAAAGGACATTGATGAGTCCTCATCTGGAGCACTGTATCCACTTTTGGTCGCCCAGTTATAGGAAGGATAATATTAAGCTGCAGAGGGTTCAAGAGATTTTCCAGGATATTACTAGGTATGGAAGGTTTGCATTATAAAGTGAGGCTGGGTAAACTGGGATGTTTTCTCTGGAGTGCAGGAAGTTAAGAGGCAATCTTATAGAAGTTTATAAAATAATGAGGGGTATAGATAGAGTTAATGGTAGTTGTCTTTTCCCTAGGATGGGGGATTTCAAGACTAAGGGTCATATATTTAAGATGAGAGGAGAGAGATTTAAAAAATACATGAGGGGCAAATGTTTTATACAGAGGGTGGTTCATGTGTGGAGTGATCTTCCTGAGGAAGTGATGGATGCAGGTAAAGTTACAATATTTAAAAGCCATTTGGATAGGTACATGAATAGGAAAGGTTTGGAGGGATATGGGCCAGGAGCAGGCAGGTGGGACTAGTTTAGTTTGGGATTATGGTCAATGCAGATTGGTTGGACCGAAGGGTCTGTTTCCGTGCTGTATCACTCTTTGACTCAATGACCAGCCTTCCTCCCACCACCCTTCATCCTATCCCATCAACATATTCTTCTATTATTTTCCTCATTCATCTGGTTATTTGACTTGGTTTACAATCTGTTGTATGAATCTGTCTCATGCTGTAATGGATACCACATTCTCACCTCTTACTCAGTGAAATAAATTCCCTGGAGTTCTGTATTGAGTTTCTAAATGGCCTGTAGCTCCAGTTTATCCCATAGCTGGACACATCTTCTCTGCAAATCACATTATCACACCCTTTCACCATCTTCAAGTAGGTCACACATCAACTTTTTCTTTCTGAGTTAACAATCCAAGTCTGTTTGGCCTTTTCAAATTGTTAAGATAACATCTCTTCTTTAATTTTATCAATGTTTCATTTGCCCTTTCCCTTGTTTCCCCGCATCATTATTTCCCTATTTACAAGAATGGGAAAACAAACATGGATTAAGAAGAAAAAAAGTTTACGGTATCATTCTAGTGAAACTACTTCAGATACCTCTGAATCTATCACCTCAATCTGGAACTAACATTGGGTTAACCATGTGTTCAAACTCCTCATGAAAATATAGCAAGAAAAAAATATGGTGATACAATAAATTAGCTTCACTCATGGGCCATCTTTTCTTTCTTTTCTCTTGTACTCTTCATTCATGTTTCTTTAACAATTTAATGCATTTCCATAGATACCAGTATCTTACATCAGTACTTTATCTGCCGTGTCCTCCATTTCAAACCCACACTATTTAAATCGAAGATTAAAGGTTGAGAATGATTTGCAGCTCTCTCTGTGGTCTAACGCATATAGATAAATGCAATGATTTTATGAAATGGTTTAAGTGTTTCTCCAGTCCATGAACCAGTAACACAAGGGTGCTTGCAAAATATGTAGAATGCCAAAGTCTGTTAGGATGACTAACTTTGAGTTCTTTATTGTGTATCAGTCATGGGTCAACCCCAGGGCATCAATGTGGACTTCAACAGTTTCCTCATTTCCCCTTCCCCCACCTCACCCTAGTTCTAAACTTCCAGCTCAGTAACTGTCCCCGTAACTTGTCCGGACTTGTCCTACCTGCCTATCTTCTTTTCCACCTATCCACTCCACCCTCTCCTCCTTGACCTATCACCATCATCCCCTCCCCCACTCACCCATTGTACTCTATGCTACTTTCTCCCCACCCCCACTCTCCTCTAGCTTATCTCTCCACGCTTCAGGCTCACTGCCTTTATTCCTGATGAAGGGCTTTTGCCCGAAACGTCGATTTTGAAGCTACTTGGATGCTGCCTGAACTGCTGTGCTCTTCCAGCACCACTAATCCAGAATTTGGTGTCCAGCATCTGCAGTCATTGTTTTTACCTCATGGTCAGATAGAATTGACCCACACATGCTTATAGTTAGGAGAACAATCAAATGTTTTGTTATTTTTTTTCTGAAACTCTCATTAGCCCATTATAAGACATCAAAATAAAACATTATCATAATAAAATCCACTTTTATTCAGATTACTAATTTTATTTCTTTGGAATAAATATTCTGAAACAAAATCTTTTGGCAAGTAGATTTGTGGGAAAGAACATGATGATGAATAACAAGGGTTGGGAAGCTGAGGCCAGGATGTATCATTGGCAGAATGTCACTCACATGTTAATGTTGTGCAGTGCCCAGGTAGTGAAAACTAATTGTTATAAAATTGGCAATGAACTTATGTGTAAAACTCAGGGAAAAATTCCTTTCTCTCCAGTTGGTCAGTGACAGCATTATTGACAGGGTAAACTTTCCTGATGGGGGGCTTTTGCCCAAAACATCGACTCTCCTGCTCCTCAAATGCTGCCTGACCTGCTGTGCTTTTCCAGCGCCACACTCTCAACTCTAAACCTTTCAAGACTTTACGTTCCAAGAAGAGAATCACAAAATGGCCAGAACAAATAGCAACAAAACTGAGAGCTGGGAGCAATTTAGAATTCAGGAAAGGAAGACAAAATTATTGATTAAGAAAGGGAAAATAGAGTATGAGAAGAAGCTTGTAGGGAGCATAAAAGCTGACTGTAAAAGCTTCTACGGGCATGTGAAGAGAAAAAGATTGATGGAGACAAATAGAGATCCCTAATAGCCAGAAACAGGAGAATTTATAATGAAGAATGAAGAAATGGCTGATCAACTACCCACATAGTTTGGGATTGTGCTCACAAAGAAGTATGCACATAACTGACTACAAATGTCAGGTTTTAGTGAGAGGGAGGAACTGAAGGAAATTAATAATTGCAGGGAAGTGATGTAGGAATATTGATGGGATTGAAGGCCAATACATCCCCTGGCCCTGATAGACAACATCCCACAGTACTTAAGGAACTGGCCCTAGAAACAGCATCAACGGTCATTCAAAGATTCCATAGACTCTGGAAGGGTTCCTACAGATTGGAGGATAGTTAATGTAACACCTCTATTTAAGATGGGTGGCAAAGAGAAACCCAAGAATTAGAGACCAGGGAGACTGACAAAGAATTAATAGCTGAGCATTTGGAAAGCAGTGGCATGATGGGACAGAGTCACCGTGGATTTATGAAAGGGAGACCATGTTTGACAAATCTACTAGAATTCTTTGAGGATGTAATTAGTGAAGTTGATGAAAGAGAGCACTTGGATATGGTTTATTTGGACTTTCAGAAGGTTTTTGATAAATTCCCACATTAGAGACTAGTGTGTAAAATTATTGCACATGGGCCAGGGATGGGGGGATGTGTAATGGAGTGGGGTGAGATGGTAGTGTACTGACATAGATAGAAAACTGGTTGGGTGACAGGAAACAAAGAATGGGAATAAACGGGTTCTTTTCCAAAAGCCAAGCAATGAATGGTGGAATACTGCAGGAATCAGCGCTAAAACCCCAGATATTCACAATTCATATTCACGATTTGGAAGAAGAAACTAAATGCTATTTGTCAAATTTTCAGATGACACAAAACTGGGTGGGAGAGTGAGCTGTGAGGAGGATGCAGAGATTTGGACAGGCTGAGTGAATGGGCAAATACATGGCAGTTGCATTATATTGTGGATAAATATGAGATTATCCACCTTGGGAGCAAAAGCAGGAAGGCAGAGTACTATCTGAATGTCTATACATTGAGAGAGGGGAACGTGCAACAAGACCTGACTGTCCTTGTACATCAGTCGCTGAAGGTAAGCATGCAGCTGCAGCAGACAGTACAGAAGGCAAATGATATATTGGCCTTCATAATGAGAGGATTCAAGTACAGCAGGAGGGATGTCTTGCTGCAATTTTCACCTGGAATATCGTGTGCAGTTTTGGTCTCCTAATCTGAGAAACGATGTCCTTGCTATAGAGGGAGTGCAGTGAACGCTGACCAGACTGAGACCTGGGATGGCAGGACTGACATATGAGGAGAGGTTAAATCAGTGAGGGTTCTAATCACTGGAGTTCAGAAAAATGAAGTGGGATCTCATCGAAAATTCTAACAGGATTGGACAGGATAGATATAGGAAGGAATCTCCAGACTAGGCCACAGTCTTCAGCTACAGAGCAAACCATGTAGGACTGAGATGAGGAGAAACCTCTTCATCCAGCGAGTGATGAGTCTGTGGAATGCACTGCCACAAAAAGTGGTTGAGGCTAAAAAATTGGATGATTTCAAGAAAGAGTAGGGTATAGCATCTAAGGTTAAAGGGATCAAAGGATAAGGGAAAAAAAGCAGGAACAGACTTCTGACTTGGATCGTCAGCCATGCTAATAATGAATGATGAAACAGGTAGAGGGCTGAATGGCCTACTCCTGCTCTGATTTGCTAAGTTTCTATGTTCATATATGCAGCTATCCTGCAATGAAGAAATATCACAATTGTGCCACTTTTTTTTGGATTTGCAATTACTAATTTTTAAAATTGCAAATGCTAAGCCTTTCCCAGGTTCGACTCAATTGCACTGATTTGGGTATACAGCAAGTGGAATGACAGCCTGGGCTAGAGTGGTTGCTCCATATCGGGGGCCAGAGGCATTGTGTGCTGCCATAGCAGCAGCAGTGTGAAATGTCCATGTGACTTTGTATTAGCAGATGCTGTCTGAAAAGCTGGGCCAAAGTAGTCTTTGTTTGTCCACTTTGCCCACGTTGTCTGCCCACTGCCTTGAGGAATTGGCACACACAGAATGATCAGAGCAAAGAGGCTGTTGTGTGCCGATTGACTGATCCTTCAACAATGGGGTGTTGCATCAGGAAAACTTCTCAGGCCAGCTCATTAGCTCTGAGGAAGTTGGAAGAAGCAAGGTAGAGTTTTGCTATTCCACGTCAGTTTGCTGGTTTTACTACTATGGGAACTGATGCCCATTTGGCAGGACAAACCAGAGAGTTGACCCACTGAAACTGCAAAACAATTACCTACAGCATCTTTGAAATCACTATCATTTAAATGCTAACACACCAATATTATTTCAATCAGTAAAACTCAGGAACATTGTACATGGCAGGAAGCAGTGATGCTTTAAGCCATTCTGGCAAAGAATAATAGAGACTCAGGCTTTACTTCATCATTTCATAATCAGCTGCCAATTGGAAGCTTACCCATTGACAAATTTGAAGGCCATCATTTTCTCAGGTTGCTCCCTGACACCGAGCAAATTGTTTCAAAGCAACAACTGGCAGAAGCTGAGGAACAGGCTGCCCCTTTCATTCCTTTGCGTGGCTTGGTGCATTCAGAGATGGGACAGAGAAGCAAACCTCAAGCAACAGGAAAGGCTAGTGGCTGCATTCATGCAATCCCATCTCTGCTGTGTTTGCGTCAATTTCTGGCTGGAATAGGAGAAGGAGCAGGAAATCAGCTGCAGTCAGTATTGCTGCTGAGTGCCCAATAATGCTCTCTGGCTTGTGCGCATTCAATGTTTTTTGGTTCTATGAACACCAGCTGCCCATTTTTTTTTGTAAAGGCTGCAGCTTCAAGATGCTTTCTGCCATTCAGTGACAAGACTTCAATTTGAAGAGTGACCGTTTTGGCAAGGTGCGTGATGCCATGCAACAGGCAAGCCAGAAAACTACAACTCTGCCATCCGCAGAGGTGGGAGTGGGGTCAGCTACAAGAAGGAGATTATTCTCGTCTTGGTTTCTGCAACAATGAATTCTCACAAAGCTTACGCTGCCAGTTGTGACAGGTTACCACAGACCAAGTTGCCCCTTGCCTTCGAATCAGATGGTTGAAGGTTCAGGCACACTCCAGGAATGTGAGGACAAAGTCTAAGTTAACTCCAGCATAGTACTGAGGGGGAACCAACCTGGTGGAAATGCCAGGTTACAGAGATATGCTAAACCTTGGCACATCTGTTCTCTCAGTTGGGGGGAAGCTATAAAAGATCTGCTCGTTGTCATATTTCTGTCTTTTGAACGTTAGGTGTCTGTTATTAGAACTGGAATTCCACACGTCAGCTGGTGGAATTCAAATTCAACCCAGAACATCAGAATGTACAGCTAGCTCTATTAATGACCATGAAGTCATCATTAATTCCAGTAAAAACCCATTAAATACAAGGAAATGGGGCTAGTTTAGTTCAGGAAACTTGGTCAGCATGGACCAGTTGGACTGAGGGATCTGTTTCTGTGCGGTCTGACTCCATGACTCTGTGTCTATAAATGTCCTTTAGGGAAGTAAATCACATATCCAGGTCTATTCTTTGTGTGACTCCAGACTCACAGTTATGTAGTTGACTCTTAACTATTCTCCAATATAGCCTCACAACTTAGACCAAGTACAATTTGGGATGGGCAAGAAATGCTGGACTTGTCAATGATGCCCACATCCCATCAAATAATTCATTAAAAAAATTATCTGGAAGTACATTACTATATTTTCATGAGGCCGTTTACGTCTGCAAACCAATTGCATTGCTGCCAGAATTGAACCCAAGCTCTTCAACTGAACTATGGAAGTATTTCAATGTCAGCAATCCCTCAGAGCCTCAGAGTACCAAGGCTAAATAGTCTAAAGCACCAACACCCTGCACCTTTAACACAGAGCTGACTGGTGTCTAAAAAAGGAACCTGCACTGCAAAGTAACACGTCAGCAAATCACGATAGAATAAATGACAAGGCTCAGTAATCTCAGGCAGTCTATTACTGCAGGCACTAACAAGGATTCTTACAGAGAGACTGACAGCTCTAAATGCCTTTGCGTTAAACATAACCATTACCATTATATTTGGTTGAAAAGTTCTGCTATTTCTGCAGTCACATTAGAGGGTATAAAACTCTGCTGGAGCAACTTTCACATCGGCAAATACAAAGCAAATTAAATTTAAAGAAGGCATGTCTGTTGCATAATTACCCTTTTGCTAAAGTATACTGAATGAGGTGGAAGAGATGATCTCCTAAACTTTTAAGCCTATACTGCACAGAAGAGAAATGCAATTTCAATTCCTTTGCTATAGGCTTGATTATTGAATCAAATAAGTGATACTTTATCACTTCCAGGCTCAGTGTCCCCTTCTCAGTGACATGCTATCTCTTTATTCTCTCTCCTGTATAACAGTCACAGTTTATGTGTACCTATAGTTTTATCTTCCTTCTGTTAGCATCATTATGCAGAAGGTGGCTTGTGCCTGGACCTTTAGATTAAATTTGCTTGTTGCATATCAATGTTGCAAATGCAAACTGTACTTCAGAAACATTAAGGATAAAGATGCAATTGATTTAATGCAAATTGGTCCGACCTCAGCAACTGAGAAGGAGGCTTGCGTTTATATTCTTCAGTATCCGGCCAAATCTCAGAAGCGTTTCAAAAGAGGTCACAATGTAAATTTTTCAAATAAAAGCAAAATACTGTGGGTGCTGGAAATTTGGAATTAAAATGGAAAGTGAGGAGAGAGAAAAACAGAGTTAGTGTTTCCATAAGACCATAAGACACAGGAACAGAATTAGACATTTTGGCCGATGAAGTTTGCTCTGCCATTCTATAATGGCTGATATATTTCTCAACCCCACTCTCCTGCCTTCTTTCCATAACCGTTGGTCCCTATCTAGAATCCTTACAGTGTGGAAGCTGGCCATTCAGCCCATCAAGTCCACAACGACCTTCTGAAGAGCATCCCACCCAGACCCACCCTCTGCATTATCCCAGTAATCCTGCACGTATCATGGCTAACCCACCTTACTTGCACATCCCTGGACGCTATGGGCAATTTAGCATGGCCAATTTACTTAACCTGCACATCTTTGGATTGCAGAAGAAAAACAGTGCAACTGGAGGAAACCTGCATAGACACAGGGAGAATGTTCAAACTTCCCACAGTCACCTGAAGGTAGAATCAAACCTATGTCTTTGGCACTCTGACGTGACAGTGGTAATCACTGTGCCACCATGCCACTTCAGATCTATCTCTGTCTTAAACACACTCAATGACTTGGCCTCCACAGCCTTCTGCAGCAATGAGTCCCACAGATTAACCACCCTCCGGCTGAATAAATTTCTTATCTCAGTTTTAAAGGCTAGTCCCTTTAATGTGAGGCTGTGCCATGAGGTCCTAGTAGCTCCTACTATTGGAACCATCTTCTCCATGTCCACTTTACACAGACCTCTCAGTACTCTGTTAGTTTCAATTAGAATTTCTCTCATCCTTCTAAACTCCATCGAGTACAGACCCAGTGTCTTCAACCATTTCCCTTCATCCCTGTGATCATTCTTGTAAGCTTCTTCTAGACTCCCTCCAAGGCCAGCACATTCTTCCTTAGATATGGGGCCCAAAACTGCTCATAATATTCCAAATGCAGTCTGACCAGAGCCTTATACAGCCTCAGTAGTACAGCTCTGCTCTTGTATTCTGGCTTTCTTGAAATAAATGCAAACATTGCATTTACCTTCCTATCTGACAACTGAACCTGCATGTTAACCTTAAGAGAATCCTGAACTAGGACTTCTGATTGTCTTTGTGCTTCAAATTTTCAAAGACTTGCCCATTTAGAAAATAGTCTAAGTCTCTATACATCCTACCAAAGTACATAACCCACACTTACCCACACTGTATTCCACCGACTACATTTTTGTTTGTTCTCCTAGTCTGTCCAAATCTTTCTGCGGCTTCCCCACTTTCACAACTCTATCTGTCCCTCCACTTATCTTTGTATCATCTGAAAAATGAACAACAATGCCCTCAATCCCTTTGTTCAGATCATTAATTTATTACATGAACAGTGTGATCCCAACACTGACTCCTGCGGAACTCGATTAGTCACTGTGGCTGCTATCCTGAAAAAGACTCCTATATCCCCACTTTCTGCCTTCTGCCAGTCAACCAATTCTCTATTCATAGCAACAGCCTTCCCCTAAAACCATGGGCTCTTAACTACGTAGCATCGTCCTGTGTGGCACCTTGTCGAAGGCCTTCTGGAAATCCAAATAGATCATGTCTATTGGTTCTCCTTTGTCTAACTTTCTCGTTAGCTCCTCAACGAAGTCTAATGGATTTGTCAGACATGACTGCCCCTTGGCAAAGCTCTGCTGTTTTACCCCTATTTTACCATGCACTTCCAAGTAATCTGCAACTACATCATTAATAATGGACCATAAAATCTTACCAATGACCAAGGTCAGGTTAACTGGCCTGTAGTTTCTTGTTTCTGCCTTGCTCCCTTCTTAAACAGGCATGTTGTCTAAGCCGTTTTAAGTTTGAGTGTAATATGAATCTTCTTTGGAACCCTTCAGCACCTGACCTACTGAGTTTCTCCAGATCTTTCTGTTATTTTTAACTTCACACAGTAATTTGTTTGAAGTGTGTTGAAGAGACTATCAGATTCTCAATTTCGGGAATTGAAGCCACAGTTAAATTAAGTCCTGTAGCTGAAAAAGAGCAGGAAATTCTCTCTGGTAAGAAAAGGAGTGTTGTCAGGATTAATGGAATTATATTTTACAATGTGCTCAAAATATTTAAATTTGTGTTATACGTAAGTAGTTTAGTTTATCCTATTTTAACTTTATCTCTTTTGTGTAATACACTTTTGCTTAAATGGTAAATCAGATTCTACAGCATTGTATATTTGTGTTTCAAAGAGAGACCACCTCGTGACAAACCAAAAGGGAACAAACTATCATCAACCAGGCCAGGTCCCAGGCTGGGATGTTACTGTTTAGTAACAACATTAACTTGGATGGTTACAGCTGGGGACACTTGGTAGGATTTTAGTATTCAATGGATTTAAGAGGATATGCCATTCTTTTAAAGTGCAGGACATATTAACAAAATGAAGAGCATCTCAAATACAAGCCAATAAGGATTAGGTAATGGTACATCAAGTGGTAGTTCCATCTGAGTATTGTAATAAAATTGTTCGAGTGACTCAAAATTGTAGTGGCATGTCACATCAATATTAGGAAAGCAAAGGCCAAAGAATGAAATCATTTTGATTGACAAGTTTTACATAAAGATGTAGCCAACTTTTCCCAAGCATGCTATTCATGGATGTAGGTTTGCTTGCTTAGCTGGAAGGTTCATTTTCAGATGTTTCATCACCATTCTAGGTAACATCTTCAGTGAGCCTCCAGACGAAACACTGCTGATGATTCCTGCTTTTTATTTATATATTTGGGTTGGTGATATCATCTCCTGTGGTGATGTCATTTCCTGTTCTTTTTCTCAGGGAGTGATAAATCGGGTCCAAGTCAATGTATTTGTTGATAGAGTTCTGGTTAGAATGCCATGCATCTAGGAATTCTCATGCATGTCTCTGTTTGGCTTGTCCTAGGATGGATGTGTTGTCCCAGTCGAAGTGGTGCCCTTTATCATCTGTATGTAAGCATACTGACTTACATACAGATAAAGAAGGACACCATTTTGACTGGGATAACATCATTCGTCCTAGGACAAGCTAAACAGAGACACACACGAGAATTCCTAGAAGCATGGCATTCTAACCAAAACTCTATCAACAAACACATTGACTTGGACCCGATTTATCACTCCCTGAGAAAAAGAACAGGAAATGACATCACCACAGGAGATATACTGGAAATGAGATGAGATGACTGTCCTCCAACAACCATAACCACTTCCTACGTACCAGGAATGACTTGAATTAGTGGAGATTATTCCCCTGATGCACATTGACTCCAGCTTTGCAAGGGCTCCTTAATACCACACTCCGTCAAATGGGGCCTTGATTTCAAAGATTGTCACTCTCACATTGTCTCTTGAATTCATATTTGAACCAAAGCTGCAATAAGGTCAGGAGCTTTGTGGCACTGGTGAGTCAGTGAGCAGGTTACTGCTAAGCAAGGGCTGCTGAAGAGCACTATTGATAACATTTTCCATCACTTTACTGGTGACTGAGAGAAAACTGACAAGTATGGAGGACCAACAAGGGTGCATTCAGAGAGTTAAGTCTGAAGGTACAAAAAAAGGCACGGATAAGACCATAAGACCAAAAGACATCTGAGCAGAAATTGGGCCATTCAGCCCATCAAGTCTGTTCCACCATTCAACTGTGGCTGATAAGTTTCTCATCCCCATTCTCTTGCTTTCTCCCCGTAACCCTTGATCCCTTTGATACTCAGTCTTATACTCAATTACTTGGTCTCCACAACCTTCTAAGGCAATGAATTCCATAGATTCACCACTCTCTAGCTAATGAAGTTTCTCCTTATCTCCATTTTAAAAGGCCGTCCCTTTACTCTCGGGTCCTAGTCTCTTCTACTAATGGAAACATTTTCCCAACATCTACTCTGTCGAGGGCATTCAGTATTCTGTATGTTTCAATTAGGTCCCCCTCATCCTTCTCAACTCCATTGAGTAAAAACCCAGAACCCTCAAACGTTCCTCATATGGTAAGCTTTTCATTCCTGGGGCCATTCTCGTGAAACTCCTCTGAACCCGCATCCTTCCTGAGATACAGGGCCTGGAACTGTGCACAATACTCCAAATGTGGTCTGACCACAGACGTATAGAGCCTCAGAAGTACATCCCTGTTTTTATATTCAAGTCCTGTCAAAACAAACACCATCATTGCATTTGCCTTCCGAACTACTGACTCAACCTGCAAGTTTACCTTGGGAGAATCCCGGACTAGAACTCCCAAGTCTCTTTGCACCAGACTTCTGAATCTTCTCCTCATTTAGAAAATAGTCTTTGCCTTTATTCACCCTTAACAACTTCTCCTTCCAATCCTCCCACTTCCTCCAAACCAAAGTGGTAGCCATGGGCAATCACATGGTTACCCAGCTATGACTGCCTGTTAGTCAGATATGTGGAACAGTCCATCTGCCGCAGTTACACTGGCAACAATACCCACCTGGTCCTCCATTACATCGATGACTGTATCGGTGCTGCCTCGTGCTCCCACGAGGAGGTTGAACTGTTCATCAACTTTACCAACACCTTCCACCCTGACCTCAAATTCACCTGGACCATCTTTGAAACCTCCGTCCCCTACCTGGACCTCTCCACCACTGTCTCTGGCAACTGACTAACCACAGACATAAACTACAAGCCCACCGACTTCCACAGCTACCTAGACTACACCTCTTCCCACCCTACCTACTGTAAAAACACCATCCCTTATTCCTAATTCATCCACCTATGCCGCCTCTGTTCCCAGGATGACCAATTCCACCTCAGAAAGTTCCAGATGGCCTCCTTCTTCCATGATCGCAACTTCCCTTCCCACGTGGTTGACGATACCCTCCAGCATATCTCCTCCACTTCACGCACCACTGCCTTTGAACCCCACCCCTCCCAATGCAACAAGGACTGAAACCCCCAGTCCTCACTTCCACCCCACGAACCTCCGCATACAACGCATCATCCTCTGCCACTTTTGCTACCTCCAAACAGACCCCACCTCCAGAGATATATTTCTCTCCCTACCCCTATCAGCGTTCTGAAAAGAACATTCCCTCCACGACTACCTCGTCAGATCCACACCTCTCACCAGCCCACACCCCACTCCTGGCACCTTTCCCTGCCACCGGAGGAACTCCAAAACCTGCACCCACACAACTCCCCTCACCTCCGTTCTAGGCCCCAAGGGATCATTCCACATCCATCAGAAACTTACCTGTACTTCTACCAATATCATCCGTTGTGTCTGATGTGGTCTCCCACACATTGGCGAGACAGGACCCCTCCTTTCAGAGAACATCTCTGGGACACCCGCACCCACCAACCCCACCGTCCCATGGCTGAACACTTCAACTTCCCCTCCCATTCCATCAAGGACATGCAGGTCCTGGGCCTCCTCCACCACCAAACTGTTACCACCCGAAGCCTGGGGAAGGAACACCTCATATTCTGCCTTGGGACCCTGCAACCACACAGGATAAATGTGGATTTCAACAGCTTCCTCATTTCCCCTCCTCCCCCCCACAGTATCCCAGTCCCAAGCCTCCAGACCTGTCCATCACTCCCCCCTCTTCCTATCATCTTCCTCCCTTTCATAGACCTATTGCTTTCCCCACTGTGTTCCCCGAAACTCCACCCCCTCCCATTTATTTCTCAGTCCGGGCCCACAAGCCTCATTCCTGAAGGGCTTATGCCTGAAACATCGATTCTCCTGCTCCTCAGATGCTGCCTGACCTGCTGAGCTTTTCCAGCAACACACTCTCGACTCTGATCTCCAGCATCTGCAGTCCTCATTTTCTCCATGCGTCTATTCTTCCTACCAAAGTGCATGACCTCACACTTTCCCACGTTGTACTCCATCTGCCACTTCTCTGTCCACTGTCCTAACCTGTCTAAATGCTTTTGCAGCCTCCCTGCCTCCTCAATGCTACCTGTCCCCCTACTTATCTTTGTATCGTCTGCAAACTTAGCCAGAATGCCTTCAGTTCCTTCATTTAGATCGTTACTCTATAAAGTGAAATGTTGTGGTCCCAACACTGAGCCTTGTGGAACACCACTTGTCACTGGCTGCCATCCTGAGAAGGACCCTTTCACCACCACTCTCTGCTTTCTGCCAGACAGCCAAGCTTCTATCCATTCTAGCATTCTGCCTATGACACCATGGGCCCTTATCTTACTCAGTAGGCTCCTGTGTCAAAGGCCTTCTTGAAGTCCAGGTAGATAATAGCTATTGGCTCTCCTTGGTTTAACTTGCTCATTACTTCCGCAACGAATTCTAACAGATTTGCCAGGCATGACCTCCCTGTTTCAGTAGTGGTTGAACCAAGACATAGCCATATCCATCTTATTTCACAATCTGGAAAACTTGGTATCTGTCCTTTTACCTCTTGCCAATTAATCCTACATCATATCCAACCTCACACTGTCCACATTAAAAAAATCCCACACTCAGCCCCCAAACTCTTTGTCATCATCCTGATAGGGAGAGTGCACTGGAAATGAACAAATGTGAAAACGACCAACTTACTCACTTGGATAGTAAATACCTGACTGTTACTCTGAGATAAGTGAAACTCACATCATGTATCAGACATGAACAAGAAACCGAAAACTTATTTGTTATAACAAACTTATCCTGCAATGAGGCAAAATGAGTGACTAACTATAGATGTACAAAGTAAAACTATACCTCCTATAAAGCTGAACGCTTTCACATCCATTCACAAATAGGATGGGTAAAGCAGATGGAAGAAGCAAGAACATCATGAAATACACAGCTAAAAGGGATCAAAGTCTGTAAATTCACAATGAGTCAGATCTTTTTTTTCAGTTTGAATTGCAATGATGCAGATGGCTGCAGTGATACAGCTAAGGAATGATAGAGGAATCTAACTGTCCCAAATTCAAGCTGAATAATGCTCAAGATCAATTGAGTCTTTTAGATTTTGGCTGGAAATGAAGATACAGGATCCCGCTATCTTCATCAAAATTTAAAATCAAGTTAGTTATTAAAACGTCGAAGAACTTCAGAGAAATTCCTTAGCTTCTCAATGTGTAATACTGTGTACTGTTTGGGAATGTGAAGTAGGAGTTTGCGTGGCAGGGATTTATTTGAATGAATGCTATGAGTGACATTGGGAAGCACCAAAATGATACAAAGCCTGACAGTGCCCATTGCTAACATCACCGGGCTTTGTCAACACAACATGACAAAACACAGTTGGAGCAGGAAATCCTGGATTGTAGGCACCAGTTTACTAGACAGAAGTAACTTTCAAATCCAGTCAGGCATTCACTTCTGCACCGTTCATGCCTCACTCGACATAAACTGATGTTAAATCCTTTCAAACACTTAAAGAGTTATAGTCAATATTCTCTATGGCTTTTAATAAGAGCAATTAACGTTTAACGCTGATGTGCAGATTACAATACAAATCCATGCTAGTATTATTGCTGTGCCTGTCAACCTTAAATGCACCTGTATTTATAAACAATACAGAAAGAGTAAAGTTAACTGCTTCCAGGATAGATGTTGGCACGGTGGAGCTGTGCCAGGGTCATGAACGCTCCATGAGCTCCCGGCCCTTGGAAGTTAGGGGAGGATGTTGTATACAGCCATGGTGCAGGATTTTATGCCGTACTTTGTTGTGAGACTGAGCACAGGGAGGGCATTTGGCCCAACAGGTCTACACTGACCCTTCAAAGAGTATCCCATCCACACTCATTCCCCTATCCCTATTAACATATATTTCCCCTGACTAATGCACCTGACCTATACATCCCTGAACACTATGGGCAATTTAACTTGCAAGGTCAATCCACTTGACCTGCACAGCTTTGGATTGCGGGAGGAAGCCCATGCTGACACAGGGAGAATATACAAACTCCATACAGGCAGTCACCTGAGGCTGGAATCAAACCCGGGTCCCTGCTGCTGTGAGGCAGCCGTGTTAACCACTGACCCACTGTGCTCCCTCCACCACTGAGCGACCGTGCTGTCCCATCACCGTGCCCACCCATCACTGAGCCACCATGCCCACCCATCACTGAGCCACCGTGCCCCCCCATCACTGAGTCACCGTGCCCCCCATCACTGAGCCACTGTGCCCCCCCAACACTGAGTCACCGTGCCCCCCCATCACTGAACCACCGTGCCCCCCATCACTGAGCCACCGTGCCCCCCCATCACTGACCCACTGTGCTCCCTCCACCACTGAGCGACCGTGCTGTCCCATCACCGTGCCACCCCAACACTGAGCCATCATGCCCACCCATCACTGAGCCACCGTGCCCCCCCATCACTGAGTCACCGTGCCCCCCCATCACTGAGCCACCGTGCCCCCCATCACTGAGCCACCGTGCCCCCATCACTGAACCACCGTGCCCACCCATCACTGAGCCACCGTGCCCCCCCCATCACTGAGTCACCGTGCCCCCCCATCACTGAGCCACCGTGCCCCCCCATCACTGAGCCACCGTGCCCCCATCACTGAACCACCGTGCCCACCCATCACTGAGCCACCGTGCCCCCATCACTGAACCACCGTGCCCACCCATCACTGAGCCACCGTGCCCCCCCATCACTGAGCCACCGTGCCCCCCCATCACTGAGCCACCGTGTCCCCATCACTGAGCCACCGTGTCCCCATCACTGAGCCACCGTGTCCCCATCACTGAGCCATCGTGCCCCCCCATCACTGAGCCACCATGCCCCCCATCACTGAGCCACCATGCCCCCC
The DNA here is from genome assembly GCF_047496795.1 of Chiloscyllium punctatum. Taxonomy (NCBI): domain Eukaryota; kingdom Metazoa; phylum Chordata; class Chondrichthyes; order Orectolobiformes; family Hemiscylliidae; genus Chiloscyllium; species Chiloscyllium punctatum. The sequence goes on along the minus strand of NC_092749.1, from coordinate 24,199,983 downwards.
ATCACTGAGCCACCATGCCCCCCATCACTGAGCCACCATGCCTCCCTGTTTGTTATGTTCATTGCTCGAGGCCTGCAGAGCATGTACCTGCTTCACCTCCTGTCAAGGCCTTCCACTTAAACCTATCATTCATTTTCCCTCCCTTTCTTTTATTTTTGCTCTATTTTTTCTCTTTTTTTCCTTGCCTTTTCCTTTCTTTCTCAGCAGCAGGTGGGCAGTGGGTGGAGCAGTCCCTTGCTGGAGAGTGGGCAGTGGGGTGAACAGCCCCTTCCCGGACAGTGGGCAGTGGGGTGAACAGCCCCTTCCCGGACAGTGGGCAGTGGGGTGAACAGCCCCTTCCCGGACAGTGGGCAGTGGGGTGAACAGCCCCTTCCCGGACAGTGGGCAGTGGGGTGAACAGCCCCTTCCCAGACAGTGGGCAGTGGGGTGAACAGCCCCTTCCCGGACAGTGGGCAGTGGGGTGAACAGCCCCTTCCCAGACAGTGGGCAGTGGGGTGAACAGCCCCTTCCCAGACAGTGGGCAGTGGGGGGAACAGCCCCTTCCCGGACAGTGGGCAGTGGGGTGAACAGCCCCTTCCCGGACAGTGGGCAGTGGGGTGAACAGCCCCTTCCCAGACAGTGGGCAGTGGGGTGAACAGCCCCTTCCCAGACAGTGGGCAGTGGGGTGAACAGCCCCTTCCCAGACAGTGGGCAGTGGGGGGAACAGCCCCTTCCCGGACAGTGGGCAGTGGGGTGAACAGCCCCTTCCCGGACAGTGGGCAGTGGGGTGAACAGCCCCTTCCCGGACAGTGGGCAGTGGGGTGAACAGCCCCTTCCCGGACAGTGGGCAGTGGGGTGAACAGCCCCTTCCCGGACAGTGGGCAGTGGGGTGAACAGCCCCTTCCCGGACAGTGGGCAGTGGGGGGAACAGCCCCTTCCCAGACAGTGGGCAGTGGGGTGAACAGCCCCTTCCCGGACAGTGGGCAGTGGGGTGAACAGCCCCTTCCCGGACAGTGGGCAGTGGGGTGAACAGCCCCTTCCCGGACAGTGGGCAGTGGGGTGAACAGCCCCTTCCCAGACAGTGGGCAGTGGGGTGAACAGCCCCTTCCCAGACAGTGGGCAGTGGGGTGAACAGCCCCTTCCCAGCCAGTGGGCAGTGGGGGGAACAGCCCCTTCCCGGACAGTGGGCAGTGGGGGGAACAGCCCCTTCCCGGACAGTGGGCAGTGGGGGAACAGCCCCTTCCCGGACAGTGGGCAGTGGGGTGAACAGCCCCTTCCTGGACAGTGGGCAGTGGGGAGAACAGCCCCTTCCCGGACAGTGGGCAATGGGGGTACAGCCCCTTACCAGACAGTGGGCAGTGGGGGAACAGACCCTTTTTGGACAGTGGGCAGTGGGGGAACAGCCCCTTCCCGGACAGTGGGCAGTGGGGGAACAGCCCCTTCCCAGACAGTGGGCAGTGGGGGAACAGACCCTTTTTGGACAGTGGGCAGTGGGGGAACAGCCCCTTCCCGGACAGTGGGCAGTGGGGGAACAGCCCCTTCCCGGACAGTGGGCAGTGGGGGAACAGCCCCTTCCCAGACAGTGGGCAGTGGGTGGAGTGGTCCCTTGCTGGAGAGTAGGCAGTGGGGGGAACAGCCCCTTCACAGAATGTGGGCAGCAGGTGGGAACGGTCCCTTCCTGGATTGGGGGCAATGGGGGGGAGTGGTCCCTTCCCAGTGAGTGGGCAGCGGTGGGGGGGGGGGAAATGGTCCCTTCCCATTGTGTGGGCAGCGGGGAGGAATGGTCCCTTCCCAGTGTGTGGGCAGCGGGGGGGGAATTGTCCCTTCCTGGATTGGGGGCAGTGGGGGGGAATGGACCCTTCCTGGATTGTGGGCAGTGGGGGGAATGGTCCCTTCCCAGTGTGTAGGCAGCAGGGGGAAGTGGTCCCTTCCTGGATTGTGGGCAGCGGGGGGGAATGGTCCCTTCCTGGTGTGTGGGCAGTGGGGGGGAATGGTCCCTTCCTACTGTGTAGGCAGTGGGGGTGAATGGTCCCTTCCCAGTCTGTGGGCAGTGGGGGGGAATGGTCTCTTCCTGGATTGTGGGCAGTGGGGGGGAATGGACCCTTCCTGGATTGTGGGCAGTGGGGGGAATGGTCCCTTCCCAGTGTGTAGGCAGCAGGGGGAAGTGGTCCCTTCCTGGATTGTGGGCAGCGGGGGGGAATGGTCCCTTCACAGTGTGTGGGCAGCGGGGGGAGCAGTCCCTTCCTGGAGTGTAGGCAGTGGGTGGAGACTTTCCTTCCCGGAGTGTGGACACTGGAAGGGGAGCCTTTCCTTCCTAGCATTGAATTGGAGCCCACTTTGGGACCCAGCAGTTCTAGCCGCGGCTGCATTGCTAAGACCAATCCAATACGATTTCATGGTAGTGACAACATTGGGGGGGCGGGAAGATGGTGCTGAAGAATGGTGACACGGTTGGCATGGCCCTAGGAGATGGGTGGGCCCCGGGGACCTGATGGTGAAGACGGTGGTGCACTGGCTGCATTGGTGTGGGGGCTTGGGCACCTGACTGTTCGCAGACCAAGGGATGGATTTTGTGGCTTTGTTCTGCTGATGGTGAGGACTCATGGTGGAGTTGGAGGAGTGGTCTGGACATTTAATTTCTTTTGGCATTGCTTTTATTTCTGCTTCTGTTTTTAATCCTGTCTTTAGTTGTCTAAGATGGTGCTGAGGCTGCAACTTTGTACACTTTTCACTGCACTCCTGCATTCCTGTACACAAGTACATGTGACAGCAAAATCTAATCTAAATCTAGATGGGCATTTCATGCCCACTTAAGGTCTTCCTTCCAGGTTTGCTGGTTTTACCCAGTGATGGATGCAAGACTCACCATGCTGGGAGTGAGACGAGCACTTTCAAGTTCTATGGAGATGCCTGGATTAGTTTTTAAACAGGGGTCACTGAAAGGTCAGTTTGTACATTGGATTTTTTTCCCTTTAAGAACTAACCATTGTTGGCCAAACATGTCTTTTCTTCTTTCATAGAAAAATTGCAGAGTGAAATTGATGATCTTGCCCCTTTAACTGCTCTCTCTATGTGTTTTGAGAGGCTAAAATTTATACTTTCATGTTATGATCGGTGAGTGTTAACCACTTAGGCATCATTGTCAAATAAGTTTTAATTTATAATAAATTAATAATTTTGCATTTATTAACAAAATGTGGTTGATGGATCTTTTTTATTCTAAGTCTAATATAGGGACAGCATACAATGGGTGGTTACATCAGGAACTTGGTGAAACAATTGAAAATATGTTGGTGCAGTTCTGTTGTGGGTCGAAAGAGGGACAGAGCACTCCTACTTCTGTAATAACACATGCCATCCTATAGATGGCATATGCTGCTGCTGCTCTGCATTGGTTATTAAGGGAATGAACATTCAATGGTGGATGTGGTGGCAATTAAACAGGCTCCTTTGTCCTGGATGATATTCAGCATCTTGGCTGGCAAGTAAGGAGAATTTCCATGACAAGGTCAACTTGTGCCTTGTAGATGGTTGGCAGGCATTGGCGAGGTTGGAAGTGAGTTAGCAGCTGCATTTTTCCTACGCTTTAATCTGCTCTTGCAGCCATAATATTTCTATGGCTGGTCCAATTCAGTTCCTTGTCAGTAGTAACCTCCAGAATGTTGACAATGAAGGATTCAGTGATGGCAATGCTATTGAATGTCAGGGCAAATGGTTAGATTCTCTCTTGTTGGAGATAATCATTGCCTGTCAATTACATAGTGTGTATGTTACTTGATGCTGGAAACACAAGCCTGGATGGTATTTAGGACTCACTGCGATTGGGCATGGTCTGCTTCAGGAACTCAGGAGTTACAAATGATGCTCAACATTGTACGATCATTAACGAACAATCTCAGTTCTGACATTATGATGGAGGGAAGGTCATTGACAAAGCAACTGAAGGTGGTAGGGCCAAGGTTTCTACCTTGAGGAACTCCTGCAGAGTTGTCCTGGAGCTGAGATGACTGACCTCCAACAGACAACCATCTTCTTTGGTGTTTGGTGCCAGTGGAGAGACTCCTCCCCACCCACCCCCACCCTGCTCCCTGGATCTTCATTGATTCTAACTTTGCTCAGCCTCCTTGATGCCACACTCAGATCAATGCTGTCTAATTTCAAGATCAGTGACTTGCCTCATGTTCATTCAATTAAGCATCAGGATGGGGAAAGTCATTGGCTCCAATATTTTTTGGGTAAGTAGGGAAAGAGTGAATAGGTCAGCTTTTCATTCAGAAACGCAGAAGTACACCTTTTCGTCAGTTCTGGCCTATTTTACCAGTAAGTTCCGAATTGACATTATTATTTTGCTCCCATTTTCCACTCAAGACTTGTTGAAGACGGACTGTTGAAATTTGATAGACTTTTGGTACTAATCTGTAACTGGAGAGGAGTGAGAGAGGAATTGAAAAGGACCAGATGTTATGATAGAGATTGAAGGTTAGTGTCAGGCTAGTTTGGAGATTGGCATTAAGGGAAACTAAAGGCTGGTGATAGGGAAGATTGGAGACTGATATCAGGGAAGATCAGAGGCTGGATTTGGAGGATACCAGAGGCTGGTGTTGTTATAGAGGCTGGATAATTTATTTTATTCATTTATAGGACATGGGCATCTCTGGCTGGCCAGCATTTATTGCCCATCACGGTGGCACAGTGGTTAGCACTGCTGCCTCACAGCGCCAGAGACCCGGGTTCAATTCCCGCCTCAGGTGACTGACTGTGTGGAGTTTGCACATTCTCCCCGTGTCTGCGTGGGTTTCCTCCGGGTGCTCCGGTTTCCTCCCACAGTTCAAAGATGTGCAGATCAGGTGAATTGGCCATGCTAAATTGCCCGTAGTGTTAGGTAAGGGGTAGATGTAGGGGTATGGGTGGGTTGCGCTTCGGCGGGGCGGTGTGGACTTGTTGGGCCGAAGGGCCTGTTTCCACACTGTAAGTAATCTAAAAAAAAAATCCCTAGTTGCCATTGAGAAGGTGGTGGTGAGCTGCCTTCTTGAACCATTGCAGTGCATATGTTGTAAGTTGACCCACAACATCGTTAGGAAGGGAATTCTAGGATTTTGACCCAGCGACAATGAAGGAATAGTGAAATATTTCACCTGACGAAAGGGCAGCACTTTCAAAGCTTCTGATTTCAAATAAATCTGTTGGACTATAACCTAGTGTGGTTTGACTTCAGTAGTCCATCCCAGTCCAACACCACCACCTCCAAATCATGAAATACTTCCATGGTGAATGGCTTGGAGGTGAACTTTCAGGAGTGTGACGGAATACTCCCCACTTGCCTGGATGGGTGCAGCTCTAACAACACTCCAGAAGCTTGACACCATCCAAGACAAAACAGCCCACTTGGTTAGCTCCACATCCACAAAAATTCATTCCCTCTACCACCAATTCTCAGTAGCAGCAGTGGGTACTCTCTTTTAGATGCACTGCAGAAATTCACCAACAATCCTTAGATAACACCTTCAAAATCCACAACCATTTCTGTCTAGAAAGACAAGGGCAGCAGATACATGGGAATATCACCAACTGCAAGTCTCCCTCCAAGCCACTCTTTATCCTGATCTTGAAACTTATCACTGTCCCTTCATTGTCGCTGGGTCAAAATCCTGGAATTCCCTCCCTAAGGGCATCGTGGATGTTATTACAGATTGCAATGATTCAAGAAGGTAGCTCACTAACAACTTCTCTGGGGCAATTAGGGATGTGTTATAAATGCTGGCCAAGGGAGTGATGCCCTCATCTCATGAATAAAGTAGGTTCAGTCAGGAGTAAGTGTTGGCTAAACAGTTGGACAACACATAGGTTTGGGAGAGTTTGAAGAAGGAATGGTGCAGTTTGAATGAAGGAATGACACCAATGGTTCAATGCCGTGCTTAGAGGTGGCTAATGAGAAATGTAGCAGTGATCTGGCCAAAGTCACGTCCTCTGCTCAATCTTCCCATGTTCACCTTTAATTAGCAATAAAATGGAAAAGAATATGTGAATTGACTTGCCGTTGCCTTCATCATGTGTACTTAAAGGAAACACAAGTCCTCTTCCTGAAGGATATTCCTATAAACAGCTGCTCTCCCTTAATGCTCTAGCTATTCCATCGTTATTGAAAAATCATAAGTTTCACTGTTGGCCATGCACCAGAGGCTGAGGGGTAGAAGTTTATAAGATTGTGGGGGACATGGATTAGTAAATAGACAAGGTCTTTTCCCTGGGGTGGGGGAGTCCAGGACTAGACAGCATAGGTTTAGGGTGAGAGGGGAAAGATATAAATGGGACCTAACGGGCAACTTTTTCACACAGAGGGCGGTGTGTGTATGGAATGAGCTGCCAGAGGAAGAGGTGGAGACTACTACAATTACAGCATTTAAAAGGCATCTGGATAGGTATATGAATAGGAAGGGTTTAGATGGATATGGGCCAAGTGCTGGCAAATAAGACTAGATTAGGTTAGGATATCTGGTTGGCATGGCAGAGTTGGTCCAAAGAGTCTGTTTCCATGTTGCACATCTCTATGACGCTATGACTCTAAGAAAAATAGTTATACGCTTATCATTAAACTCCCTTAGAAATAAAAAAAATTGTTCAAAATGCAAAAATATGAAATAAATTATGTTGAAATACATACAAATCCCAGACCTTAAATCACATTTCCAAAAAGAAAAATGAAAATATATCTTTGTAAGACAATTACATTAGTTATCAAAAATTATCTTCACACAACTTCTATGTCACACTTACCACAATAATATATTGATAGTAAACTCAGAATGCATTGCAACTATATTTTACATAAGTAGATGGGCGCCTCATCACTCAGTGTCCTTCAAAAGTGTTTTTGACAAGACATCCACTATAACATTTTCTTTTCCAGACACATGAATGATTTTCAAATTATACGGTTGGAGAATTTAGTACCATCGACGCAATCATAAATTCTTGTCCCAAAAGTTTTCCAAGAATCAAGGATTGAGATCCATATAAATAACAGTTTCCTGCACATTGTTGCTGATATAAATGAGTGGTTGATGTGGAGTCATCAGAAAGCAGCCTATACCTGAATGAGGTGGATTTTGGTGAGATTGGAATCATACGAGAAGTCTGTCAAAGTCTAGCTCAACACTGGGAGCAACTTCTTGTAATTTTTAAACTTTTGCTGAACCGCATGTTGAGTTTATTGAGGTTAATATTCAGTTTTCTATCCTACCAAATGCGCTACACAAGCTAGACATTGGGATTTGTTGACATCCGAAGTCAGATTGAGACTTCAGCTCACTGTTTGCTCCATTGCACTATGGGTACAAACACATGTATACCACATCCATGGGCACTGGCATAAGACATCTGCCAGCGTCTCAGAGCCCTCCTGGCACATCTCTGATTCACTCACAGTACACTTCCTCACTTTTGCATCTCAGCCAGCATTGCCAACTCTCACTGTAATGCTGCACCCAGCCCTTGTCCAGCCTGTTCACCTCTTGTCATAGCACTCACTCACTCTGAGCCTACCTGGATGCTCACAGCATCTCTGCTTTGCATTGTCTTTCTACACATTTCCCCCTCAGGCAGAGATGCCAGGCACAGAGTACTTCTGAGTTGCCTCGCTCATGGTTGTCAGTAGTTTTCAGTCAAGTCAATGAGATAGTCTTTGCCCAGGGGATCCCTGCACAGTAAGACAAGGGCAGCCTCTGGTATTGTCCAGGGGCTTGGACATGGTCAGTCAGCTGCTGGGTACGGACAGAATCAAGGTGCTGTTCCCATCAATGGTGAGGAAATGTATGTCAGGCAGTCTACCCCTTGTCTTAAATCTTTCTGTCCTATTGTAGGCTGATTTCCTCCTGGAATTAGACAGAGGCTGGGATTATGAGAAATGTTAGCGGTGTTGGTGCAGGTTAGGAGGTGTCCCGAGCAAGTGAGTAGCCAGCACAGAGGGCATGCCAAGGTCATGGCATCAGGGATTGTAATGGGTGAGAGTGGGTGACAGCTGATGTTGCAGCTAACAGGGAGAGTGGTAGATATGACATTTGATGGGAGGTGGGTGCAGAGGCAGAGATGGGGTGAGTGTGAGGCATCGGAATGGAGATGACAATTAATGCTGGCAGAAGGGAGGAGGTCACTGGCCTTCCGACAGTGTTGTGCATTTCTCCACACAGCCAAGACTGCATTCCCCTGGATGGTATCCTCAGGCCAGGCTGGTATGGTCTGGTATAGTGGCCTCGTCTACTGGCCCTGGGGAAAGAGACCCTGCTTCTGCACCATCTCATCCAGCTGGAGCTCCGGGTTTCTGTCACCAAGCAAGGTGGTAAAGGGCCCCTTATCTGCCACATCGAGGGCAAATGTTACGAACTGTGGACAGCAGGTGCAGATTGGTGGCATCTGTGCTGGTTCACAAAATCCTATTAAAGATGGCACTAATGCCTGGAATGCTGGTCATTTCCAGGACATCCGGGAAGTAGTGAGTTGCTTTGAAAACAGTGAGTGACAAAAATAGGATACAAGTGGACAGAAGTGTCACTAGAGGGTTAGGGTAAATAGTCAATGGGATGTGTTTGGCAAGATGCAACCGGTCTTGTTAGCCCTCAGAACAGAAAACTGGCCAAAAATTTTAACGCAGTTGGAAATTTACCAAAAAAAAGATTCATCCCATAATCACCTTTTCTACTGGAGAATATTATTGCTGATGTTTCTTTGAAAAATAACTGACTGGCCATTCATTTCTCACCTCGTCATCCAGTACAACAATCCCCATACTAATGTCGCTTGCATCAATACCTTAATGGAATCGAGTCTCATAATTAGTTTCAAGTAAAACCAGTGTCACTGTAAGCCTAGCTTCAAATTATTAAAAGTACTTTGGCATATTCAAATTTTCAATCATTATTTTAAAGCTACAACAAAAGTATTGAAGTTCAGAACAAACTTACAATTGAATCTACACGTGACAACATAATGCAAAACTTCACACAGTATCATCAGCACAGGAGAACCTAAAATAGCCCCAACTTTCACTTAATTAGTGTTATTTGGTCTTGTCTCAAACTACAGTCCAAGTAAATCACATTTGCTTTGACAGATTCACACCTAGTTAGATTTATGTTGAGATTTGCCTTTTGAAACCAATCAAAGAGTTCAGTCATTTGGTCTAAATGTCTTTCCTTGTTCTGGTGTAAAACACCAAAATATTGATTAAAAGTAATTACTTAGTCCATCAATAACTTTGTTGTTAAATTTTTTATTCCAAATGGCATGACTTTGTATTGATACTTTCAATGTGGTATTACAAAAGCTGCTACTTATTTGGGTCTATCAGTCAATGGAACTTGCCACTATCCTTACAGCAATTCTATTTTCTTGACAAACCATATGTGTCCAATTTGTTCAGTGCAGTCTTCCAGTCTAGGATTAGGATGAGAGTCCACTTTTGTTGACATATTGACGATGTAATAATCAATAAAGTATTTTGTGACCAATGCAGTTTTGGCACATAATGCTTCTTGAACTCCAGCTGTAATGACTCAATAATGTCAATGTTCATCAAGAACTTAATCTCACTCATTTGATCTCAATTCTGGATTGAGTCTGTACAGGTATTATTTTATAGGCAATGCATTGTCTAGATTAAAATAATGAAGTGCCAAAACTGTTTTTCTAGGCCAGTTCTCACAGATTGATCTATAATTCTGTGACAGCTTCATCAGTCATCTCAATTGTTTTCTAGAAGATAAAGCATTATGTTATTTTAACTTTTTAAGGACCTCCATGTTTTCTAATCTAATTGTTGGAGGACCAACTTTTAAATTTTAAATTTCTGATTCATTTTCTAATTGTTCTGATATTTCTGATTCACGTCCTACATCTTACACGACTGTATGCACACTTTCCCCATCTATTGGCCTTGTCATTTTAAAACATCACACTCATTGATTCATCTTCAGTCTGGAGAAGATCATTGAGTTTCTTTTTGATTTATTAAGTTCAATTGAAACTTGCTTTTAACTCTTCCCTAGAGAAAGATAACAGCAATAATGTCCCTCTCTCAGAAATTTTTAAAAAATGAACTTTGGCCTTTTTATGGACTCGAGTTTTCATTGTTTGTTGTGTACTCTTCCAATGCTTTTTCATTAATTCACAGGCATTGACCCTGAAAGTCAAAACTTAGGCTGAAAACATAGATTCTGGGCTTTGGTTTATCAATTTCTCCATAATTAATTTATGTCTTCCCTCACTATGTTACTAAATAATATTTCAAAAGCACTAAATCCAATGGATTCATTCAGAGCATCCCTAATGACTAATATCAACAAATGAATTCCCTTCTCATTAGGACATAGGTGTTAGGTCATTCTTGGCAATAAGCTGTGATTATGGTGTTAACAGTGTGGTACCATCTTTCCAATGCACCTTCACATTGTGGATGATAAATAGAAAATGTGAATCATTTTATTGTCCATCATTTCTTTGAATATTTTCATCATAAAGTTTGAGCCTTGATCCAACTGTATTCCTTTGTGTAATCTGCATCTTGCAAAATATTGAATTTTTCCACTAGAAATTTTGCATCATTTTCTCTGAAGGCACCGCTTCAGAAATTCTTGTACAAACATCCATGATTGTTAAAAGGTATTGGTTTCTAATCCTAGTTTCAGATGGGAAGCCTGCACTGTCTATTGTAACCCTCATAAATAATTCTTCGAAAGCAGACTAGTAATAAAGGGTGTAGGTTTCATTGAGATTTGGGGTTTCTGCACTATTCAACATGAATAGCATGTTAGACAGTTTTGAGAAGATTTGTAGCTCAGGTTAAGGTTATGGATGTAGGTTTGGTCACTGAGCTGGAAGGTTCATTTACAGATGTTTCGTCACCACACTAGGTAACATCTTCAGTGAGCTTCTGGACAAAGCACTGCTGATGATTCTTGCTTTCTATTTGTTTCTTTGGGTTAGTGATTTCATCTCCTGTGGTGATGCCATTTCCTATGGTGATGTCATTTCCTGTTCTTTTTCTCAGGGAGTGATAAATCGGGTCCAAGTCAATGTGTTTGTTGATAGAGTTCTGGGTAGAATGCCATGCTCCTAGGAATTCTCATGTGTGTCTCTGTTTGGCTTGTTCTAAGATGAATGGTGTTGTCCCAGTCAAAATGGTGTCCTTCTTTATCTGTATGTAAGTCGGTATGCTTACATACAGATGATAAAGGGCACCACTTCGACTGGGACAACACATCCATCCTAGGACAAGCCAAACAGAGACATGCATGAGAATTCCTAGATGCATGGCATTCTAACCAGAACTCTATCAACAAATACATTGACTTGGACCCGATTTATCACTCCCTGAGAAAAAGAACAGGAAATGACATCACCACAGGAGATGACATCACCAGCCCAAAGAAACCCAATATATAAATAAAAAGCAGGAATCATCAGCAGTGTTTCGTCTGGAGGCTCACTGAAGATGTTACCTAGAATGGTGATGAAACATCTGAAAATGAACCTTCCAGCTAAGCAAGCAAACCTACATCCATGAATAGCATGCTTGGGAAAAGTTGGCTACATCTTTATGTAAAACTTGTCAATCAAAATGATTTCATTCTTTGGCCTTTGCTTTCCTAATATTGATGTGACATGCCACTACAATTTTGAGTCACTCGAACAATTTTATTACAATACTCAGATGGAACTACCACTTGATGGACCATTACCTAATCCTTATTGGCTTGAATTTGAGATGCTCTTCATTTTGTTAATATGTCCTGCACTTTAAAAGAATGGCATATCCTCTTAAATCCATTGAATACTAAAATCCTGCCAAGTGTCCCCAGCTGTAACGATCCAAGTTAATGTTGTTACTAAACAATAACATCCCAGCCTGGGACCTGGCCTGGTTGATGATAGTTTGTTCCCTTTTGGTTTGTCACGAGGTGGTCTCTCTTTGAAACACAAACATATAATGCTGTAGAATCTGGTTTACCATTTAAACAAAAATGTATTACACAAAAGAAATAAAGTTAAAATAGAATAAACTAAACTACTTACATATAACACAAATTTAAATATTTTGAGCACATGGTAAAATATAATTCCATTAATCCTGACAACACTCCTTTTCTTACCAGAGAGAATTTCCTGCTCTTTTTCAGCTACAGGACTTAATTTAACTGTGGCTTCAATTCCCGAAATTGTGAATCTAATGGTCTCTTCCTGGAATTTTTATACAACTAAGCTTAGACTTTCTCAGCTTCAAATAAAACCTTCAGGGCTTTAACAAAACACATCCGGTCTGGAACATTTAAACTAAATTCCTTACTTTAAGGTAACATCTTTCTTAACAGTCCTGGAGACCTCCCTTTTTCTGGAGGAACTGTTTTACAGAGCTAGTCACAGATATGAATTCTGCTTATCGCCCTCAAAGTAAAGAAAATCTTTACTTTTTTCAAGCTATCGATGTTTCCCCAAGCCTTAAAAAGAACTATTCTAGAATTTTCTATCTGCAGTGGACTGTTTACTTTGTTCACTTTTAAACTCTCCCACTGTAAACAAAATCCAGGAAATCTTTCACTAATACTGTATCTCAAAATACACCAACATGGCTACAGAAATATTTACAAGCTTGATCATTAAGCCACTTCAGGCATACTGAAGCCCCATATGCTACCATTTCATAATTCAACCATTCAAAATAAACTATATTAAAATATATATAATCACACACACTACATCACAACAGACACAGAAATGTTTATAGTCTTTTTCACCAAATCAACTTGAATGCAAGATGTTAGTTTATAAATGCTTGGAAAACAGTCACAATTCAAATAAAGGTGGCCCCATTTTCAGCAATAACGTAGTGGCTGGGGAATATTATCTTTCAATGATATGGGTCATACTAAAGCAATGTACACTTAGATAAGAGGCTGTAGCTTAGATGGTGGGCACTGTATTTGGGAATATCTGTACAGGTAACCGGTTGCAGACAATGGCAGAGGGCAGAAGACAAGAATGATGTCCAAAAATATCTAGATCAAATTTGGTCGTGTTGTCAGACTATTTGATTCATACACATACATACGTAGCTAGTAATTTGTCCAATATAGGAGCTATTGCTTTGTCAATCAATGAAAGCGACATTTGCAGAGCCAACCTGACCTCCTCGGTATCTCTGTATACCCGAAGAGCAGAATATAGAAGCTCTATTAGAGTAGTTTAACGTTGTTCAACCACTACATTACAGAGAGCCCTACAGGGCATTATATTTTATTGCTGCTGTGCTGTTTGATGGATGACAAGTTCCTGTTGCTTTGCCCTGTTGCGCTAGCATAATTGACAAATATCTTTTTTGAAAAACTATAATGCTTTACAATCAATTCTAACATTAAGTATAAAGAGGACTGTAACCCTGTAAAGTTATAAAGCAGCTGACAGCATATGAAAAGCATTGCAGAAATCAATACATATTTAATAAGGCCAAGCCCTCAGAACTAGACATGGGAATTTAGAAGGTAAGAACAGGAAAACCTTTTTCTATTTCAGCAAGAACACTGTTCTCTTTTTCCATCTTTATTTGTCTTTCTCAATTTGTCTGGATGTCTCTCATTTTATTTATTTCATTCTCCCTGACCTGTCTCTTGTTTATTTTATAGGTATCTCTTTTGTTTTCACTCTCTTGTTTACTCTTTTGCTGCTTCCCTTGTTCCATTCTTTCTTGATCACTCTGGTTTCTCTGTCTTTCTGCCTCTAACTCCATCATTCACTCTCCTTTCATCTTGTCATTGCTTGTTCCAATTTTGCTCAGCATTTTGGCTGAGGCTAACACACTTGTTCATAATTATACTAATCCACGGTCAATGAGCTGTGCTGTTTAATGATTTGGAGGTTCAATCAAAAGCAGTTTAATGAGTACTTCTACTCTTATTTTTGTGTGGATTTAACAAAATTCTTATGGTACTAGAGCAAAGTGGACAACATCTTTTTCATGTTCTGTGGCTGCACTCATGTATAACTTGTACCATATGTTCCAAATAGATTTGTTTCCCTCAGTAGTTTTATTTGTTAATTAAATTTAACTAAGTGTCAGGTAAGAAACTCCATTGCACAGAGATTTCAAAATAGCGTTTAACTCATTCCACACATAGAACACATCATACAGCACTGACATGCATCTGTATGTAGTACACACATCATATTACACACACACAGACCACATGCACATGAAAGAACTCCACAGAGGCTGGTATCCTGCCACCAAGTTACCCTTTATTTATGAATGAGCAGTCCTTGACTTTACAACTGATTCCTCAGAGTCAGCTAGCAGAGTGCCATTATGTCTGACATGCCACTTTTTTCTTTTTTCTTTTATTCAATGCAGTTGACAAAACAATTAACATGAACAGCTGTACGCAGAGAAGCAACAATTTACAAGGGAGAGGAGCAGCAAAGCCAGGCCCCAAGCCCTAACGTTTAACTAGTTTTCAGGGAAATGAGGATAAACCTTAAATTCCAGTTTCACTCACTACAAAACAGAAACAATGACATTTGTACATAAAAGACTGTCCATTTACATAAAAACAGTGCATAAAATACAGACCCCCCCAGAAGCACAGCAAGCTCCACCCCCCGCCCCGCCATCCCTTCCACCTTCCGGCCACTCTAAGGCAGCCCGCCCCTACGCTCCTTCTGGCTCTTGGTCCACCCCATGCCCCTTCCAGTTCTCGGTCTGCCCTGACATACCTTCCGACCACCTCTAGGACAGCCCGTGCTGCTACTCCACTTTTTTTTAAACCCCCACACTACCGCCTAACTGTGGTAGTGCTTATTTTTTTTCCCCAGCACCCATGGTGTGTGTGTGTAGGTGTGAGACACAGTGAAAGACACAAAGTGCACGAATCTTTATTCAAATTTCCACCACCAGGAAGATAGGAAAACACCCGAGTGGCCAGTGACAAGCACTGCCCTTCAAACCAAAGGGCAATGCTGTGTGATCAAAACAGTGAAGGGGAGGGCAAGGAACTCCACTTCTTTATCTCTCAGCCAGGGCACCCTGATTGGATCAGATTAACAGCCCCAGTCAGGGAACTGCCATTCTATAAGGTCCAGCCTGCTGACCTCATTCCAGTCACACAGCACACAGTTCATACACCATAAAATACATGCATACAAATGCAAGGAGCACACCATACACATGCACACAGGACACGCACAAAGTTCACACATGATAAAATGCATGATACATAGACACAGAGTGCATCGTACACATGCACACAGTACACACACCATTTCACATATACACATATGCAGAGCACATTATATAGATGCATACAACATGTGCACACAATATCACACACAACATTATCATATATGCACGCACACACAATGCATTGGTACAAAACATATGTACACAGTGTATTTACAAAGAGCACATCCGCATGGTACACATGTATAACATACTCAACACAACCCGCACAAAACATATGCAAACAAAGTACTTATATAGAGCACACAAAAACACAGAATACACAACTCAAGCCCTCAACTCCTTGTTATCTCAAATATCTGTTGATTTCCTCTTGAATTATTTTCAGTGGTCTGCCAGATCAAGAATTCCAGGCACTACAGTCAGAGAAGAGATTCTTTCACAATGAGTGCCACCTTATTTTGTAATTATGTCCCCTAATTTGATATTATCCCACCAGTGGAAACACCTTCGCAACATCTACACTTTCAAGCCTCCTCATAGGCTTGTATGTTTCAATAAGATTGCCCCTCACTCTCCGAACCTGTAATCAATAAAGGCTTAACTTGCTGGCTGCTCTTTATAAGTCAACATCTTATCCCAGGAAGCAATGTATTAAATCCCTTTCAAACTGCCTCCAAAGCTATTTGGAAGCACCAGCTTTTTAAGCACTACTCCAGTGTGATGCAACTGAAATTATATTTTGAAAAAAGGCCTGAATTGTTTGTTAAGTCTCTCATCTTTTAGATTGACCATGTTGGTTTCAGTTCTTTCATATGTAAATCTCAGAACGTTTTTTTAAAGTTACATTCCCAAGTGAACTTTCACAATAGGTACCATGTCAACTCAGATAATGCATTAAAGGTGTGAGGTGCCCTGTATGAGGCTGCCTGTGCCCCAATGTTCACACTGAAATGTATATTTGAAAAAAGGATGTAACAGCATCTTACATGGATTCATGCAGTTTTTAAGCAAAATAAAATGTAATTCTGCAAGTATAAATTCACCCCACAAACTTATATGTGTCTGCATTGTGTGTGGTGCAGTGGGGTTACCTGTAGTGTGACTTGAGCCCAAGATCCCAGTTGAGACCAACCCACATTCTCCCCGTGTCTGCATGGGTTTCCTCCGGGTGCTCCAGTTTCCTCCCACACTCCAAAGATGTGCAGGTCAGGTGAATTGGCCATGCTAAATTGCCCGTAGTGTTAGGTAAGGGGTAGATGTAGGGGTATGGGTGGGTTGCGCTTCGGCGGGGCGGTGTGGACTTGTTGGGCCGAAGGGCCTGATTCCACACTGTAAGTAATCTAATCTAATCTAATCTAATCTAAAAACCCCAGGGGTACTGAACTTGGCTATCAGCCTCTGTTCAGCCACTATGCGTTGTTCCCTGTCCTGAAGTCTGCTTTGGAGGACAGTCACCCGAAGGTCCAAAGTCGAATGTCCCGGACCACTGAAGTGTTCCCCGACTGGGAGGGAACGCGCTTGGCTGGTGATTGTTGTGCAATGTCCATTCTTCCGTTGCCATAGCCTCTGCTCGGTCTCGCCAATATACCAACGGACTCCCTCTTATTCTTGTATCATCAGCAAATCTATTAGATTCCCAACATTGTGGAAACAGGCCCTTCGGCCCAACAAGTCCACACCAACCCTCCGAAAAGTAACCCACCCAGACCCATCTCCCTGTGACTAATGCACCCTAACACAATGCAAGGATGCCTTCCTTGAAGAAGCTCTCTTCCTCCCTCAACAAGGATTTCAGTGAGTCCCTCTCTCACTGCACACCCCAGGACATCTCCTCTGCCTAGAAGCTCTTCAGCCACGTTCTCAAACAGACTCGCTACCACAGCCACATCTCCTTCCTCAGCACCTGCCTACGGAACCGACTGACCCCACACGGACTCCGGACTACGTTCAGACCAACACAATTTGGACCCAACCAGGACAACCAGTACCTGCAACAAATCCGAAGCCTCCAGCAACAGACCTCCCTCCGGATCCTCCGCTCCACGCTTGCAGCCATGCGCCGCTACCTACATTCCCTGCAATTAGACCTACCCCAGCTCAGGACAACACTCTCACAGACCTGCAAAGGACCGCTACTGTTCTTCATTGGCAGAAGAATCCATACACTAAACAAACAGTTCTTCCTAGCCATATCGGAAATTAAAGACAGCAAGTACCAAAAACTTTCATGTACTTACCCCCACACTCTGGGTTCCTCAACTGTTCCAGAACCTTCCATTGGCCTCCAAAATCACTCGGGAGCCATTAACCACGCGGCCGATGCAGCGCCCGTGGCAGCAACCACCGCTGCAAACCATGGCGTCTTTCCGCCCCCACCGACCTCGCAGCCTCCGCGATCACTGCCCAGACAACCGCCTTCACGATCGCCGACAGATTCGCGGCCTCAACGGGGTCCACGGCTATTGGGAATAACACAGTTTCGGTCGTCGCCACAGCCACTTCAACCCCCAGTGACATCACTAACCTGCACAACCACCACGCCACATGCATCTCCGCCCCCACGCCGATCTCCGTCACCACGCCTAACTCCGCCCCCATGCCGATCTCTCTCCCTGCACCCACGCCCATCCCCGCCCCCACTCCCAGCTCCAACCCCACACCAGGTCCTAGCTCCCAGCCCTGCCGTGTTTTCACCGTCCCTCCAGAACCACCCCTCTCTGAGGATGAAAGATCAGTGCTCAGCAGAGGCCTCACCTTCATCCCCCTACGCTCTCGGATTAACGAGTTCAACACGCGGCGAGACATCAAACAATTCTTCTGACGCCTTCGCCTCCGTACCTACTTCTTCAACCAGGATTCTCGCCCATCCTCTAACGACCCCTTCTCCCGCCTCCAACACACCCCATCCACCTGGACACCCCATGCTGGCCTCTTACCTGCCCTCGATCTCTTCATAGCCAACTGCTGCCGCGACATTAACCGCCTCAACCTCTCCACCCCTCTCACCCACTCCAACCTCTCACCCTCACAAAGTGCAGCCCTCCACTCCCTCCGTTCCAACCCCAACCTCACTATCAAACCAGCAGACAAGGGAGGCGCGGCAGTAGTTTGGCGCACCGACCTTTACACCGCTGAGGCCAGTTTGCCAGTTCGCGGACACCTCCTCCTACTGCCCCCTTGACCATGACCCCACCTCCCACCACCAAACCATCATCTCCCAGACCATCCAGAACCTCATCACCTCAGGGGATCTCCCATCCACCGCCTTCAACCTCATAGTTCCACAACCCGGCACAGCCCGTTTCTACCTCCTGCCCAAAATCCACAAACCTGACTGCCCTAGCTGAAAAAAGAAAAAGGACTCATGCCCAAAACGTCGATTCTCCTGCTCCTTGACGTGCTGTGCTTTTCCAGCAACACATTTTCAGCCCTAACACTATGGGCAATTTAGCATGGCCAATTCACATGACCTGCACATCTTTGCACTGTGGGAGGAAACCAAAGCACCCAGAGGAAACCCACACAGACACAGAGAGAATGTGCAAACTCCACACAGATAGTCACCCAAGGCTGGAATTGAACGTGGGACCCTGGTGCTGTGAGGCAGCAGTGCTAACCACTGAGCCACTGTGCTGCCCTAGATGCATTACAGTCTCCCTTCAAGTTATTCATGTGGATGGCAAATAATTGGGGCCTTAAGGATCATGCTTTGTGGCAATCAACCTTTCCAAAGGTGAAAAAAATCATTAAACCCAATTCTCTGTATCCTGTGTTTTAATCAGCCCTCAAACCATGCTGACATATTGCCCCCAATACTGTGAGCTCCTGTCTTTTACAATACCCTTTTATTTGACACCGTGGAGAATGCCTTTTAGAAATCCAAATACATTACATCAACCCTTTCCCTTTTATCAACTCTACTTATGATATCCTCAAAGAACTACTGCAAATTTTCATGCATGATTTCAATTCCACAAAACTGACATTGGTTCTGTTTGATAGCATCAAAGCTTTTCTAACTGTACTGCTATTGCCTCCTTAATAGTTAGACCCAGATATTTCTCAATGACAAATATTATGCTGACTGGTCTGTTTTATGTCTCCTTTCTTTCTTGTATGGGGGCATCAAATTAGAAGTTTTCCAATTAACTGGAGTCCTCCCAGAATCCAGCGAGCTCTGGAATATTTTGACTAATACCTGTGGAGCCACTTCCTTTCAAACTGTTGGATGCAATCCATCGGGTACTGGCAACTTATCCACCTTCAGTCCCAGCAGGTTTTTAAATACTTTGTCCCTCGTGATAGAGACTGTTACAAGCTATTTTCTCCCATTAGCACGAGTTTGCTTGATATCTTTGGAATGTTTACAGTGTCCACCACATTGAAAATTGATGCGACATATTGATTTAAATAATTTGCCATTTCCCTGTTCATGACTATCAATTCCCAGTTGCATTCTCCAAAGATCCTACACTCACTTTAGCTAATCTCCTTCATTTTATCTTGCTGCTTGTTTGCATATTTCTTGTCAATTTAATTTCATAATAAATCTTATCCTTTTTATTAACTTTCTAATCACCCATTGCTGGTTCCTAAACAAAACTCAATCCTCGGACCAATTTGGCTATCAAACTCTGAAGAAGGAAGGGCATGTTGATAGGATGGTGATCCCAGCCTGAGGGTCTGTACCAGGCTAACTGTTTCCTCCTTTTTTGTTCACATATAAAAACATGCACCTGCATTTGAATGGAAATTGGGGTCTCCTTGGCCTCTGGCAATCAGGTGACATTGTCTAAGCAAAGGGCACAGTGCAGCACAACCCCACACCATCTCCTTGTTCTAAGGCCTTTTGTTTAGCTTATATTAAAAGAGAATGTTTAAAACATAACCATCCTTTAAAAAACATTAAATGGTCATAACAATGCACTTCCTAGCTCTTTTTCCCCATTAATTTTGATCTCTCTTGCATTTGCTTCTTTGTCTGAAGGTTAGCCATATGGCGCAATGCTCCATAAGCAGTTGCAATCTTATAACATCTTTCTTTACTGACCACCCTACAAGTGCATACAGGGGTGGTGTGTATTGGCAAGGTATTGGACTAGGGAAGGAATCCAGCTTAATCTAATTGGTCACTTCCAAAATAAACACTTGCTTTCAATATGTATTGTTTGAGTTAGTTTAAGAAGTGTCCGGCAGTCTGGTCTTCCATCCCTGAGCAAGTTGATATGATACAAGCAACCTGATTGAGATGAACCAATTCAGCATTTACCAGTGATATAATTCAAAGTTTGGGAGAAGATTTGTAGCTCGGGTGCTCGTTGTTGTGGTTCTGTTCGCCGAGCTGGGAATTTGTCTTGTAAACGTTTCGTCCCCTGTCTGGGTGACATCCTCAGTGCTTGGGAGCCTCCTGTGAAGCGCTTCTGTGATGTTTCCTCCGGTATTTATAGTGGCCTGTCTCTGCCGCTTCCGGTTGTCAGTTCCAGCTTCCACTGTAGTAGCCAGTATATTGGGTCCAGGTCGATGTGTTTGTTGATAGAGTCTGTGGATGAGTGCCATAATCCACAGACTCTATCAACAAACACATCGACCTGGACCCAATATACCGGCCACTACAGTGGACAGTTCGAACTGACAACCGGAAGCGGCAGAGACAGGCCACTATAAATGCCGGAGAAAACAGCACAGAAGCGCTTCACAGGAGGCTCCCAAGCACTGAGGATGTCACCTAGGCAGGGGTCGAAACGTTTGCAAGACAAATTCCCAGCTCGGCGAACAGAACCACAACAGTGATATAATCCAGACTGACCTATTACCCTATTGCTACATCCTTTACCATAGGAATCCAATGAGACTTGTTTTTGAAGAGGTTATTTCAAATGCTATCAATTTAATTTAATTTAATTTGTTTATTCAGTATTAGTATTGCTTACTCCCGTGGGCAAAACTAAAATATTGGGACTAGTTAAGTTAAGGAAATCTGGCCAATCTATATGAGTTGGACCAGAGAGCCTGTTTCTGTGCTGTTTGACTCAATTTAACATTGAGACTCATTTCAGGTATTCCAGATTTTCATATACATAAGGAGTTACCGAAAGAAACAAAAATGATATGAGGTGACTATTATTCACACAACAAATTATTAGGGTTTGAAAATGTGGTGGAGGCAGGTTCAATGTAAGCATTTAAACAGGGCTCAGCCAGTGATTTAAAAAGGAAAAGTGTGCGAGGATACGGGAAAAGGGCAAGAGAATGACACAAAGTGGGATTCATTCAAAGAGGTAGCATAGACATGACGGGCCAAATTGCCTCCTTCTGGACTGAGCCAGTCCTGAGACTCTGAGCAAATCTTATGAAGTGGGGCAGGATCTTGCAAAAGATACCAATCGCCTGCAAAGGAGAGGAGAAGATTAATGAAGAATTATTTTAATGGACAGGAAAGTGAATGATAACTTTGGTGGCTCTGAGCTGACCTACACGATGATGAAATGGAAAATTGTCTTTAAAATGATCAATTCCAATGTCAGGAGTTAAGCAGGACTCCTGGTGTTATGGAAGAGAGGCCAGACACCATCTAATATTTAATAGTTTCTCTGAGATGATAGAAACATAAAAGAAAGGGAAACATTTGAACTTCAGTGACTGCAACTGCATTAGATTTGATTCTGTGAATCAAAGATGTGTGGGAGACAATAAAAAGAAACATAAGATCTCAGGAAAGCTCATTATAGAATGCTGAAATCAGAGAAAGGAATTTAATAGAGTGGGAGACATACTGAACAAAAACGTAACAGCATTCAGGTTATAGAAGAGTGGCTGTAGATGGAATCTAAACCATAAAGAGCAGGAAGCTATTGAAATTGCAGGCCAAGATGATTAAAATATTATAGAAGAACTTCACAGTGATTAGTAAACATAGGGAACAAAAATTTAAATTGGCGAAAGCATTCCCAAAAAGCAAGAATTGATTACAATGAACTGCATGAGTTTTTTTAGATTAGAAAGATTAGCTGAGGTCAGCTGAGAAAAGCCAAAGTGCTGCAAGATAAAGAAGAAGGGGTCATTAACTGTAACATACAGAAAGGGAAGCAGAAGGAAGCAGGCAGTTATTGATATTGGAAAGATTGTCTTTACATCAAAAATTTATTGTGGAAAGCAGGATACAATTCACATTATCAAGATGTAATCATACAAAAATAATGGGTGAACCGAGAAAGTGGAGGTGTCCAAAGCTTGGCATGTTATAAGGAGGGTCATTTACCAGCAGACAGGGATGGAGAGGTGGAGAATTTTAAACATTCCAGACCATGAGACCTAGGTTGCCAAGGTTACTGTGACCAATGATAGAGCAGAGGAATAGAGAGTTCAGAAAGCAGTTGAAAGATTGTCTAAAAAAGGAGGGCTTCAATTTAATAAGGATGATGCAACCAATTGACCTGCCTCAGGATCAAAGCTATGCACCAAATCCATGGGTCATGATCCTTTGACATATCCATGCTTGAGGAGAGATACATGAGCCAGAAGGATCAATTTGCATTTAGTCAAATTCAAAATGTTAAATCCATGGTCTGGTAATGAATTGGGCAAATGGGATTTCCAATTCAGTCCTGAGAAGGCATCCAAATAAACGATATTCTTCTATATAGTCATTCAGGTCAAGGGGATAGACTGCTCCAACTCAAGAGCTCAAATAGACAGTTGATAAATCAGTAAGTTATTGCAGGATTAATAGATACTATAATTAATTAACTGCAATAAAACCTATCTCTCCATGTGTCCAATGTATTGACAAGAACATATCACTATCACTACCCTCAACTTGATATCAAGATCAATTAGCATAACTTTATTTCTTCCCAATTATCCATTACAACTTTTGAGACAAGTAGGAATTATTGCACATTTTGTTCGCTAGGTAATGATACGTTTCAGGTGTACTGAGTGCCTGTTTTCCTGGTACCTGGTCATAGAGTATGGTCTTTCACTTGCCAACTCTGTTCCTCAGGAGATGTATAAAGTAAGTTGGGTGGGAGAGCCTAACATCTGTGAAAAAGCAACTGCACAACCTTTTCCTGGGCTGCTCACTCCCACATGTTGTACGTATACGTCACAGATCTGTCTGCTTTGGACTGTATGAGTTAATGGACAACAAGAGGCAGCAGGTAATTAGATTAGATTACTTACAGTGTGGAAACAGGCCCTCCGGCCCAACAAGTCCACACCGCCCCACCGAAGCGTAACCCACCCATACCCCTACATCTACATCTACCCCTTACCTAACACTACGGGCAATTTAGCATGGCCAATTCACCTTACCTGCACATCTTTGGACTGTGGGAGGAAACCGGAGCACCCGGAGGAAACCCACACAGACACGGGGAGAACGTGCAAACTCCACACAGTCAGTTGCCTGAGGCGGGAATTGAACCCGTGTCTCTGACGCTGTGAGGCAGCAGTGCTAACCACTGTGCCACCGTGCCGCCCAGTAATAAATCACTGAGCTGGAAGTGAAAAGGTTGTATATGTTCTCCAGGAGGCACAGTTGGAACGTAACTTTAGCCAATGATTATTCCACCTCATGTGACCTGTTTCAGCTCTGTTAGCCAGCCCATACAGTTTTGAAGTGAATGTGGAGGGTTTATGTCAATAACATGTAATTTATGTTGTCAAGCTACCTGGATAGAGAACATTGTTTAAGTAAGTACACAGAGTACTTGTAAAGGGAGACATTTGTATGTTGAGCAAATAGGAGGCAGAAATATGTAAAACTGAATTCTATAAATAAAGAAACTGTTAAGAAAAACATTTAAGTCTGATTTCATGTTCCACCATTGTAATGAAGATACTTTATATTTAATATTTCTTGGAGGAATTAAATTTTGGAAACTTTGGAAAAATTGATTTATGTCAAGTTTTGTGGAAATATCTGGAACGGTTTCTTTAAAAGGTCATTATAAACATTAGAGTATATTTTAACCATGTTTTCTAGAAATCACATGACTGCTGATAACAGCTTGTTCTGCTGTAGAGTTTTACTCAGGTTATTTAAAGAGTGACTGAATAGAGAGGGCTTTCGTATTTGAAATTAATTAAGGTCAAGAAGCCAATAAGGATGGGTTGCCCTGCTGATCTTTCCCATTTCTGAAACAAACCCTCTTGTTCAGTTTAAGGTGAATCTGGTTTGTTCTTCTGGGAGAGCGATTGCAGGAATTTCCCAATATTGTATTTCCTGAGCAAGCTGTGTCCGCCAAAATACCAGAAATAACCATGCACAACCAGTGACTTGACCGCACAGGCCAGAACATCAGAACAACACTCTTTAGAACATATTACACTTTATCCTCTTGGTCTTCAAGAATAAGCATCATGGGCAGAAAGTTTTTGTTTTAAAGTGTGAACCTCTGTGGAGAAAAATCTGTTTAATTTTCTCTCATCGTAAAATGTGTGTGTGTGATTTGGGTTATTCAAGTGAATAAACATTTATATTTCCATATTATTAAGCTTTATTTTAATAATAAATCAATAACTGCACATATTAAAGAAACCCAAATGTTGGAACATCTTTATTTAAAGCCTGATTTAGATAGCTTTTTCTCATTGGCCATCTTAATACAGGTGACCCCACTGTGTCAACATATGACCTATGAATGTTCATATCTTTGAACACAATACCATACAGGAGTGTGTTAAGGTTAATTTTAAAGATTCAATATATGAATGTTTCCTTATACTTATGAACTGCTATTTTATATTGACCTGCATTGTCTTTTGACTTGCATACAAATTGACTTGAAAACGGGCTTGCCGATGGAAACCATTTGCACCCTGGGGGACTGTTTGCAGTGGGGAGAAGTATTATTGCGACTAGACAACAACGCATTTTTCCATTCTTAGTGGTAACATCATTTGGTTTGGGGATCTGTTTATTTTCCATATCTGTGCATTACCAGCTACTCAAGCTGCAGGGCACCACAGAGTACTTGCCTACTCCAAGATGTTTACAACAGGCACCTGTGTTGAAATCCTAAGCCCAAGAATGAAGAGAATTGCTTTCACTCAGACAGTTGTTGGAACCCAGAACTCTCAGCCTTCAAAAGGTATTGGCAGATGATTGTATTTATAATTTTAGTGGATGGCAAAAATATATGGATATTTATATAGCATCTTTTATAACATCAAGATGTCCTGAACAATTTTACAGTCAATGAAAACCCCTTAAAGTGTCACAACTGTCATACTGGAGGAAATGCAGCAAACTGTTTGCGCATAATAAGATCCAACTGTGTTTATAACCAGTTTGTGTTTTGGAGATGCTGATTGGGTGTCAAATGCCAGTCAGGACACCAAAGACATCCATTTTCACACCCGCCATTCCACACTTGGCCCAATCTCACTGCCGTGCCAATGCCTCCAATAACCCCACCGCAAAAGGCTTTAAAGGAAAGAAAACTTTTTAAAAAAGGAAAAAAAATGAAAAAGAGCAAACTTAAAATAAAAAGGCAGAAAAGCATGTTGAAGCAGGCAAGTCCCAGGTTCAGGAACCCAAACAGAGCCCTACTAATCCACTGCAACCTTGGACCTATCAGAAAACAAGGAGATGGATCTGGAACTTGAGGATGAAAAACCTACAAGTTCAAATTTTAAAACTGGGAGTAAGGAATGAAGCCTGACAGTTCTTTTAAAAAATCTACACACAGTATGATAGAATCAACATGAGGACATTAAAAGTCAACCATTTGATGCATAAACTGGATTGACATATGGATCTCACAGGGTTCATTTGACTGAAAGATTTAATGAATCTTGAGGATGACCCTGAATTCATTGAATTAAAATTCCCAGTTTATGGTAAGCATTGAATGCATTGCTTTCTTCTAGCACAGAGCCATGTGACCATCAATATAACCTGCTATATAACTCAACAACACAACTTCAAGATAAGGACTCCTGAACTTTTTGAAGACTTCAGTAAACACTTGAATGAGCATCACAAAGCAAACCTGATTAAGAACCGTTTCTGGAACAGCCTCCAAATAAATTTCTGTTAAACTACAGCCGGGTATGAAATCACATAATATCTAGTAGTGTAGAGAAAGACTAATAGAGAAATAGTTGATGGTCATGTTTCAAATTGTGTTCAGACTGACTGTATAGCCAGAGAAAGCAGCACAATAAGTGTATAATCTCTCAGAGTCGACCAAGATCTACTTAAGTTGGGAAAAGCCAAAGGTGTTCTTCTTCATCAAAATTAAATCTTAATTCTGGAACATTGTTGAAATTATTTGCTCTGCTTGCATTACTCATTGCACAGTTTTAGCAATCTCCTTTCAGCCCTCAGTTTCAAACTCCTTCCAGAGCATTTTGTGTCAATGGATTTGGAGGGATCCCAAGGTCTGGTGTGCCAGATGGATGATACTCCAATATCCTTGTCAGGATGCAATGAGATCTCAGCGCTATGGGCCAGGAAAGGCAAAGAAAGGGATGAATTCATGTTAAATGGATAAGCGAAAATTGTCAAATGGCAGAATCAGATTTCTGGAACATATAATTGACTCCACAGGGGCTGCAGGGAACACTGACAGAAACCTGTGATGAGTTTGACTGGTAAGTTAATTCATTCTGTATTCTAATGAACAATGCCATGTAACAAAAAAAAAAGATGCACACCATAAAAAGAATGTTAGTTTCACTAAATTAATACATTTAAATGAAATGGTTTTCAATTAGTCGGCTTTCTGTCTCCCTGGGTGATGTTGTGCCTGAAGCTGTCTATTCAAGTTATTCTTCTTGCATTTCATTGCTATTTCTTCAGTAATTTGCAGCTCTAATCCTTTCTGCAGTGTTGGTATGAGTTTAATAGCTCATTCAATAGGTGCCACCAGAGCAATGAAGACATCTCCATTTCGTTTTGTTTCAGGCCCTAACTAGCCTTTTGATTTTCCATGCAGATCTGTAAATGCTCCTCAGCTCCACGCCATTGATTTTGTTTAATAGATAAGATCCATGGTTTCTGATCTTTGATGCCAGTTATAGTCCTCAAATAATTTAGGGTGGCACGGTGGCACAGTAGCGCCAGGGTCCCAGGTTCGATTCCAGCCTCTGGCGACTGTCTGTGTGGAGTTGGCACATTCTCCTCATGTCTGTGTGTGTTTCCTCCGGGTGCTCCGGTTTCCTCCCACTGCCCAAAGATGTGCCAGTGAATCGGCCATGTTAAATTGCCCATAGTGTTATGATGCATTAGTCAGAGGGGAATGGGTCTGGGTGGGTTACTCTTCGGAGGGTCGGTGTGGACTGGTTGGGCTGAAGGGCCTGTTTCCACACTTTAGGGAATCTAATCTAATCAGGTGAAATAAGACAATAGTGAGTTTTGAGAAGATTCGTAGCTAAGGTTGAGGTTTTGTACGTAGGTTTGCTCACTGAGTTAGAAAGAAGAGAATTTCAGGAATCAAACCAATCAAACATAATTCCTGGACATAGAGGTTCAGGAAGGGCTCCATGGAAAAATGGATAGCGATGGGTAGATATCTCTGACTGGAGACCTCACTATGGACCTCATACATCCAAAGCAGCTTCTGAAGAACGGTCATTGGACTCCACATGGTCTGAGTTTTTCCAGTGTTTTCTGTTTTTCTGTGAAGGTATCTGGATTGGTTTGGGGACATCCCCACTTCCTGATCATGTGCAGGCTTGTACTTGGTGGCCACACAAAGAGCAGGTGCAATGAAAAGGCAAAGCTTTCTATGTCCTCTGAGGTCTGAGTCAGCAAGAATGACATGGGTAAGGAACTGTATCATTGATGGGAATACTTTCTTTAGCTTCTTCAGGTATTTCTAATCATTAAAGTGGCTATATCTGTTCTAAACCTTGCTTATAGTTAGAGCTATCAAATCTGAGGTTCACTGATATACGCTGCCTTGGCTGCTCATGGTTTCCTGATTTATACATGATATGAAGCATGGTTGATAGTCCAGTGTGTATCTGTACACAGGGAGAAAGTAAGGACTGCAGATGCTGGAGATCAGAGTCAAGAGTGTGGTACTGGAAAAGCACAGCAGGTCTGGCAACATCTGAGGAGCAGGAGAATCAACATTTCGGGTAAGAGCCCTTCATCAGGATTGTGTCTGTACAAGATCATGGGCTGGAATGGGAAAGGCTGCAACTTTATTAATATCCAGTATTATGTGCTAACTGACAGTTTCCATAATGCCGTCTTCTCCAGTTCCTGATTCAAGAAATTCAAGAATTGAATGGCTGATAGTTATGGGTCCCAAATTGTCCATATGCTGAGATGGGTGATGCTCCTGTGGTTGAGGAACAGAGGGACAGGAGTAGCCATTAATCCCCTTATGCCTGCTCCACCATTCAATGAGAACTACTTTGGCAATTTTCAATATCACTTTGCCTCACCTACTAACATAAAAAGTTTTTCTATTGGTGATAAGATTGAGGGCCAAAAGTCACTACCACTGAGAACAGATACAATCATGGCTTCCAAAAGGTAATTAGAACATAGAACATAGAACAATACAGCACAGAACAGGCCCTTCGGCCCACGATGTTGTGCCGAACTTCTAACCTAGATTAAGCACCCATCCATGTACCTATCCAAATGCCGCTTAAAGGTCGCCAATGATTCTGACTCTACCACTCCCACGGGCAGCGCATTCCATGCCCCCACTACTCTCTGGGTAAAGAACCCACCCCTGACATCTCCCCTATACCTTCCACCCTTCACCTTAAATTTATGTCCCCTTGTAACACTCTGTTGTACCCGGGGAAAAAGTTTCTGACTGTCTACTCTATCTATTCCTCTGATCATCTTATAAACCTCTATCAAGTCACCCCTCATCCTTCACCGTTCCAACGAGAAAAGGCCGAGAACTCTCAACCTATCCTCGTACGACCTACTCTCCATTCCAGTTGTGCAAGCATCTAATAAAAAAATACATCAACTCGCTCTTGGAAACCAAAAACAAAATGGCTACTGTATAATTTGATTCAACAATTGGACATAGCTTGCTGAACAATCCAGTGTGTGCTAACAGTTAGATTTACAACAAATTTAAGATAATTAGCCAAACCCATAACATGGTTCATTTACACTTGCCAGTAACAACACACATTCATTCCAAAGGGCAATTTTATTCAAACAAATGGATTATGTTAAGGCTTTGCATCCCTTTCAAATTACCAAGGATCTTGAGAACTGTAGTGTCCCATTGCTCTCTCCATGGTTTGCCACAGACAATCAGCTTCACCTTGCTAACCAAACAGTACTGTATCCTTTTTTTCCTGTGGTACAAGTAATCTTAAATTTGCACTCTTGTACTTATCCTGATAAGTACTTATGCCTCACTGTTCAAAAATGTTAAAAATAAATGTGCAGGGATATTATGAAAGAGCAAGGAAATTGGACTATCATTGGTTTGGAAGTAACTTGCACAGTCAGGATTGGAGAAAGTGAGGACTGCAGATGCTGGAGATCAGAGTTGAAAATGTGTTGCTGGAAAAGCGCAGCAGGTCAGGCAGCATTCAAGGAACAAGAGAATCGACGTTTCGGGCATCAGCCTGAAGAAGGGCTGATGCCCGAAACGTCGATTCTCCTGTTCCTTGGATGCTGCCTGTCCTGCTGCGCTTTTCCAGCAACACATTTTCAGCACAGTCAGGATAGGTTAGGATATCTGCTCCTGTGTTATAACAATTCTGCATTTCTATGTTCTCATTACTCTACATTCTTTAACAGCTGTGCGAGTGCCCCAATATCCAAGCACAGTGACCCCTCAGCGACCTTCTGAAATATTCAAAGATAGCATTTTAAATTTAATGCAATCACAAAAACCCTCTACCTGGGCAATTCACTTTAAAAATTACCTGCTGGCTGTAATAGTTCTCTGAAGCTCTCCAGTATGTTTCTCTACATGTTTTCCCAGATAACCATTCCTGACACCTTGTGGTATTTGCCACCCCGAATGATATGTGGTAATAGGTGAGAGAAATTTTCTGCCTTTTTGGCTTTATGTTGGGCTCATCTAGTGATTAGCGCTAAATACATCAGCCTATATACAGAGGATGCTCTTAGATATCAAGAAGGTTCATGGCAAGACATTAATTACAACTACATTTGGACAGGCATAACTATTATGATCTCAAATACATCTACTCCCTCTAAAAGCAAGATTACAACTCCTAGTCTCCAATCAGACTGTGTGTGACATCAGGAGAATGGATGGAGCTACTGTAACATGAACACTAACCCCTTCAGAAACAATAATTTTCAAAATATTAAACTTGTATCAGTTATTGTGCTTCCAGTTGAAGAGGGCAGAAATCTCTCTGGGTGGTCAGTAGTGAAAAACAGCTGGCATTGATAGTCATTGCCTCTAATGTGCCTTGTCTGATACTCAATTCCATTCAAGTATTTAGTCAAGTCATATAATAGGTGGCTCTCCCAAACACTTTGGATACACCAGCCGTGTAAGTAGCTAAAAGCTTGCACCCATACAGAAATTTCCTGTATCTCATAACTGTATCCAAATTTTAGGGACAGTGGCAGTCCATGGCATTTAAATTAACCCTAATGGAAAATCAAGGTGCAGGCCTTTTGACTGCATGCAGAGCACGTGTCTGGTTATAGTGTTGAGCTCTCCAGCATGGGCTGCAGGAAGGCAAAACTTGAATTGTCAACAGGTTCAGAGTCCAGCATCCTTTCACAGAACATAGAACATAGAACAGTACAGCACAGAACAGGCCCTCCAGCCCACAATGTTGTGCCGACCATTGATCCTCATGTAAGGTAAACCTAATGTATGAACCCTCAAATTTCTGTGACCATATGCATGTCCAGCAGTCTCTTAAATATCCCCAATGACCTCGCTTCCACAACTGCTGCTGGCAAAGCATTCCGTGCTCTCACGACTCTCTGCATAAAGAACCCGCTTCTGACATTCCCTCTATACTTTCCGTCAAACAGCTTAAAACTATGACCCCTTGTGTCAACAATTTCTGCCCTTCAAAAAAGTCTCTGGCTATCAACTCTATCTATGCCTGTCATTATCTTGTACACCTCAATTAGGTCCCCTCTCTTCCTTATTTTTTCCAATGAAAAATGTCCGAGCTCAGTCAACCTGTCTTTGTAAGATAAGTCCTCCAGTCCAGGCAGCATCCTGGTAAACTCCTCTGAACCGTCTCCAAAGCATCCACATCTTTCCTATAATAGGGCGACCAGAACTGGACACTGTATTCCAAGTGCGGTCTAACCAAAGTTGTACAGAGCTGCAACAAGATCTCACAACTCTTAAACTCTATCCCCCTGTTAATGAAAGCTAAAACATCATATGCTTTCTTAACAACCCTGTCCACTTGGGTGGCAATTTTAAGGGATCTATGTACCTGCACACCAAGATCCCGCTGTTCCTCCACACTGCCAAGAATCCTGTCTTTAATCCTGTACTCAACTTTCAAGTTTGACCTTCCAAAATGCATCATTTCGCATTTATCCAGGTTGAACTCCATCTGCCACCTCTCAGCCCATCTCTGCATCCTGGCAATGTCACACTGCAGCCTACAGCAGTCTTCTGTACTGTCAACGACACCTCCAACCTTTGTGTCATCTGCAAACTTGCTGACCCATCCTTCAATCCCCGCATCCAAGTCATTAATAAAAATTACAAAAATTTCAAACTGATATCCAGGTGTGGATTTTTAGGTGATGCATTTCTGAATGCGTACAATTTGGAAAATCTGTCCCATAGAATAGAGTTCCTGTGTTCTTGGCAGTTTCTTTTCATTACTTGGGAGAAGGTGCACCAAGCAGAAAAAAAAATATTGACACACTTTGAAAACCTGGTGTACACAATTGAATATTGTGGTTTGCATTATTGACAGCCTTTACTAATGAAGTCAAATAGTGCCACAAAGCACTTAACCCTTCACTTACTCTGCTTGCCAAGTAAGTCAAAATACAGCATTTGACCTCTACATTATCTTATCCGAGTGTGTGTTCTAGTGTTAAATCGCAACTAGCTTTGGTGCTTATCACGTTCCTCCTCAGCAACAATCACATGATTCTCCAAACAGCCAGAAATCTGACAGACATCCTGCCATAGTCTAGTTCAGGTAATACATAACTCGAAAAGTGATTCTCAGTGGTTAGTTCAGTTGGTTGGAGAGTAGTTTGTGATGCAAAGTGAAGCCAACATTGTGGGCTCAACTCCTGCACCATGAAGGACTCTCCTTCTCAACCTCTTCCCTCACCTGAGGCATGGTGGCTGCTAGATTAAATGACCACCAGTCATCTCTCTCCAAAGGAAGAGCAGCCCTATGGCTAGAGAGGACTATAGTGACTCAGTGATGGCGACCCTGTAACTATAAGAACACTGTTTTTTACTGTCTAGTTCACTATGATAGCTTAAGGAAGAAATCAAACCACCCAATATCTGATCTAGTCGATTTATTCTTCCTAACCACACATCAAATTGGTTTGAGTCTTCACTGCCCCTTTGAACTGGCTCAATGAGCACATCAGTTGTTGAGGGGTATGCTGGCTCTTCACCACCTTCTCAAGGACAGTCAGCCATACTTGGTAAATATTGGTCTTTTCAATGACCTTCACAAGCCTTGAAGACTCAAATCAAAATAGCACTCTGTGTTTTTGGGGAGCCCCAAAATCATATGAGCACATTGTACTTACACTACATTTATCTGGAAAAGTAGTAAAGACTGGCTTTAAGACACAGATGAGGAGGAATCCTTTCTTGTAAAATGTCATTGGAGCGTGACATTCTCATCCCAGAAGCTGGGGTTTTAAATGTATTCAAAGCTCAGTTAGATCAATCTTTGACAGATATGAGCATTAAGGGTTAATTGGGAGGTGGGTTCTGGCAGGGGCGGGGGGAAGTGCAGAGAGCGCACAAAATTGGAGCTCGGACCACAAACGGCTGTCATTTTGTTGAATGGTGCAGCAGGCATGAAGGGTCGAATGGCCTAGTCATGTTTTAATGCTTTTTATTATGGTGACTTTCAATGCTCGCTCCCACGCAGTAAACACAGGCAAGAAATTGGCCCAAGGATTAATTATCTTCCAGAGCCTGGCAGAAATTGAGTAGAGTTTAGTGAGAACTGAAAAATAGCTCCAATGTGTAACATAAAGTGTTACAGATGACTGTGTAATATGGTAATGTGTTACAGTTTACACAGGAACTGTCATCACAGGAACTGATACAATGTCACATGATCTTGCTCTCTCTTGCAACCTCATGGCAAGAAGCCAGAGTAAGATGCTTCTAAAATAAAGTCAATCTTTTCTTTATCTCAACAGACTCTGCAGCTATTCTTTAACAACGCAACGGGACCAAGAATATTATATATGTTCCAGACATGCTTTCTAAATTGATGCTATTAATTACCAAGCATTAACTTTATCAAAAACATGTATGTTGCTTCCTGGTCAAGGCATGGTGAAGAGTGGGCAGATGTATGAATTATGCCTGGCAATCTATTATTTTAATGTTTCCCCTTTTTGTCAAGGAGACGTAATCCTGAGCATTTGTGTGAGGGGTGATGCTACTCCAGAGTGGACCACATCACACACGGAGGAGATCAGTGTGAACAGAAAGTATTCCAGCACAATCAGATGCAAGGAAATATTCCTGCTTAGCTTTCTGTCACCTTAGGATGTCAACGGAACACCATGCGTGCAAGATATTTCATATAATCAGCGGAGTGAATAATTCAGGCTGGATCCTCACCCGGGGATTCTGCGATGAGTCACGATGGCTCATCCAAATCCCTGTGATCCTTCAAATCCCTCTAACACTAAGAACTCTTAACTCCACTGCCCACCTGACAGTTCCATAATACACTTGCCAAACAATCTGAGTTTTGAAATTTTCAATTCAATCTCAGTCTTAATGGCCTTTTTGGGGGACGGAGTTCCAGATTTCCACTGCTCTGTTTGGGACATTTGTTTCCTTGGTGACCAAAGTGGAATTAGATTAGATTACTTACAGTGTGGAAACAGGCCATTCAGCCCAACAAGTCCACACCGACCCGCCAAAGAGCAACCCACCCAGACCCATTCCCCTACATTTACCCCTTCACCTAACACTATGGGCAATTTAGCATGGCCAGTTCACCTAACCTGCACATCTTTAGACTGTGGGAGGAAGACGGAACACCCGGGGGAAACCCATGCAGACACGGTGAGAATGTGCAAACTCCACACAGACAGTCACCCAAGGTGGGATATGAACCTGGGTCTCTGGCACTGTGAGGCAGCAGTGCTAACCACTGTGCCACCGTGCCGCCTGTCATTTACTTAGCTTTCAAACCTCAATTTTAGCAGCTGCAAACCTAAGACCCACATTTTATCTGATTGTTCCTGCCTGGCTAATGCATCTCAGTATTGTAACAATCAGCATGGATGTCGATACCACAATGATGAATTGATTACATTAATATACGGTCACAGAATGAAGCACCCCAAATCATCATATAGCAAATGGTAGGACAGATCAACAATTAATTTTGAGGACGAAACATTCAACAGAACTCTACAACCTATTGGAGCAGTTTCATTGTCATTGTGAATGATTCATCATGACAAAACTGATGTAGATTTGCTTCCCTATTATGAATGTACTCCATGAAACACATTGGTCAGAATCACGTTGAGGTGATATGGTTTCTTCAGCTTCCTGGAGACCTAATTAGAGACCCATGTTGTCTTTTCCAAGAAACAGCTGCCAAATCACACATTCATCAGGCAGTGCCAAGTCCACCAGTGTGTTTTTGCTTGGACTGAAGGCCTTTGGAGCAAAGAACGCTCCCATTGTGAGCCAAAAGACAATCTAACCAAATTAGTGCTGTGATGAATCATTCACAATGACAATGTAACTGCTCCAATAGCCCCTCTGTTTAGCAGTATCACTGAGCTGGAAGGACACCCTGAGAGGTCTAGAGTAGCGGAGGATCCAGGAATTGGTAAGTGATTTGGTATGGTTCACAGTTTTAGGGGACAATGACAGTGGTGTGACTCCCAGCAGGAAACCTGGTACACCCAATGTCTTTCAATGGCATCATCCATTGCTATATCCTTCCATAGCAATATCCTGGAGGGGATATCAGAAATGGAACTAGCCTGACCATATAACTACAGTGACTACAAGAACGGGTCATCTGCTAGGAATGTTATAGTGAGGAATTCTCTCCCCAGTGTCTCTCCAACATTCATAAGATACAAGTCAGGAGTGTGATGGAATACTCCCATGTGCAGGAAGCTCAATAACATCCAGGTCAAAACAGCCTACTTGACCGTGTCCACATGCATCACCTGCAAAATTCTCATCCTTTGTCAGGGATGCACAGTGCAAACTATCTTTAAGAAGCACTGCAGCAACTCACCCAATTTCTCATTGATAGCAAGAAGAACAGGGACAGCCAGTACATAGGAACATCACTCACCTGCAAAACCCCCTCCGAGGCACCCAAAATCAATCTTCATTCCTTTGCCGACCCTGGGTCAAAATGCTGGAACCTCCTTCTCAACAGCACTTGTTTGAGTTCCTAAAGGTTGCAATGGTTCATGAATAAAGCTCACCACCAGTTTCTCCAGGGCAATTAGGGGCTCAAAATAAATGCTGGCCCAGCCAGCGATGCCCACATCCCATGAATATGAATAACAAAAGGTTTTGTTTACTTTGACGATTAAAAAATCGACAAGGCGGAACAAAAACAATAATGTAAGAACGAATGACTGCAAAAGACCAATCAGGGATTAGTGATTCAACAGCATCATGCTTGAATTTTAAACTGAGGGAGGCAAAACCCAGGAAAGTGTACAATTCCAGTTTTAAGGTTGGAGAAAACAAATTAGAGATGGAGGCTGTGCAAGATATATTGATCGGAGTTCATGAAGGATGCCAAGTAAAAACCTTTTTGAAGCTTCAAAGGAACAATAAAAGAACGTTTTAAGAATCATTAATCATAGTCTGACCAATGCAATTGAAGCAGATAAGAAAGGTTGTGATGACAAGTGAGAATTTAACAGCCAGAGGTGGAAGGATAGAAAAAGAGAGATTATCTTTCAGACAACAAGATTTGTCTTCTACTTGCTGCAAGGTAAGAGCAGCTCAGATTTAGAAGCAGTATTCAAATCTTAGATGGACCTAAGGTTTACACAATGTTACAAAGGAACATACAAATTCAAAGCTAGTGTAGACCATTTTGTCCCTCAAGCCTGCTCCACCATTGCATAAACTCATGGTTAATCTGAGTATGTCTTCAAAGCCAATTTCCTGCCTACACCACTAATCTTTCAATCCCCTGTGAGTCAAGAATCTTTGTTGGTCATTAATCTATCCACACTCCCTTAAAAAGGTTTAGGGATCCTGCTTCATTGCTCCCAGGAGAAGAGAATCCCACCAATTCTGATTCAAAGAAAAGTCTTCCACATCGCTATTTTAAATGGGACACCCCTGATTTTTAAACAATGCCCTATCATTCTCAGTGGTTAGCACTACTGCCTTACAACGTCAGGGACCCAAGTTCAATTCCAGCCTTGGGCGACTGTCTGTGTGGGATTTGCATATTCTCCCCATGTCTGCAAGCATTTCAACCAGGTGCTCCGGTTTCTTCCCATAGTCCAAGAATGTGCAGGTTAGGTGGACTGGCCATAGTGGCCATAGTGCCTTGAGATCTGTAGGCTAGCTGAATTAGCCATAGGAAATGCATGGTTATGAGGTTAGGGTCGGGGGGGGATGTGGTGGCGGGGGTCTGGTTGGGATGCTCTTCAGAGGTTCGGTGGTCTGCTTCCACACTGTAGGGATTCTATAATTCTAATCTCTCTCACAAGGGAGCATTGAGATTAATGATCTCAATAAGATCATTAATGGGTCATCTCAATGGATACAGGCCCAACCAGTCCAACATTTCTTCAGAAGTGAACACCCACCACTGATATCAGTGCAATTATGTCCTTCTTTAAATAAAGAAACCAATACATACATCATACTCTAGATGTGGTACCATTAATATCTTGTCCAACTATGGCAGAACATTCCTGTTTTTATGTTCCATTTTCCTTACAATAAACAACAACATCCAATTTATTTTTCCTAATCACTTGCTGAATGTCCAAACAACATGATTTTTATGATTTCTCTGCCAAGACACTCCGATCCTCTTGTACCTCAAAGTTCAGCAGTCTCTCAATATTGACATAATGTACTACTCTTCAATTCTTCCTGCCAAATTGCACAAGGTCGCATTTTCCTATTCATCAGCCATCTTTTCTCCTAGACATCTAACCAATCCCTATCTCTTTACAGACCCATTAAGTTCACTTTGGCAATGTTGACAACTCCATTGAATGCCGAGGGAAGATGGTTTGTTGTTGGAGCCTGGACATGATAGACATCGACAAGTTCTGCTGAGAAGGTTCTCTGGATCATGTGTCAATCAGCTTGTTAAGAGCTGACTGCCAAGCAATGTCAGAAGCTGCTGACAGCTTTCAGGGCCCACAGAGGACAAAGCCTACTCATCAACAGAGCAAAGGTAGATCTCTTTCCTTTGCTTTCCATAGAGTAGGTGTTGCAGGGAAAGGGTGATCAAAAGGGTGAGATGCAAGGGCATAGGCAGCTTCCTTGGACCCCAATCTGTGCCTACAGTTGCACCCCCCTCCCCCCACCCTGAATGGTGCAAATGGAGGCTCCATACAACACTTGTGTTGCCTTCTGGGAAGACAGGAAATCAGACAGAGGATAACTTGTGCCTATTATGTGGCATTTCAGTCTAGGGTTGGCATTAGGGTTAGAATCAGGGTCAGGGTTGGGGTTAAAGCATAGAAAGAGGCTATTTAATTCTCTAGAGGAAGCATAGTGAAGATAAAATTATTCCTGAGATGGCAGGGCTGACATACGAGGAGAGTTTGAGTCAGTTAGGATTACTGCAGATGCTGGAGATTAGAGTCAAGAGTGTGGTGCTGGAAAAGCACAGCAGGTCAGACAGCATCCAGCCATGATCGACATGATCATATTGAATAGTGGAGCAAGCTCAAAGGATTTAATGGCTTACTCCAGTTTCTGTTCAGCCCATCAAATCTGGACTGGCCGATTGACTACACAATTGACTTAATTAATTTTGAGTCGAGAAAGTCCCATGTTGATCCTCTTGCCCAGTGCTGAATTAATGATGTGCATAGAAGAGGCTGAGTATCTCACCAAGGTTAACCGCCCAATTATTTCCTATCCTCATCAATTCTCTCACTAACTTCCAGGGAGGAAAATTTGAGCCTTAATGTATATTAATGCTCTTTTCCATTTGAGGGTTCACTCATATTTGTAGTTCTTGTTTCACTGACAAACATAGATGAATAACACAGATCTCCAACAATAAAACAAGCTACTGCCTCCCCGATGGGATAACTTAACAAAGGAAAGGAAGGTACCTGATGGTATTCATTACTTAATCAGGGGCTGCTAGAAAGTCTTAATTGCAAATTTTGGACTTTAATTTTCCCAAGACATAATGGCATCATAGAATCCCTCTAGAGCAGGCAGTGAATATTTGAGTCTGCACCAACTCTACAAAGAGCATCCCACCACATCCCCATCATCCCAAAGGGCTAATCCACCCAGCTTGCACATCTTTGTGCAGGCAATTTAGCACAGCCAAACCACCTAAGCTGCACAACTTTAGACTGTGGGAGGAGACCAGAGCACCCGATGGAAACCCACACAGACACAGGGAGAATGTGCAAACTCCACACAGAGATTCGTCCAAGGGTGGAATCAAACGCGCGTCCCTGGTGCTGTGAGGCAGTAGCACTAACCACTGACCCACCATGCCATGCAAGCATAATTGCCAATTGTGGATCAGTAGAAAGTGCTCTCACCCAAAGGCAGAAGGTTGTAGTTTGTATCCTTTTCCAGGGTTCCAGCACAAAGATTTAGGCAGACACATGAGCGCTATACTTGGTGACTGCTCTGCTGTCAAAGTGTGATCTTCCAGCTGACACATTGAACCAAGCTCCTGTCTGCCCATCAGATGGATGGAAATGACCCTACAATGCAACTTCAAAGAGCAGGGGTGTAATCCACAGTGCCCTGACCAATACTGAAAGGCAAATAACAGGGTTATTTGAGTTATTCTCACATTGCTGTTAGTGAGAGTTTACAGAGTGCAAATTGGTTGCCACATCTCCTACGTACCAGCAGTAATCACATATTTCATAAAAAAGTAATTTATTAGCTGTAAAAATCTTTGAGGTCAGGAATGGTGCTACATAAACGCAAAACTCTCTTGTCTTTCTGGAGGAGAAAGGCATGACGACAGTTATTCACAGCACAGCCAGCCAACAGCTTTCAAAAGGAACTGTCTGTAATTTTGAAAAATTGTTTATGTCAGGAACATCAGACAAGGCAGACTTGTAAGAACATTGCCTGTGAGACCAAGTCTCAATGTAAACCAAATGTCTCTGTTAGTCTCCAACTTGCAGATTTCCATATTCCATACAAACAATTTAAGAGGTTGCACCTTAAAGCTGTTAGATTCGTTCCACCTGCCATCGGGATGTGAATTTGGGCCACGGAGTGGAGATTAAAACATGTTTCTGTTTGTGAGTGATCTGAAAGAATACGAAGTCTGTCAGTCCAGTGAATGTGAATCTACAAACTGAAATCTGCCACTCAACTTGAAGCAGAGACTGGAAATGCTGCTATGTCAGGAGAAATGGTGCGGCTCAGAGACAGGATTTAGAAGGGATATAGAGAAACTTGGCATCTCAGCCAATGATCAGCTAAATCTCAGTGAAAGTGGCACAGCTCTTCTGGTTTAATAGAACACTGAAGATAGAACAGTGCAGCACAGGAACAGGTCTTTGGCCCACGATGTTATACCGAACATGACACACAATTAAACTAATCCCTTCTGCCCGCTCTTGGTCCATATCCCTCCATTCCTTGCACAATCATGTGCTTATCTAAAGTCCCCTAAACATCCTTATTGCATCTGTCTCCATCACCACCCCTGGCAGCATGTTCCAGACTCTGAAAACTCTCTGTGTAAAAAATACATGCCCTTCACAACTACTTTGAGCTCACCGGTCTCATCTTAAGTGCATGCCTCCTAATTTTAAACATATCAACTCTGGGAAAAATATTTTGACTGTCAGCCCTATCTGTGCATCTCATACTTTTATAGACTTTGATCATGTCTCTCCTCAGCCTCCGCTGCTCCAGAGAAAACAGCCTGAGTTTTGCCAGCCTCTCCTTATAGCTCATACCCCCTAATTCAGGTAGAATCCTGGTAAACCTCTTCTGCACCCTCTCCAAAGCCTCCACATCCTTCCTGTAATGTGGTGACCAGAATTGAACACAATTCTCTAAGCATGGCCTCATCAAAGTCTTATAAAACTGCAACATGACAGCCTGACTCTTGTACTCAATTCCCCAACCAATAAAGGTAAGAATGCCAAGATACGCCTTCTTTATCATCGCTGTCTATTTGTGCGGCCACTTTCAGGGAGCTATGGACATAAACCCGAAGATCATTCTGTACATCAATGCTGTTCAAGGTCCTGCCATTAACTGTATACTTTTCCTTAACATTTGATCTCCCAAAATGCAGCACTTCACACTTTCTGTTGCAACTAGATGTGTCCCACAACCAGAGTGGGCTCAGAAATCCAGTGAAATAGGGTAGGGAATTATCTGATCTGTGCAAGAGTACAATTAGAATGCGGAGACCAGCCTTAGAATTAGAGCATCAGTTCAGGCTCTTTCCTAATGCAATCCTAAACAAACCTGACTGCCCTACTCCACATTCCTCTTTGTAAAATCCAAATTGGTATTGCTCTTTTGATGGCTGACATTGCCACTGCTTTCACATTGCAAAAGTAATCTGCCATAAATGTGGTTCACACCTCAAACCAGAGGTTGTCTGACAATACATCACGGCTGCAAATCATGAGGCACCAAAGAACACTGTGCATTCTGGAGCAGCAAATATCCACTAGAACAAGATGCTGGTGACCAAAAAGCCAGTAAGACACCACAAACTTAACCCTAATGAAAGTATTAAAAAGATGCACAAGTTTAAAAATATCAGTGAAGCCTACAGACAACATAGTGAAAAGTAAACCCCAGAAGAACTTATATTTTCAACCTCACA
Source organism: Chiloscyllium punctatum (assembly GCF_047496795.1). NCBI lineage: Eukaryota > Metazoa > Chordata > Chondrichthyes > Orectolobiformes > Hemiscylliidae > Chiloscyllium > Chiloscyllium punctatum. The sequence continues at coordinate 24,158,618 of NC_092749.1, read as the reverse complement.
CACCATGTCAATGGTGTAAGAACACACAGCATTCAGGATGCCATTTGGGTGGTACCATTCCTGACAGTAACTATTTGTACTATCAGAGAGCCAAAATGTACTCAAACATCCCAAGGGTAGGATTATGGAGAATGTACAAAACGAACAATCTTCACCTACCGATGGCTACAGGGCAATGCCATGGATCAGTATTCAACAGCAGCAAGACCAGGTCAACCTCAGCCAGATACATTTCCTTCGGTCCACCATGCAGTCTGTCCTGACCCAGGCAATATCGGGGATATAGAAGGATCTGTGACATCATCTCAAATGTTTCAACTTGCTCTCACTTTGCCCAACTTTGGAAAAAGGTATCACCACCGAGGTATCTACTCAAGAACGTCATCTCCTACATATGGCAAGATGGCTAACAACATATCTATGATTATAAATTATGGCAACAAAGTTTCACTGCAACACAATGACTCCAAGGAAGATACAACTACAGAATTAGATATATTACAAAAAAGTCCAGGCTCCAGTATTTTGCAAGATGAAAAATCTATTGCCTTTGGTTCTAAAGTCCTGCCATCTGCACAAGCCAACTGTTGTATTCTAGAGTGTGAGACATTAGCTCTGGTATTTAGTCTCATGTGGTTTCACTCCTACTTATTCAGCAAGAAATCCAACATCAAATCAGACAAGAAGCCATGAGAAATGATCTGTCATAAGCTACTAATGAACGCATTGCCACTTTTGCAGTGTCTACTTGTCAAGGGGCAAAGAATAACTTTCAAGTCAGTTATAAGCTAAGTATCAGGATTGTTCCATCTACCACACTAAGCAAGTTACCCAATCCACACAAAGACTAAGACGTTCCTCTTAGTGTGCATGTCTAGTTTATGGAATTGAAGTTCTCAAGATAAATCTGTTACACTTTGGCCAGCATCAGTGTAAACAATTGCAAATCACAACTCCTGAAGATGGTCAAACACATGAGTTTCAGATGTCTATTATCCAAGGATGGCCTGACAGTATTATGGAAGTTCCTAGGAACATTCATTCATATTGACCATACAGAGATGAGCTTGTACATCATGGCAAGACATTTTCAAGGGCAAACAAGTCCTAACACCAAAATTAGGATTCTGAGAAATCAAGACTACGTTACATCAGGGTCATATGGGTATTGAAGGCTTGCACATGAATTTATGTCTGAGGCAGAGATGAATGAGAAAATGTAATGAATTGTTAATGTTTGTGAGGCAAGTCAAATGTACTAACTCCAACAACAGAGGAAGCCTCTACATCAATGCACTGTTTACAATCTTTTGACTTGAATAGCAACTTACTAACTCAGTGACTTGGAAAGATTATAGCCTTTTGATAGATCACTTTTCCAAATATCCCATTGTTCGATGACTTAGCAGCACATGAGTGCAACCACCATTGAAACAATGACCATTTTTAGCTTATTTGGCCAAGTCAAGGACACTAAATGAGGAGAAATCCATATCACGTCATCAGCCATTATCTTTAATCAAAACAGTCTAGTAAAATGTACATTGCTTACCATTAAATCCATGTTCATCACGTGTCAAGCAGCCAAGCAAGATTTTCATATTGCATTGCTATATTTTTGTGTAACACCAGTGGAGAAGGAACAATCATTCTCCAGCAAAACTTACATTTGGAAGGTAAGTGTGAATGACCTTGCCCAGAAACTAGTTGTCTAAGGACATTCTTCTTCATCGTGAAAGAAGACTGAAAGTGATGCACAACCAAGGAACAGATGGAGAACTATCCCAACTGCACAAAGACAGAGAGTGTGAGTCAGAAATCCATTCACAAATACCTGCTCACCAGCAAAAGTTTCTAAAATATACAAGCAGCCAAATTACATGAAGCCATTACTGATCATGGTGTTACATTGCAAAGGAACAGAAGCCGCTCAGAAAAGATGTAGCATGCTGTTTATGCACATGGTGAATGAGGAAGAAAATGCCAATGATGATTGGACGATGGTGTTGAGTGACAGCTACCGACAGCTAGACAACTAAGTTGTCAGCCAAGAGTAACCAAAAATGACATGATCACCAGATCAGGACATTAACCTTTTTTTTCAGTTTGAATTGTTAACATCATTGATTCTATTTCACCTGTTTGCATAATTATCAATTATGGACATTCATGCATATTTGTTTGTGATTTATTTTTCTTTGGGAAAAAAGGGATTTATGTGTCATGGCTCAGCCCTCGTACACAATATATCTTTAAGAGATATCCAAGTGCTATCCTCACTTTACCATAACATGTGACTGGATGGTATATAGTTCTCAGTCTCCATCTTATTAGGTTCTCTTGCAGCGTGACACACTAAGGGAAGTATGCTGTAGTTTATATCTGGGATGTTCCATTGGAGTCCCAATACATAAGTTCCTGTGGTTACAATATTTATTGATACCAGAAGCTGCAGTAAAAGCCAGTTGAATATTTCAGTATTGTGTTACCCTTATCTTATTCTTATGTTACAGGAGCCAGCATAATTATCACCTCATGAGAAGCAAATATTCTGTGAAGGTGAAACATCAATCATTGTATCAACAACAGATCAGCGTTTACAGCGATGGCCATCTTGGAAAAAATATGACATCAAGATCCTAGATACCACACTATACTGCACCACAATGGCAGCAGACCACAATTATCACATCAGTGCCCTTGAATACCTTTACTGCTACTCTGCCATTCGATAAGCTCATGACTGATCAATTTGCATTCCTGATAACCTTTCATTCATCTCACCTAACATCAATCTAACAAGAATCAATCTATCTACACTTTAAATTTATTCAATGATCCCGCCTTCGCCATCTCTGAGGCAGGAAGTTCCAAAGTCACAACTCTCTGAGATAAAAAAGGGATGCACACACTGGTAGTGATGAGAGCATTTATTGCCCATCCCAGAGGGTAGTTAAAAGTTAACCACATTGTTGTGATCTGGAGTTACATGGAAACCAGACCAGGTGAGGATAGTTGTTTCTTTCCCCAAGCACTCTCGATTCCAGCTTTTTTAATTTGAATACAAATTCCACCATTTGCCATGGTGGGATTCGAACCTGAGTCCCCAGAACATGACCTGGTCTCTGGATTAACAGTCTAGTGATAAGGCCTCATTCCTGGCCTAAAAGCATGGTCATTAATTTTAAAACAGTTCAGGACTCACTTGCAAAAGTAAACTTCCTTACCCCATCCATCTTAACAAGCCCATTGGAGTGGCACAGTGGCTCAGTGGTTAGCGCAGCTGCCTCATAGTTCAAGGGACCCGGGTTCGATTCCCCCCTTGGGCTACTGTCTGTGGGGAGTTTGCACATTCTCCCCGTGTCTACGTGGGTTTCCTCTGGGTGGTCTGGTTTCTTCCCATAATCCAAAGGTGTGCAGGCCAGGTGAATTGACCATGCTAAATTGCCCATGGTGATAGGTGCATTAGTCAGGGGTAAATATAAGGTAGGGGAATGGGTCTGGGTGGTGTGGATTTGTTGGGCCAAAGGGCCTGTTTCCTTACTGTAGGGAATCTAATCTTACAAATCTCAATCTAATAAACCCTTATTCTTCTGAACCACAGTGCAAACAGACCCAGCCAGTCCAACCTTCCCTCATAAGACAGTTTGCTCATTCCAGTTATCAATCTAGTGAACTGTCTCTGTCCTGCATCCTGCAATGATTGTAACAAGGTCAGCCAGGTGAGCCTCATAGAGTATGAATTCCCTGATTGGGGCTGTTAACCTGGTCCAAACAGGGAGCCCTGGCTGACAGATATAAACAGGAGAGTCAGAGGTTCTGTGCACTCTGAGAGCTGGTTCTGAGGAAGCCAGATCAGTGTCAAGGACTCTCCATAGGTAAATACAGGGTATCTTGGTAACAGGATACCAGCCTCTCTGGAGTTATTTCACATCCAAATTCATTTACATTCTTCCTTAAATAAGGAGACCAAAACACCAGACAGTATTTGAGATGTGGTCTTACCAATGGCACACATTGCTGAATTGTAACATGTTTACTTTAATATTTGATTCCTCCCACATTAAAGGGTAATTTGGAATGGGTAACAAATACTGGCCAAGCCAGTGATGCTCATGACCTGTGAAAGATTAAGCACAAGTGACCCGATTGCAATTTAACCCCAAGGTCCCTTCTTACAGAGTCATTCAGTCAGTAGGAGTGAGTTAGTGCATTTACACAAGGAATCAAGATTTTGGCATAATCACTGAACAGTGGAAGGCTGGATTGTGAATTGCTCCCAGATGTAAAGCATTACCACCCAAGTAGAAAAGCACCAGTTTTTGTAAAAAAAGAGCACCAGTTAAACTAATAATTATGGATGAATTGGACTAAATTAAACACAGTCTGATTGCATATCACTTTGGAAAGCACTAAATGACTGTAACTGAGTCATCCCAAATCTATAAAAAATATGTTACTCTTACTCTGCTACTTTCCATGAGCAAACTCTGGAAATGCAATGGTTTATTAAACTATCGCCAATCATTAACAATTGTGATGATACATTCTGAAAGACCTACCATAGATAATGATGGGTATAATTCCAATGAAGATGCATAGGGCACTCACTGGCAATTAAAAATAAGACGATCTGAAAAGCACTGGTCGGTGTAGCCTTGCAGGCTCTATTTTTGTTTCCTCACTATTGAGAATATTTCTAGACATTGAAAGTATCAAGGGTGATGGGAATGGTGCAGGAAAATAGCTTTGAGGTAAATGATCAGTCATGAATAGGAAGGATTCAGCGGGATATGGACTAAGTGCTGGCAAATGGGACGAGATTAATTTAGGATTTCGGGTTGGCAAGGATGAGTTGGGCCGAAGGGTCTGTTTCCATGCTATATATCTCTCTGACTCTATGTCAATAAAAGAGGAAGATACTTCTTGTAAACAAAGAGAATGCGAACAGAATGCGAATGCTGCAGTTTTTAAAAAAAAAATCCTGTTTACTGGTGATTATTTTCAGTTGTACACAATATTGTCTTTTCCTAGAACAGGAAGAGCAAAAGAAGGCAGACCCAAACCGGATGACAATTACTTGACAAAACATTTTAATTAGCTCCTGACCAAGTGACCATGGCTTGGTATGGGTCCAGTGAAGCATGAAACACCTGCTTCTTGTCTTCAGTTCAGTTTACTGGAACAGAAAATCCCTTATTTTACAGTTATCCTGCAAAAATAAAGCATCAGCCATCTCTCTCCAGGCCTAGGCCCCAGCTATGCCTGCCTCTTTGATGTAACGTCAAACAGTCCCTCTTCAGTACCTCGGTTGAAAAGTGTGGTGCTGGAAAAACACAGCAGGCCAGGCAGCATCTGAGGAGCAGGAGAATCGACATTTTGGGCATAAGCCCTTCTTCAGGAATGAGGCTGGTGTGCCAAGCGGGCTGAGATAAAAGGTAGGGGGGAGGGAACTCTGGTCTCCAGCATCTGCAGTCCTCACTTTCTCCTCTTTAGTATATACACAGGTACTGTGCCCCAATTCTACCACCATTACATCGATGACTGCATCAGTGCACCCAGGCTGAACTGGAGCAGTTCATTGACTTCACCCACAACTTCCACCCCGCCCTCAAATTCACTTGGTCCATCGAGAACACCACCCTCCCCTTTCCCAACCTCTCCATTCCCATCTCCGGCAACAGTCTCCAGAACGGATGTTTAGTATTAACCCACAAACTCTCAAAACTACCTGGACTACACCTCCTCCCCCCCACAGTATCCTACAAGAACTCCAGCCCATTCTCCCAATTCCTCCGCCTCTGATTCATCTGCTCGGATGAGGAGACATTCCACTCCCAAGCATCCCAGATGTACATCTATTTTGAACAACGTGCTTTTGCTCCCTCTGTCATCCAGACAGCCCTTCACCACACCACATCCATTCCCCATTCAACTGCTCTAAACCACTCCCCAAATGCAATAAAGACAGGATCCCCTTTGTCCTCACCTACCACCACACCAGTCTTCGCATCCAACGTATCATCCTTAAACATTTCTGCCAACTCCAACTAGACCCCACCTCCAAGGACATCTTCCTGTCGTCACCCATCTCTGCCTTCCACAAGGACCTCTCCTTTTGCCAATCCTTGGTTCATGCCACTCTTCCCACCAACCCCTTCAACCCCTCAGGTACCTTCCCCTGCAAGTGGAAAAGATGCAAACCTGTCGGCACACCAACCTCCTCACCTCTATCCAGGGCCCCAAACAGTCCTTCCAGGTGAGACAGAGGGTCACCTGTCTCTCCTCCAACCTAATGTACTGTATCTGGTGCTCCAGATGTGGTCTTCTCTACATCAGGGAGATCAAATGTAGTCTAAGGGAATGGTTCACCGAGCATCTCAGCCCAGCCCTCAAGGGCTGACCTGACCTTCCAGTCACCGCCCATTTTAATTCCTTTTCCCACTCCCTTTCCGACATGACCATCCTTGGCCTCCTCCTTTGCCACAAAGAACTACCCCGTGAATTGGAAGAGCAGCAGGCCTGGGCAGCCTACAGCCCAGAGGACTCAACATTGAGTTCTCCAATTTCAAATAACCTCCCTTCCCATCCCCCCGACTCCTATCCCAACCCCTCTCTCTCCCTTCCACTCCTCTCACCGACCCTTCCTTCTAGCTACCAACAGGATTCATTCTGCCCATTGACCAACCAGGTCGTACCCTCTACCTGTGATCACCTATCCCCACCTCACCACCCTGATCCCCCACCCCCTTTATCTGCAGCTCCCCTTCCACCCCCAGTCCTGAAGAAGGATTACAGCCAAAACCTTGACTTCTCCACCTCCTGATGCTGCCTGGCTTGCTGTGTTCTTCCAGCCTCTCGCCTGTCTATTTTGGATTCCACCACTGCAGTTTTTTTTGTCTCTAACCATGATCTAGTTGAATGACAGAGCAGGTTTGAAGGGCTGAATGGTCTATTCTTACTCCTAATTCTAAAGCTTCTATTTATGAATGATCTGGTACCAACAATTTCCAGTCACTTACTGTAGGTATTAAGTGGTTTTAACTTTGTTTTTTTGTATAAAGAAGGATTACATTTCCCAGAGGCTTATGAGGCTTTAGAATTCTCAACTCCACAGAGCGATGGTTGATCAGTCATTGAAAATAATCAAGACTCAGTTAAACAGACTTTATACTGGCACCAGAGTCCAGAGAATGTCTACGAGGCTGATACCTGGTCCAAAGGGATTGTCTTACAAGGAGAGGTTGAGTAGATTGGGCTTGTGTTTATTTGAATATGGACAACAAGAGATGACTTTATTAAAATATACATGATTCTTAGGGAACTTGACAGAAAGGTTACTTCCCCTTGGAAGAGAGTTTAGGACCATACAGGATAATTTCGGAATAAGACAGATTTAAGTCAGAGATAAGGATGAATTTCTGCTCTCAAAGGGTACTGAATCTTTGGACCTCTTCATCACAGAGGGCTGTTGACATTGGGTCATTAAATATATTGAAAGCTGAGAGAGACATCTGTAATGGAATCAAGGGTTATGGGGAAAAGACAGAAAAGTTGAGTTAAAATCATCAGATGACCCAAGATCTCTTTGAATGGCACAGCAGACTTGATGGGCCAAATGGCTTACTTCTGCTTCTTCACCTTATGGTTTCATGGACGCTGAGGGAAAGTGGAATTGAGCTAGAAGACTAGCCATGACAATGGCACAGGTTCAAGGGAGTCTCTTACACTGGAGTCTTTCACTCAGTCATTGAGAATTCATCCCTTCTGTATTTGACTGCACTTTGTTACTCCTTCACAGGAAGGTGAGTGGAAGTCAGCTTTGTGTTACCAGACACTTTCTGTTATCTACCTGGAGAGAGATGTTTGATGCTTTCTTTTTACAGGATAGGTGTTTCTGCTGCACTGGCCCCATACAAGCCATGGTCACTTGGTCAGGAGCCAATCAAAACGCTGTTGTCAAGTAATTGTCTTCTTGTTCGGGTCTATTTTTTGTTCTCACTGTTCTAGGAAAAAACAGCATTTTGTACAACTGACAATAGTCATCAGTAAACAGGGTTAAAAAATTGGAGCCATCTCTGTTCACGGTCTTTTTGTTTGAAAGGAGTATCTTCCTCTTTTATTTCGCAGTCCTAGAGTTATACAGCACGGAAACAGACCCTTCGGTCCAACTTTTCCATGCCGACCAGATGTCTTAAATTAATCTAGTCCCATTTGCCAGCATTTGACTCATCCCCCTCTAAACCCTTCCTATTCATATACCCATCCAGATGCCTTTTAAATCTTGCAATTATACCAGCCTCCACCACGTCCTCTGGCAGATCATTCCATACATGTACCACCCTCTGCATGAAAACGTTGCCCCTTAGGTCCCTTTTAAATCTTTCTTGTCTCACCCTAGATGTATGCTTTCTAGTCCTGGACTCCCCGACCCCAGGGAAAAGACCTTGTCTATTTACCCTATCCATGCCTCTTGTGATTTTATAAACCTCTATAATGTCACCCCCTCAGCCTCTGACACTCCAGGGAAAACAGTCCCAGCCTATTCAGCTTCTCCCTATAGCTCAAATCATCCAGCCCTGGCAACATCCTTGTAAATCTTTTTGAACCCTTTCAAGTTTCACAACATCCTTCCTGTAGCAGGGAGGCCAAAATTGAAGACAGGATTTCAAAAGCAGTCTAACCTATGTCCTGAACAGCCAAAACCTCCCAAATTCTATACTCAATACTCTGACCAAAACAGAAAGCATACCAACTGCCTTCATTACTATCCTATCTACCTGCAACTCTACTTTCAAGAAACTATGAACTTGCACTCCGAGATCTTTTTGCTCAGCAACACTCCCCAGAATCTTACCACTAAGTGTGTAAGTCCTGCTCTGATTTGCCTTTCCAAAATAAAGGGAAAAAGATGCAGTCTTTAGATTAGATTAGATTACTTACAGTGTGGAAACAGGCCCTTCGGCCCAACAAGTCCACACCAACCCGCCGAAGCGCAACCCACCCAGACCCATTCCCCTACATTTACCCCTTCACCTAACACTACGGGCAATTTAGCATGGCCAATTCACCTAACCTGCACATTTTTGGACTGTGGGAGGAAACCGGAGCACCCGGAGGAAACCCACGCAGACACGGGGAGAATGTGCAAACTCCACACAGTCAGTCGCCTGAGTCGGGAATTGAACCCAGGTCTCTGGTGCTGTGAGGCAGCAGTGCTAACCACTGTGCCACCGTGCCGCCCCTGTGGAAACAGGTCATTCAGCCCCACAAGTCCAACCGACCCTCCAAAGAGTAACCCACCCAGACCCATTCCCCTACCCTATATTTACCCCAACTAATGCACCTAATTTACACATCCCTGAACACTATGGGCATTGTTTTAGCACAGCCAAGCCACCTAACGAGCACATCTTTGGATTGTGGGATTTATTGAGTGCAGAATACATTGGTCATCCTGCTGCATTTCTAGACATCATTTTTTAATAGATGACACACAGCACTAGCCTGTGTTGCAATTTCTGTCCAGATTTAGATGGGAATGTGGAGTCATCAGAGCAGCCATGATCTTATTGAATGGGAGAGCAGTGTAATCTTGCTCCTAATTCATATATACATACACTTTTTGATTAGTTCATTGTAAATAAAATCTTGTTTGAAAATGTCTCTTCTAATTTTAAAAAAAATCCTTGTATTTTGTGACTTCTGGGCACTCCAAAGCTTAGAGGTCATAAAGTACTTCAGAGATGTGGTCACTATTGTAAAATAGGACACACGGTAGGCAATTTGTTCACAGGAAGCTCTCACTAACATTCTGGGTCCTTTTATGGCCTCATTTGGCAGTCAGCAGGAAAAAGGACTGCTCTGCAGAGGCCTTTCCTGGAAGTGGGGGAAACAATGTCAGGGTCAAACAGCACAGTTAGGGAGGTGAGTTTGGCTTACAATGTTTGAAACGGTGTTACACTTTATATAGAATCCCAACAGTGGGGAATATAGGCCATTCATCCCATTGTGTCTGTACCAATCCTCTGAAGAGCATCCCACCTGGACACTCACCTCTCTCCCACCCCCACCCTGGCTAATCCACCTAGCCTGACACTACAGAGCAAATTAGCATAGCCAATCCAACTAACTGCACATTTTTGGACTGGGGAGGAAACCAGAGCACACCCAAGCAGACATGGGGAAATGTGCAAACTCCATATTGGCAGTAACCTGATGCTGGAATCAAACTCAGGCCCTTGGTGCTTTGAGGCAGCAATGCTAACCCCTGTTCCACCATGCCATCCACTATGGGCTTTATATATGGTGCCAGAGACATGAAAGTTGGAAGACCCCGTATTGATGCACGCTGTGACCTCTATGGCTATGCAATTCCCTGAGAACAGCAACAACAGATCAGTTGACTAATTAATGAGGAGAAAAATAGGAGATTGCATGAGAAAGTTCATCTTGGCCCAAGGCAAACTGGACATCTTGAAACTCACACACTACCACATTAACTGCAAGTGGGAAAACTTGCAAACAATAACCATAGTGCCATGAATATGGCTTCACCAAGTCACCCCACAGCTTAAAGTTTCAAAGTCAGAGAACAGGAGGCCTCTTTAAAACCACTTTACTAAGGGCTTTTACAATTTCCTTTTGGATAAAGCGTAAGGTGCAGGACTAATGATTCACAGCCTCAGCTCTTGATGTTGTAAGACTGGGTTTCAGAATCTTCTTTTATTTCCTTTAGGAACGGAAATCTATCAGAGACATTAGAATTATTCAGGAAGCAGATAAAAATCAAAGTTTGGAAGTTCTTTATTGCAAATATGTTAAACAGAAATAAAATGTTCTTTCTTTTCTCACAGAATGCAGCTGATTACACACCTAAACTCTAATAGGCAAAGAAGTAATTTCTGCCAAGGAAGGTTCTACCTGAATTAGAATTAATCTTGGCTCAATCTTTCTAGAAAAGTTGCTGATTTGTAGATTGCTAAACCACAACCTATTAACTAATAAGTTCAGCAATTTTAGACAGAATGTACATTCTTTTTCACAGTTATGGTGCAACCACCAATAACTTAGCATTCTGACTGCTATCCAAAACCTGAGCTTAAAGATTAGATAATTAAGGAATATTTCACACCAAAATCAGGATTTTGCACTTAATAGTGTGCTCTGACCAAATATTGCTGTCAACAAGAACAAAGAGATAGTGATCTTCAAATTGGACGCACAGTTGTGAAGTATGTTTGGATTAGGTAAATCCTTACTGGATCAATTGTAAATGGGATAAAGTCACCCTAGTGTGGTGAAAGATAAAGCTGGATATTCACTCGAGGAAAAGAGCTTGACAGGTTTTTGGCAAAGATGAAAATGCTTAAGATCAGAGTCGCTGGATGCACAGTTGAGAGAGAGAGGAACAGTGTGCTTCTGTAATGAAGCTGAGAATGACAAGAGATAACAATGGTGTCGGTCAATTTATTTCATTTGGAGGGTTGGCTTAAAGTGGGATGAGCTTGGTAAATCAACTTGCTCTTTCCTCTTTGCCTCTTCTGTATCTTATGTTGGTGTAACTAATATAAGTGTGAATCTCCAAACATGATATAGAGACAAGGTTGTAAAACTTCAGTGACTGTGCCAGAGTGTTTAGAAATTAAAGATCCATCTTCAGGACATTGCTGCAGGCAGACGAGGAGGAAAATTATTGAGACATTTTAAAAAACTAAATTGCACTTTTGTTTCATTTTCGTTGAATGCTTGTTAGCTGTAAAAGGGACCTTTTCACCAGATGACAATAATTCAGCCAAGTAGAGTCTTTTCACTTCTCAATTGGCTTAGGAAAAAAATGCGCTGTGAGAACAGATGTAATGGTGGAGGTGAGACAGTGGGAACTGAGATGTCACATAATGAAACCTCTTGGGAAGTGTTCAAAAAAGAGTTGGCGACCCCAATTTGTACAGCAGAATGCAGTGGGAGGAGGCAACAGAGCTTTAGCACTAAGAAGGCAAAAATAACATAGCTGAAAGCATATGGAAGTAACAAAAAAAAGGCTAATGTAATGAACCAAGGAAGCTAATAGTAAAGAAACAGTGGTGTGCAAAGTGATTACAAAGTATTTACAATACAGAATCAAATCATTCGATCCAACAGTTCCATGCTGTGTTAACGCTTCCCATGAGCCTCTTCCCACCCCTTTTTATCTAACCCAATCAACCAAATCTAGAGAAATGTGTTAGCAAACTTTCCTAGTCCTTGTTGTAGCTCCAAATGGAAAAAAAAGACTCTGTTTTTGAGAGTTACAGAAGTTAAGCACTGTTTGAAAAGCTTCAAAATGGAGAGGGCACAGTCTTCGCTTTCCAATTTGAGTTTCTTGTAGTTGCAAGCTTTTAACAGCTGTGCCTATTAGGAAGGTTTGGCTGAGGCCTAAACTGTGCAGTTTTTAATCTGTCAAGTTCTTTTCCTGAAGTGAATATCCAACTTTATGCAACTGTTCAGGAGAGTCGTTGATAGTTTATAAGGTTATAGTCACATCTCTGTTGCTGACACGGTTTGATCGAAATGGCCATTTCAAGGATTAACTTTCTTTCAATGGTGTACATTTGTTTTTGCAGTATTCTGGACAGACTTGAATGGAAGTATTACTACATTATCAAATGTTTTCATTTACATGAATAATAGCATTTAGGATAATTTCCCTTGCTATTGAATGGTTTTTAAGAAGTGTGCATCATGCATATTGGGTGAGTGGCTATAGTCAGTACAATGGTGCAGCATGAAGAGGGCATGATGGATCTATAGAACATAGAACATTACAGCGCAGTACAGATCCTTCAGCCCTCAATGTGCATCAACCTATGGAATCAACCTTAAGCCCATCTAACCTACACTATTCCACAATCATCCATATGTTTATCCATTGACCATTCAAAATGCCTTTAAAGTTGGTGAGTCTACTACTGTTGCAGGTAGCGAATTCCACGCCCTTATTACTCTCTGAGTAAAGAACCTAGCTCTGACATCTGTCATATATCTATCACCTCGCAATTTAAAGCTATGTCCCCTCATGCTATCCATCACCATTTGAGGGAAAAGGCTCTCTCTGTCCTCCCTATCTAATCGTCTGATCATCTTGTACATCATATGTGATATCTGGGACATATATGATCTGAGATGATATGGAAGGAGATGGGGGGTGTGAGGATGTATGGATTGGTACAAGAGCTTTTAAAACTGCCCACCTTATTATCCTCATTGCTCACAAACCCTTTGCAGCACACAAGCTGCTGTGCATGAGAAAACCAAAACCTTGAGTAAGGTCACACATGGGTCTCAGAGTGAAGCTCAGAAGCTACAAAAGTGCGCAAGCCATGGCTTCCCGAACTCACGCAACAATCTCAGCTGATGTCTCCTGATTCTCCAGCCCCAAAATATCTCTAACCATGTATATCATCATGGGGGTGGCACAGTGGCTAGCACTGCAGCTTCACAGTGCCAGGGACCTGAGTTCAATTCCAGCCTTGGGTGACAGTCTGTATGGAGTTTGCACATTCTCCCCATGTCTGTGTAGGTTTCCTCCCACAATCCAAAGATGTGCAGGTCAGGTGGATTAGCCATGCTAAATTGCCCACAGTGTTAGGTGCATTAGTCAGAGGGAAATGGGTCTTTGGGGGTTGCTCTTCAGAGGGTTGGTGTGGGTTGTTGGGCCAAAGGGTCTGTTTCCTCATTATAGGGTAACTAAACTGATCTAATCTTTTGTCCTACCTTTTAAGAATTTTTAAAAACATTTCGCTGAGATCAATTCTTATGCTGAATCTATATTTATGAATCCAACTGTTCCACTATATCCCATATCATTACATATCTCTGCTCCAAAGCCTTATCTAATTTTCCCCTTAAAAATGTAATGGTCTCTGTCTAAACTGTTGTAGAAAATGTCTCAACAATCCTCTGTGTAAATAATTTTCTCTTAGAAGGTCTTTTTCCTCTCTTAGTGACATTGCACTTTGTCACTTTTGGGGCGACACAGTGGCTCAGTGCTTAGCCTTCACAGCACCAGGGACCTGGGTTTGATTCCAACCTTGGGTGACTGCCTATGTGGGTTTCCTCCGGGTGCTCCGGTTTCCTCCCACAATCCAAAGATGTACAGGCCAGGTGAATTGGCCATGTTAAATTGCCCATAGTGTTAGGTGCATTAGTCAAGGGTAAATATAGGGTGGGTTACTCTTCAGAGGGGTGTTGTGGGCTTGTTGGACTGAGGGGCCTGTTTCCATACTGTAGAGAATCTAATCTAATCTTGTCAAACCTACTTCAATGTCACAGCAAGATTTGGCCCCTATACCCAAATGAAAATCCTCTATAATTCCCAAGAACAGAAGTAGATTCAACACTGATCTAGGATGTTCAACATTTCCAATCCTTTTCCCATCCAACCAACAACAAATATCCCAATGTGACTGTTAACTAACATTCTGCGTTCACACCATTGATATTACTGCTGACCAAACGCTTTAAAAACTATATCTACTAAAGGAATAACCTCCAACTTCATGAGGGGTATAAAACAGATTTGATTGGATTATTTTCCACTGGATAATGAACTGGATGGTATATACAGAGAGCGGTTGATCTATTGCCATCAGCTGTAAATGTTAAAGGTTGCCCCTTGTGTATACTGCAAACCATTAATCACTTGCCCACACAGTACTGTGATATTTGTCAAAGAAAATGCCCCAAATAAATACCTACTGATCTATTGTTTACCCAGTGAGCAGTGCTTTATATTAATTGCCCATTGTATGGGCAATTCTCATTCCATCCACTATTTTATTTCTCCGTGTAAAAAAAAAGGTTAACAAGTGACCTGCCTCTGAGCTATTAACTTGACGTAGGTTATAAGTGGACCAAAGAGTAGCTCAGAATCATTTAACCATTGTTTTTCCTAACTCCCCCTCCCATCTGACAGGAGGAAAATTCTACTTGTCCGAACAACAGCCACATCACTTCCCAATATAATTCACGGAAGCTTAAACATATTGAGAGATCCTGAGGATGTTACTGGATGTTGCTATGCTCATGCAAACACTTGTGCTTACTCAGAGGTGGACAGTGTGACCAAGTGACCTATGACCTAATACTTTCTCATGAGCATTGATAAAAAAACTCAAAATGTGGAAGCCCAGTTTGAACCTAGCCAAGCACTGCAGTTTGCAAACTGCAGAGCTGGAACAGATGGTTTTCATTCAGCCACACCTTGGACAATTATCCTCCCATTGAAGCCACACAGGCTTGGAACTGCCTGATCAGCTGCTAATGGCCACATTGCTTCAGAACGAACTGTTGTTTATCCCTCCAGTGGACCTGCTTTGTTAGAAGAATGCCACGCAGACTTGGTGGTGCCCAGCTGAGACGGAAACCAGTGACGCAGCATGACAAGTGAATGTCCTGCAACCTTCAAAAATGGAAAATAGTCACCTCATTGGATCTTCCAGCCCCTGCCTGAGGTAGGTATTGGACACAGGCCATGGAAGTTTTGAGAAGGGCATGAAGAGGGGGCTTAAAGGGGCAGTCTGGAGCCCAGCTCTCTCTCTGCCTTTGCATCTTCTTCAATGGCGTCACCAGTGAGCGTCTTCAAGTGGCAGCTGAGCTGCACTGCATTTTCAGATCCTGGCACCACGTGGTGAGCATCATCAGACGGACCACACCCTGAAAGATCACCTCGGTAAGATGACCTGAAGGCCAGAACCAATGCTCACCAAGACGGGAAACCCAAATGGATGGCTGCAGATCCTGAAACATCAGCGAATTTTAAAGACCAAGGAACAGGATATCCTAGTCTTATTGAATGGGTATTATCAATCCTTTCAGACAAACAGATCAAATATAATAGTAGGGCTTGGCAGATAGGGTGTAGCGATTCCTCGGAAGTGCATGTCAGAAGTAGATAGCTCGTGTAGACTTGAGAATGTTTACTTCGAGATTTAAGAGTGTTTATAGAAGATTCCTATGAAGCGATTGCCAGAGTTTAATAGAATAAAGTGCAGTGGCAGAATCTGATAAATATTGTTTTTTCTGATAAGGTATTCAGTAATGTTTTGTTGGAGCTTACACTAGCTCTTGTTCCATTTGTCTATCTCATTGCTGAATGCACCTGAGATAAAAAGGGTTACAGTAAACTGGTCAAGGTTAGTCAGGACACATTTACCACCTTTCACTTTACAACAACCAATATGCCCAAACCCATTTCTGAGAGGTTACTAGGTGTGGCAGTACCATGTCACTTATCAAAAAGCTTGTATAGATGTTTGAAAGAAAATGGGGTAAAGGGATTATGAATTTACTAGGATGTTGGGTAGGGAGGGAAGGTTGAGGTGATTTCCTCAAACTCCAGGAGCAGCAATTACTGTTTTATATGCTGTTGCATTGTTTTGGAACTTTGGAAAAAAAAGACAAAACCACAGCAGTTTTAAAAGGGAGAAGAACAGACAAAGGAAGCACATGGTGAGGTCAGTGCAGGAGAGAGAGAAAGAAACTGACTCAGCAGTGAACCTGCACTGTTACTGCCTTTGCTGTTTGAATTCATGTATCACTGGACATCTGAGTACGTCTGGGAAAATTAACAAACAGTGAAATTCACAACTGATCTTGGAGGAACTGTTTGGGAGAAGTTCACAGCACAGAATCAGATAATAGTATTGTTTTTAAGTGTGACCTACAGAAAGTCTGCAGTAGTGAGTAGAGTGGATTCTTTCTTGATTATATGTTTATGGAGATATGTCTCTTGATTAAACTTAAAATATAAGCCAAAACTATTAATTTAACCCAGGGTAGTGTTTTGTAGAGGAATAAGACAGTGTTATTCTCTGGGTCTGTAGATTGTGAAGGAACAAAAATGACCTTTAGTAGAGTGATATGCGCTTCTTGTCAGATCTGGAAGTTTAAAGAGAGTTTAAGGGTTACTGCAGATTATATCTGCAATAAATGCTGTTGGTTGCAAATCTTATCAGATCGAATGGATTGGTTGGAGAGACAATTAGAAACAATGATGAATTTGCAACAGCAACAGTGTGTGATGGATGGCAGTTATAGGAAGGGGGGAATGTCTCAGATACAGTCACATAGATGGGTTAACTCCAGGAAAGGTAAGAGAGATAGGCACAAGCGGCACGGAGGCTCAGTGGTTAGCACTGCTGCCTCACAGCACCAGGGTCCCAGGTTCAATTCCAGCCACAGGTGACTGTCTGTGTCTGCGTGGGTTTCCTCCCACAGTCCAAAAATGTGCAGGTCAGGTGAATTGGCCATGCTAAACTGCCCATGGTGTTAGGTGCATTAGTCAGAGGGAAATGGGTCTGGGTGGGTTATTCTTCGGAGGGTCAGTGTACACTTGTTGTCTCAGAGAGGGTGCGGAATGTTCTCACGGGGGAGAGGGGCCAGTAAGAGGTCATGTCCACATTGGAAC
Organism: Chiloscyllium punctatum; assembly: GCF_047496795.1. Lineage (NCBI taxonomy): Eukaryota > Metazoa > Chordata > Chondrichthyes > Orectolobiformes > Hemiscylliidae > Chiloscyllium > Chiloscyllium punctatum. Next base: position 24,141,172 of record NC_092749.1, on the reverse strand, counting down.
CAATCACATAGGAAGGGAAAAGGTTGAGATTCTGAAGGGACATTACAGAGAGTTAGGCAGGAATTTAAAAAGGAGGTCCTCGAGAGTAGTAATATCTGGATTACTCCCAGTGCTACGAGCGAGTGAGGGCAGGAATAGGAGGATAGAGCAGATGAATGCATGGCTGAGGAGCTGGTGTATGGGAGAAGGATTCACATTTTTGGACCATTGGAATCTCTTTTGGCATAGAAGTGACCTGTATAAGGATGATGGTTTGCACCTATACTGGAAGGGGGATTTGCTAGAGTTGCTTGGGAGGCTTTAAACTAGTAAGGTGGGGGGATGGGGGTGGGGTGGTGGGGGTGGAACCCAGGGAGATAGTGAGGAAAGAGATCAATCTGAGACAGATACAGTTGAGAACAGAAGCCACTCAAACAGTCTGCGCAGGCAGGGACAAGGTAGGACTAATAAATTAAACTCCATTTATTTCAATGCAAGGGGCCTAACAGGGAAAGCAGATGAACTCAGGGTATGGTTAGGAACATGGGACTGGGATATCACAGCAATTACAGAAACATGGCTCTGGGATCGGCAGGGATGGGCAGGACTGGCAGCTTAATGTTCCAGGATACAACTTCTACAGGAAGGATAGAAAGGGAGGCAAGAGAGGAGGGGGAGTGGAGTTTTTAATAAGGGATATGATTACAGCTGTGCTGAGGGAGGATATTCCTGGAAATACATCCAGGGAAGTTACTTGGGTGGAACTGAGAAATAAGAAAGGGATGATCACCTTATTGGGATTGTATTATAGACTCCCTAATAGTCAGAGGGAAATTGAGAAACAAACTTGGAAGGAGATCTCAGTTATCTGTAAGAATAATAGGGTGGTTATGGTAGGGGATTTTAACTTTCCAAACATCGACTGGGACTGCCATAGTGTTAAGGGTATAGATGGAGAGGAATTTGTTAAGTGTGTACAAGACAATTTTCTGATTCAATATGTGGATGTACCTACGAGAGAAGTGCAAAACTTGACCTACTCTTGGGAAATAAGGCACGGCAGGTGACTGAGGTGTCAGTGGGGGAGCACATTGGGGCCAGTGACCATAATTCTATTAGATTTAAAATAATGATGGAAAAGGATAGACCAGATCTAAAAGTTGAAGTTCTAAATTGGAGGTAGGCAATTTTGACAGTATTAGTCAAAAACTTTTAAAAGCTGATCGGAGGCAGATGTTCGCAGGTAAAGTGACAGCTGGAAAATGGGAAGCCTTCAGAACTGAGATAATGAGAATCCAGAGAAAGTATATTCCTGTCAGGGTGAAAGGAAAGGCTGGTAGTTATAGGAAATGCTGGATGACTAAAGAGATTGAGCATTTGGTTAAGAAAAAGAAGGAAGCATATGTAAGGTACAGACAGGATAGATCGAGTAAATCCTTAGAAGAGTACAAAGGCAGTAGGATTATACTTAAGACAGAAATCAGGAGGGCAAAAAGGGGACATGAAATAGCTTTGACAAATAGAATTAAGGAGAATCCAAAGGGTTTTTACAACTACGTTAAGGACAAAAGGGTAACTAGGGAGCGAATAGGGCACCTCAAAGATCAGCAAGGCAGCCTTTGTGTGGAGCCGCAGAAAATGGGGGAGATATGAAACGAGTATTTTGCATCTGTATTTACTGTGGAAAAGGATATGGAAGATATAGAAAGTAGTTAAATAGATGGTGACACCTTGCAAAATGTCCAGATTACAGAGGAGGAAGTGCTGGATGTCTTGAAATGCATAAAAGAGGATTATTCCCCAGGATCTGATCAGGTGTACCCTAGAACTCTGTGGGAAGCTAGAGGAGTGATTGCTGGGCCTCTTGCTGAGATATTTGCAACATCGATAGTCACAGGTGAGGTGCCGGAAGACTGGAGGTTGGCTAACGTGGTGCCACTGTTTAAGAAGGGTGGTAAGGAGAAGCTAGGGAACTGTAGACCAGTGAGCCTGACGTCAATGGTGGGAAGTTGTTGGAGGGAATCCTGAGGGACAGAATGTACATGTATTTGGAAAAGCAAGGACTGATTAGAGATAGTCAACATGGCTTTGTGCATGAGAAATCATGTCTCACAAACTTGATTGGGTTTTTTGAAGAAGTAACAAGGAGGATTGATGAGGGCATAGTGGTAGGTGTGATCTATATGGACTTCAGTGAGGCTTTTGACAAGGTTCCCCATGGGAGACTAGTTAGCAAAGTTAGATCTAATGGAATACAGGGAGAACTAGCCATTTGGGTCCAGAACTGGCTCAGAGGTAGAAGACAGAGGGTGGTGGTGGAGGGTTGTTTTTCAGACTGGAGGCCTGTGACCAGTGGAGTGCCACAAGGAACGGTGCTGGGCCCTCTACTCTTTGTAATTTACATAAATTATTTGGATGTGAGCATAAGAGGTACAATTAGTAAGTTTGCAGATTACACCAAAATTGGAGGTGTAGTGGACAGTGAAGTAGGTTACCTCAGATTACAACAGGATCTTGATCAGATGGACCAATGGGCTGAGAAGTGGCAGATGGAGTTTAGTTCAGATAAATGCGAGGTGCTGCATTTTGGGAAAGCAAATCTTAGCAGGACTTATACACTTAATGGTAAGGTCCTAGAGAGTGTTGCTGAACAAAGAGACCTTGGAGTGCAGGTTCATAGCTCCTTGAAAGTGGAGTTGCAGGTAGATAGGATAGTGAAGAAGGCATTTGGTATGCTTTCTTTTATTGGTCAGAGTATCGAGTACTGGAGTTGGGCTTTACACCGTCATGTTGCAGCTGTACAGGACATTGGTTAGGCCACTGTTGGATTGTTACGTGCAGTTCTGGTCTCCTTCCTATTGGAAAGATGTTGTGAAACTTGAAAGGGTTCAGAAAAGAGTTACAAGGATGTTGCCAGGGTTGGATGATTTGAGCTATAGGGAGAGGCTGAACAGACTGGGGCTGTTTTCCCTGGAGTGTTGGAGGCTGAGGGGTGACCTTATAGAGGTTTACAAAATTTTGAGTAGCATGGATAGGAGAAATAGACAAAGTCTTTTCCCTGGGGTGGAGGAGTCCAGAACTAGAGGGCATAGGTTTAGGGTGAGAGGGGAAAGATATAAAAAAAACCTGAGGGGCAACGTTTTCATGCAGAGGGTGGTACAGGTATGGAATGACCTGCCAGAGGAAGTGGTGGAGGCTGGTACAATTGCAACATTTAAAAGGCATTTGGATGGGTATATGAATAAGAAGGGTTTGGAGGGATACGGGCCAGGTGCTGGCAGGTGGGACTAGATTGAGTTTGGATATCTGGTCGGCATGGACAGGTTAGACAGAAGTGTCTGTTTCCATGCTGTACATCTCTATGACTCTATGACTTGAGGATGTTTTTTGTGAGAGATAAGAAGGTTGAGAGGTGACTTAATTGAGACATTTAAGATAATCAGAGGGTTAGATAGAGTGGATAGTAAGAGCGTGTTTCCTTGGATGGTGATGGCTAGCATGAAGGGACATACCTTTAAATTGAGAGGTGATAGATATTGGACAGATGTCAGACGTAGTTTCTTTACTCAGAGAGTAGTAGGGGCATGGAATATCCTACCTGCAACAGTAGTAGACTTGCCAACTTTAAGATCATTGGATAAGCATATAGATGAAAATGGAATGGTGTAGGATAGATAGGCTTCAGATTGGTTCCACAGGACCATGAAACATCAAAAGCCAAAGGGCCTGTACTGCATCGTAATGTTCTATGTTTTATGTTCGAACTGAGTGGGATTAAGACTATTTGCATTCTTGGAGTGTAATCATTGACATTGATTGGATAGGCTGTGTAGTCTAATCCCTGGTCTAATGCCTATGGGCAGAATGTTATAGGGTAAAATCACTGACTGCAGATGCTGGGAACCAGATTCTAGATTAGAATGGTGCTGGAAAAGCACAGCAGGTCAGGCAGCATCTGAGGAGCAGGGTAATCGACATTTCAGGCGAAAGCCCTTCATCAGGAATAGAGACAGAGTGCCTGCAGAGTGGAGAGATAAATGAGAGGAGGGTGGGGGTGGGGAGAAAGTAGCATAGATTACAATAGGTGAGTGGGGGAGGGGATGGAGGTGATAGGTCAGGAAGGAGGGTGGGGGAAGGTAACAAAGAGTACAATGGGTGAATGGGGATGGGAATGAAGGTGATAGGTCGGGGGGGGGGTGGAGTGGATAGGTGGAAAGGAAGATAGGCAGGAAGGACAAGTCATGGGAACAGTGCTGAGCTGGAAGTTTGGAACTAGGATGAGGTGAGGGAAGGGGAAATGAGGAAACTGGTGAAATCCACATTGATGCCCTGGGGTTGAAGTGTTCCAAGGCGGAAGATGTGGCGTACTTCCTCCAGGCATCGGGTGGTGAGGGAGCGGCAGCGAAGGAGGCCCAGGACCTCCATGTCCTCGGCTGAGTGGGAGGGGGAGTTGAAATGTTGGGCCACAGGGCGGTGTGGTTGATTGGTGTGTGTGTCCCAGAGATGTTCCCTAAAGCGCTGTGCTAGGAGGCGTCCAGTCTCCCCAATGTAGAGGAGACTGCATCAGGAGCAACAGATACAATGAATGATATTAGTGGATGAGCAGGTAAAACTTTGATGGATGTGGAAGGCTCCATTAGGGCCTTGAATGGAGGTGAGAGAGATGGTGTGGGTGCAGGTTTTGCAATTCCTGCGGTGGCAGGGGAAGGTGCCAGGATGGGAGGGTGGGTTGTTGGGGGGCATGGACCTGACCAGGTAGTCACGGAGGGAATGATCTTTGTGGAAGGTGGAAAGGGGTGGGGAGGGAAATATATCCCTGGTGGGGGGGTCCGTTTGGAGGTGACAGAAATGTCAACGGATGATTTGGTTTATGCGAAGGTTGGTAGGGTGAAAAGTGAGCACCAGGGAGGTTCTGTCCTTGTTACGGTTGGAGGGGTGGGGTCTGAGGGCGGAGGTGCGGGATGTGGATGAAATGCGTTGGAGGGCATCTTTAACCAAGTGGGAAGGGAAATTGTGGTCTCTAAAGAAGGAGGCCATCTGGTGTGTTCTGTGGTGGAACTGGTCCTCCTGGGAACAGATGCGGCGGAGGCGGAGAAATTGGGAATTTGGGATGGCACTTTTGCAAGAGGTAGGGTGGGAAGAAGTGTAATCCAGGTAGCTGTGGGAGTCGGTGGGTTTGTAAAAAATGTCGGTGTCAAGTTGGTCGTCATTAATGGAGATGGAGAGGTTCAGGAAGGGGAGGGAGGTGTCAGAGATGGTCCAGGTAAATTTAAGGTCAGGGTGGAATGTGTTGGTGAAGTTGATGAATTGCTTAAACTCCTCGCAGGAGCACGAGGTGGCACCAATGCAGTCATCAATGTAGCAGAGGAAGAGGTAGGGAGTGGTGCTGGTGTAATTATGGAAGATGGACTGTTCTATGTAGCCAACAAAGAGACAGGAATAGCTGGGGCCCATATGGGTGCCCATGGCTATCCCTTTGGTTTGGAAGAAGTGAAGGGTGAGGACCAGTTCAGCCAAACGAATGAGAGTGTCAGTGGAAGGGTACTGTTGGGGACGTCTGGAGAGGAAAAAACGGAGGGCTTGGAGGCCCTGGTCATGGTGGGTGGAGGTGTAGAGAGATTGGATATCCATGGTGAAGATGAGGCATTGGGGGCTGTGGAAACGGAAGTCTTGGAGGAGGTGGAGGGCATGGGTGGTGTCTCGAATGTATGTGGGGAGTTCTTGGACTGCAGGGTAGGACAGTGTCAAGGTAGGTGGAGATGAGTTCAGTGGGGCAGGAGCATGCTGGGACAATTGGGTTGGCCTGGGTGGTCAGGCTTGTGGATCTTGGGAAGGAGGTAGAACCGGACCGTGTGGGGTTCCCTAACTATGAGGTTGGAAGCTGTGGGTGGGAGATCTCCTGAGGTGATGAGGTTCTGTATGGTCTGGGTGATGACGGTTTGGTGATGGGGAGTGGGGTCATGGTCGAGGGGGCAGTAGGAAGAGGTGTCTTTGAGTTAGTATCTGGCTTCAGCGGTGTAGAGGTCAGTGCGCTAAACTACCACTGCACCCCCTTTATCTGCTGGCTTGATGGTGAGGTTGGGATTGGAGGAGAGGGAGTGGAGGGCTGCACGTTGTGACAGTGAGAGGTTGGAGTGGGGGAGGGGGGAAGATAGGTTGAGGCGGTTAATGTCTCAGCTGCAGTTGGAAATGAAGAGATCGAGGGCAGGTAATAGGCCAGCACGGGGTGTCCAGGTGGAAATATTATCGGGGCCTGAACGATGTGGGCTACAGCAGGAAATGAGAAGTCCATCAAGGAATATATTGTCATCAGGAGCAATGCACCATATCTTTCAACCAAATCCCAAGGTCAAGACAAGGTTGCAGCTAGGAAACAGTGAGTTGCCTATTAAAACAGATTATTGCTTGTTCCAACCTTTTAATTGCACAGCTCATCTCATTAACCTGCAGCTCCCTATTGTATCAAATCCAGTGAATAAATGTAGATGCAGTGAATGTTGGACATGGAGGTAATAGCAGCTACCTCGCAGCTTCAGCTTGCTGCTTGCTCCGATGGACCTTTACATTGGACACAGGGCACCAACATCTCAGGGCACTTTCTCCGTGGATACCAGCAGATGCACCCAATGTCTATGAACATAGACATCAGACATGTATCAGTCACCAAAAACCTTCATGGTACATCTCCAATCCACTTGCAGGAAGATTCTGTACTTCAATGCTGCAGCTCAGAGCAACTATTATTGTAATGCCACTGCAAAAATTCAGATCAGGGAAGTGCAGCCAGCTCAGGAACTGGACCAGGCTGTGTCTGTGGGCTCTATGCTCAGTCTTGTAGTGCACACTCACACCACCTGGATGCTCACAATATTCCTGCCTTGCCCCTCTCCAGACGAACCAGGGTCACCATACCACTGTGTTCTTGTGCCATTTAATGTGCAAACAAAGCCAGGCAACTGGTCAATGGTTGCCAGCAGGCCTCAGACAAGTCAGGGGAGATAGCCTTTGCTCGAGGGTCCTATCTCATTAAGTCAAGGGCAGCATCTTATGCAGATCCAGGGGCTTGGACATGGTCAGAAACAGGACCCACTCCTCTCCCAATTTGAGGTACCCATTTCTGGGCAGCTCACCACAATCTTTACTCTTTCTGCCCCTATTGGGGTCTGTTTCCCTCCGTGAATGAATGGGGATGAAAGAAGATGACTCAACTATTACTATTGGTGCATGGGGGTGGTGTCCTCCGTCAGTGAGTAGGTGTTCAGAGGGCATGCAGGGTTTGTGCTGTTGGGAGAACTGGGTTGTGGAGGAGGGGGTGTTCTGGTGAGTGACAATGAATGAGGCAATAGTGAGAGCTGTAAAGTGTGAGCTTTGATAAAGGAGCTGAGATAGAGTGAGTGTGAGATGTTGGAGAGAAGATGGTGGGCCTAATGCTGACCGGCTTCTGACAGTACAGTTCATTCCTCCAGTGTGTCGTTGTAGCCTTTACTGCTGGACCTGGGGGAAGACATTGTCCTATCACCCCATCCATCAGCACCTCCAGTTCTCTGCCCGGTAATGATGTGCCAACTTTCTCTTGTTTGGCATATCTGGAGCAAATCACAGGATAGAGCACAGGGCGGCTCCAGATTAGCAGCACTTGTCCTGGTGTACAAACCTGTTAAAGATGGCCCAAGCACCAGTGATGCCAGTCATTCCCAGGACACCTGGGCAGTAGTGAGTCTTTCTGTAAATGGTGTGTGATAGGGTTAGGCTAGGATCGGATAGAGGGACGTTATAGGAATGGGTTAGGTAGTTAACAGGGCAAGTTTGGTAAGATACAGCCAGAAATCTCACCGTAAAGCAGCCAGAAATCCTCCAAATATCCCAAAGAAACTGACACTTGGCCAAAAACATCTAAGATTCAATGTTATGTATTTTACAAAGGGTTATTAATAGGCAGGAAGATAAGGCTTCCAGCTGAGCAGATGGGGCTGATTTGAACCCAGTTCCAAATGTGCTTAAATGGACAATTTAACTTAAATTCCACAGCAAACCCTTAATAACAGGCAAACAGTCTGTAAACAAACAGATTTGTACGTGCTACTTCAAAAGATTTAGAATTAATTTATTCCCGACATGAGTCTAGTAATTTAATTGAGATTGTATCACAACTACAATTTACGTGTACATCTTTCAAAATGGCAGAAATAAACAACAGTACAGTATAGAGACAGATAAAGTGTGAAGCCTTTTCTCTCTGTTCACAATGTTGTGTTATCCCTGGGTAAAGGACATGACCTAAACAGCTGTAAGGGTAAACCAAAAGATGCAACAAATTTGTTTTCGAGGTGTAACAAATGGATTCGCATCTTTTCCATTTATTCCATCTCTGCAAGATGTTGTAAAGCAGCAGTCAGTCAGCTTATTAAACCATAGATTAATTTTAGTGTGCACGACAGGTAGTTTCATCCTGAGAGGCATTTACTGCCTGGTCAAATCCCTTTGGAGGAATAATATGAGGTCAGTATGTTGTAACATGGGAATCTGATGTATTCCTTTCTACCTGGCTGCCCATCTGGATGCTTGATCAAATATATACATTTATATGTGCCCCCAGACACTGTAGACAGGTGACTCGACTAGATTGAAGTGTGTCTGACAGGATAGACATTTCCTTTAACCACCTGTAGATGGGAATAGGTGATTAGAGTTGAATATGTCATTACCAAATTTCAAAGTGGAGACTGGAGGCAAGCTACCAATGTGGAATTAAGCAAGACTGACTGATTTAATCATTAGCCACATGGAATTCTAAAACCTTTCAGTGCAGGTAAGTATCAGTGTTTCACAGTTTGTGTCTTTTCACTACGTAGTCAAAATTCACTTTCCTGGATAGGTTCCATTCACATTAATATTTGTTCAGTGGGTACCCCTACTCAAAACAGACTGTGGCAATTCAAGAAGGCAGTTCAATATTGCCTTGGCTTGAGCAGGTAGGGATAGAAAATAAATTCCAAGCCAGCCAGCATCCAACGCATGACTTTTTTAAAAAATACAAATTACTCCTTTCTGTTTGAAAAAAAGGAAAACAATTTAATTTCAACAACTGACTTGTAGTAGAGAATTCCGCAATCTAACCACATTCTGAGTGAAAGTCCCCTTTCATTCATTTTGTGGTTACTGTGTATTGTTCCCTGCTTGTTAATATCTCACCAACCACTAAAAGCAATCAATCACTTACCATAGGGTAAGACCTCTTTCAGAGCATGCTTCAACTCCTCATCTCCCATGTGCAAACATCTCAGGCTTCCTCAGCAGTAATTTCTCATCTCCAGTAGCATTCCAACAAATCTCTGCTACATTTTTCCAGCATTGCTCTCATCTTTTCTGTAACAGGATGCATAAAACTATGCTCAATGCTGTAACTGTGGCCGTTTGATTCACAAAGTCTCAATTAATGTGTGAAAACTGTTCTTCTGCAGTGAGCACAAAGGAAGGAAGACTTGCATTTATGTAGCACCACTCATGATCACAGGTCATGGTCAAAGTACTCTACAGCCAATGAGGTATTTTGAAGTAGTCACTGTTGGAATATTGGACTCATGACAGCCAATGTGTGCGCAGTAATTGACCACAAACAGCAACATGATGGTGACCAAATAATCCGTTTCAGTTCTGCTGATTGAGGGGTAAACGTTGGTCAGTGCAGATCAACCCCTGCTTTTCTTCAAATTACTGCCATCTCATCACTTACACCCAGCTGAAAGGGTAAGGGGCTTTCATCCTTATTGCACCTCCAGCAGCGCAGTACCCCCTCTGTGAATTGGTTTAGCTCAGTTGGCTGGATTGGTGGTTGACAGAGCAGTGTGATAGCAACAGTGTGGATTCAATTCCCATCACTGGTTTGAGGTTACCATGAAGGACTCCTTCTCCACCTATTCTCTCGCCTGTGAGCTGGTGGCCCTCAGGTTAAATCACGACCAGTTGCTTCTCTGTAATGAGAGAGCAGCCCCAGTAGTCTGGTGAGAGTATGGTAACACAACAACCCTTCTGTACTGTATTGTAGCATCAATATTAATGTCCTTGAGATTCTGACAGCAAAAGACAATAAAGTACAAGAGCAGAAGTGAACCATTTGGCCCATCACATCTGCTCCAGCATTCAATCATGGCTAATATGTTTTTCAATCCCATTCTCTTGCTTTCTCCCATAACCTTGATTCCCTTACCAATCAAGAGCCTATCTATTCGTAATGAACAGGCTGCTCCTCGGATGCTGCCTGACCTGCTGCGCTTTTCCAACACCACACTTTTTGCCTCTGATCTCCAGCATCTGCAGTCCTCACATTCTCCAAGAACTTATCGATCTCTGTCTTAAATACATTCAACAACCTGGCCTCCACAGCCCTCTTTGGCAATGAGTTTCACGGATTAACCACCCTCTAGCTAAAGAAATTTCTCCTTCTTTCAGTCCTAAAGGGTTATCCTTTCACTTTGAGGCTGTGCGATCAGATCCTAGCCTCTCCTCCCAGTGGAAACAGCATCTCCTTGTCCACTCTATCCAGGCCTCTCGGTATTCTGTATGTTTTAATCAGATGCCCACTCATCCTGCTAACCTCCATCAAGTACAGAGGTAGAGTCCTCAACCACTCCTCATACGACACATCTTCAACCTCAGGATCATTCTTTCAAACCGCCTCTGGAAACCCACCAAAACCAGCACATTCTTCCTTAGATATGGGGCCCAAAACTGCTCACAATATTCCAAATGCAGTCTGACCTGACCTTTACACGACCTCAGCAGTACATCTCTGCTCTTGTATCATGTCCATTTTGAAATGAATGTCAACCTTGCACTTGCTTTTCTAACTGCCAACTGAACCTGCATGTTAACCTTAAGAGAATCCTGAACTAGGATTCCCAAATCCTTTTATGTTTACAATTTCTGAAGCCTTTCCCTGTTTAGAAAATAGACTACATCACTACTCTCCCTACCTAAATGCATAACCTCACGCTTTCCCACATTGTATTCTATTTGCCACTTCTTTGCCCATTCTCTTAACATGCTCAAGTCCTTCTGCAGCCTCTCCGTTTTCACAACACTACCTGTCCCTTCAACTATCTTTCTGTCACCTGCAAACATAACAACGATGCCCTCATTTCATTCATCCAGATTGTGTAACGTGAATAGTTGTGGTCCCAACACTGATCCCTGCAGAAATCCACTAGTTACTGGCTACCATCCTGAAAAAGAACCCTTTATCTCCATTCTCTGCTCTCTGCCAGCTAGCTAATCCTCTAACCATGCCAGTGTCATGCCCCTTATTTTATTTACCAGCCACTTGTGTAAAGGGCTTCTGGAAGTCCAAATAGCTTAAGCGCTCAGGCTCTCCTTTGTCTAACTTGCTCATTACCTTCTCAAGAAATGTTAGGCATGACTGCCCCTTGACAAAGCCTTGCTGACTCCGCCATATTTTACCATCCACTTCCAAGTATTCTGCAATCTCAATGGACTCTAAAATCATAGGCGGCATGGTGGCACAGTGGTTAGCCCGGCTACCTCACAGCGCCAGAGACCCAGGTTCAATTCCCGCCTCAGGCGACTGACTGTGTGGAGTTTGCACATTCTCCCCGTGTCTGCGAGGGTTTCCTCCGGTTTCCTCCCACAGTTCAAAGATGTGCAGGTCAGGTGAATTGGCCAAGCTAAATTGCCCGTAGTGTTAGGTAAGGGGTAAATGTAGGGATATGGGTGGTTTGCGGGTCGGTGTGAACTTGTTGGGCCAAAGGGCCTGTTTCCACACTGTAATGTAACCCGGCTAACTGGTGCATAGATTCCTGTTTCTCCCTGCCTTCTTAAACAGGGATGTTGCATTAGCCATTTTCTAGTCCTCTGGGACCCCTCCTGACTCCAATGATTCCTGAAAGATCACCACCAGTGCCTCCTCAGCTATCTCCATTAGAACGCTGGGGTGTAGATCATCTGGTCTGGTGATTTATCTACCTTCAGACTTTTCAGCTTCCCTAACACTTCCTCCTTAGCGCTGACCACTGCACTCACCTCTGTCCCCTGACTCCCTTGGAGTGCTTTTTCAGTGTCTTTCACTGTGAAAACTGACATCAAATACCCATGCAGTTTATCTGTCATTCCTTTGTTCCCCGTTACTACTTCTACAGCCTCAGTTTCCAGCAGTCCAATGTACTTTCTTGCCTCTCTCCTTTTTTTCAAAGTGTCGAAAAGAAAACTTTTACATCTTCTTTTATATTACTAGCTGGACCTCATATTTCATCTTCTCCCCACTTATTATCCTCCTCTGGTTAAAATGAGTGGGATTTGAACCCGAAACCTTCTGATTCAGCATTAAGAGTGTGACCAGTTGAGGCACAGTTGACACTAACAAACTAAAGGACTTGAATAGATAGCTCAACCTATAATATTGACGTTCATCATTAATTGCTGACATGAGTGCAATAGGGATGATTCCACCATCCTGCAGTTCAATCAGTGGGGAATCACAGATAACGAGTTGTGATGGTTGTGGGTATGTTCACTGAGCTGGGAAGTTGATTTGCAGACATTTTGTCCCCTGTCTAGGTGACAGCTTCAGTGCTTTGGAGCCTCCTGTGAAGTGCTGCTGTACTGTGTCTCCTGGAGTTTATTTGGTTCCGTTCCTGCTGCTTCGGTTGTTACTTCCAGTTGTTTGTTGTAGTATCGGGTGTATTGGGTCTAGGTCAATGAACATCACCACAACCACAACAACTGGCACCTGAGCTACACAAATCCTGAAAGTGAGTTATGAGATGGGAATTCAACATTGTAACATCAATTCCATACCTCCACTCTCTGTGTACCATGGTGTGGAGGAGCCGCTGTTGGACTGGGGTGGACAAAGTTAAAAATCACACAACACCAGTTTATAGTCCAACAGGTTTACTTGGAAGCACTAGCTTTCAGAGCGCTGCTCATTCATCAGCTACTTCATGAAGCATTGTACAACACAGATACAGATCCTTTGGTCCAATACATCCATCCCAACTGGATATCCTGAATTAATCTAGTCCCAAATACCAGCATTTGGCTCATACCCCTCTAAATCCTTTCTCTTCTTTTTTAATCACTACTGTGTGGAAGCAGGCCATTTGACCCATTGAGTCCACACCACCCCTCCAAAGAGTTTCGCCCCTACCTTATCCCTGTGATACTGCATTTTGCATGGTTAATCCACCTAACCTGCACATCCTTGGAATATGGAAGGAAACCAGAGCACCTGGAAGAAACCCACACAGACGTGGGGAGAACGTACAAACTTTATCCAGATAGTTGCCTAAGGCTGCTCCGTCATGCTAGGAGGCAGCAGTGCTAACCACTGAGCCACCTTGCCACCCAACTTGGAGCAAGGATCCTTGACTCACCTCTTATCATATTTGTTGAACTTAATGGGTGCGAAAGGGTTAATTCTCATGTTAAATTGGCTTCACCCATGTCATGCAGTTTGTGGGTGAAAACAAGGAGTTCTACTTCAGTTTTGAGGGGGACAAATGCATCTGTTCCACATCCCTAAGTTCCAAGTAATTATGCCTGACCAAATGTAGTTTATCTTATTGCTAACATTGAATAAAACCTTCTTGTTATCCTAGAGCAGTGGATCCACTGTCTCTAATCACTAGCTAGGCCGAAGACCACACAAATCAAAAGATTATTGGCAGTGAACGACCTCAAAAAGACAGAACAAAAGTGGTAAATCCCACACAGCACCAGAGGTGGCCACCCAGGAAAATATGACAAATATAAAGCAGATAAACTGCTCTAAAGTGGTTCAGGTTGTTGAAAGTTTCAGTGGAGACTCATTTGGTTGCTACCAACCATCAAGCAGCAAGAGGGAGTCAATGTGTTAACTGTCAATCTGTAAAACTTACAAAACATCTAACAAGCAACCAGTACCTGTCAACATTCTGCCCTCACCCAAAGGCTTAAATTATTTAAATTAATAGATAGAACATGCATTCAGCAAAAAAAGAAGAAAGCAATCTCCCCTTTGTGTAAAGCAACAAAGATTCAGGGCATCCAATGGCACTAGGTTAGAGATAATCACACTAAGGTCAAGGTCTATATTATGTTAAAGTTTGTGCAGCAATGTCAGAAATTAACTGGGGTATTTGAATTACCCACAGATAAGATATCAGAAAAGTCAAGGCGACAAATAAGTGCAGAACACTCTGACAACAGAGCAGAAATTCAGTCCTTAATTTTGCAATCTGAATACCAAAAAGAGGTTTCAACGAATTGCCTTCTTTTTTATGAGAGTGAACAAAGCTAGGCAATATTAATGGATAAATATCTACTTTTCCAAATAGCCTTGGGTTTTCATTCAATTAAAGCTGTGTAGCCTCTGATCCAAGAGGGTTTAATGTTTATTTAAGAATGTGCACCTTAATTCCACAACAAATAGCATTGTTGTTTGATGTACAGCACATCAAAAGATGTCAGGTACAGTATCTGTGATATCATATACAGTTAAAAACAAAAAGGACCCCTCTACTTCAATGCAGCTAGGTTGATTTCTCTCCTTATAACTTTCCTCTACAGCTCTTTCAAGGTGTAGAGCTGCAGCTGCCAACAATCTCATAACCATTATTATCTACCAGACATTCCTGAAGATTGCAGTGACAAAATGAATGAGTTATAACTAAATTGTGCAGACCACAACAGTGGTGATGCTCTTAGAATCTCAAAGCATCTGCGTATCCGAGTGAAGCCTTGTCTTTTTTCTAACTGAAGGCTATAACTCAGTCCTGGGGTATGTATTCCACGTGTGGGACCAATTATGCCAAAGGCCCTCGGTAACCCTACCAATATTATAAATGCTTTGCTGCATTTGCTCTTCGTCTGTCTGGGTCCGCAAGGTAATGTTTAGCACAACCTGCCTGATTGATCTATGCAGCAGTAACCTGACTAACACAATTACACACAGTAGGCTGGCTGATGTCAGGAAGGCTGAATCGTATCTGCGACAGAGTGGATAAGTCCAACTGTCAGATTCATTCTCAACAGCAAAGCTTCACTCATATTTGGTTCATTCTCCAAATCCACGTGTAGAAGTCTAGAATCTAAACACATTTATCTGAGAACAATTCCTTACGACTTCCACCATTCTCGCTCCTCATGCCTATGTATTTGTAGAATGACACAAAGACATGAAATGTAAAATAGTGCTGAGGATCAAATTAAAATGCCACCACCATAATGGTGATGGATTCAAATGTTTCTTCTTTCCTCCTCCTGCAATATGGATGAAGTCACTTCTTCAATAATATCTGAATTGTTTTGAAGGCTGTAGCAATCATTTTATTTAAGAAATGCAGCATTTCCTACCTTCTGGCAGAGGGGCTCAGTGGTTAGCACTGCTGCCTCACAGCGGCAGGGACCCGGGTTTGATTCCAGCCTCAGGTGACTGTCTGTGTGGAGTTTGTACATTCTCCCTGTGTCTGTGTGGGTTTCCTCCAGGTGCACTGGCTTCCTCCCACAATCCAAAGATGTACAGATCGGGGGGATTGTCCATGCTAATGTTATGGACTAGGCCACTCAAAACATTCTTAAGCAGGCAACCCAGACCATAACTTTACAATTTGTTTCAGTAAGTGTACAGTGAAAATTACCTGGAATAAGTTAGCTAGGTTGACTACTAGGTTTTAAAACTGATAGAAATTTATTCATAAAATTCACAATGAAACACAAAGAACAGAATAAAGAACCTCTACAGAACTCAATCTATCCAAACTAGACTTAATAATGCTATTCCAAATATGCACAACAATGCCAATAAGCAAACCCCCTTAAAACACAGTAAAGAAAAATGGAGCAGATGCTTACAGGTTGAAGTTAGAAGGGCAGAAAGAGAGAGCAAGAGAGAGAGAGAGAGTCTGTTTTCACACAGCTCACTGTTGAACTCCCAACTAGTTCTGGACATTATACAGGTCACTTCTAGAACATGACCACTTTGGCCTGAGTTAAACAGATAAACAAAAAGGCCTCTCTATACCCTTTAATCTCTGCACCAAACTAGTCTAAGTGGCACCCGGCCTGGTTTATGACCCCTCTGAAAAAAAACCAAGGACACGGTATCCTTGAGAAAAGGAGCAGCTTTCAGAAAAAAAGGAACCAGCTTATCGACACTTCACCCCTGAAACAAAAAGGAACCATCAATATCAAAAGATGGCTTCATTTTTAAAACCCTTCAAAAACAGACTGGTTAGAAGTCTTAAACACACATATACTTTTTACTAACTATAAACACGCAAACATGCACAACCACATGTAAATTCTGGCTGTGGCACACCCGCCACCGAACACCCCCGTGCCTCATTTGAGTCTCGATAAGCATCGGCAATCACATTTTCGCAACCTGCCACATGCACAATTGTTAAATTGAATGGTTGCAACAACAAGCTCCATCTAAACAGTCTGGTATTTTTGTTCTTAAATTTTTCCACAAACGTAAATGGGTTATGACCAGTGTATATAATTGTCTCAGATGTATTGCTGGTAACATAAACAATGAAATCTTGTAATACCAACACCAGGCTTGAAGTCTCTTTCTCCACTGTTGAATATTTCTGTTGATGAATGTTCAACTTCTTGGAAAAATACCCTATGGGTCTTTCTATTCCCTCGTCATCCTCCTGCAGCAGCATCGCACCGATACCCACATCACTGGCAGCGATAGCCACTTTGAAAGGCTTCATGTAATCTGGTGTGGCTAATACTGGGGCAGTGATTAACAGTTTTCAAGCTGTCAAATGCCTTTTGGCAGTCAGCTATCCACCTAAACTTCATGCCCTTTTTTGAAACAATTCGGTGAATGGAGCAGCTCCACTGCTAAAGTTTGGCACAAATTTTCAGTAAAATCCACTCAACCCCAGGAACCG